>NC_084652.1:5721349-6035515 GCF_019802595.1 Syngnathoides biaculeatus | reverse complement strand
GTGTTTTTATTCTTTTTAATCAAGTCCAGATTTTACAAGAAGGAATTTGCATTTTTTTTTAAATCAGTAGGTTAAACTGAATTCTTCTTGTCTGTCTGTGTCCTTCCAGTCTGCCCGAGCAAGGACATCCGCAACAATGTAACCAACCTCAACTCGCTGGCCAACTGCACAGTCATCGAAGGCCACCTGAAGATCATCCTCATGTTCGGGACCAAGCCCGAGGATTTCCGGGGTCTGGCCTTCCCCAAGCTGACGGTGGTGACCGACTACCTCCTGCTGTTCCGCGTGTACGGCATGGAGAGCCTCAGCGACCTCTTCCCCAACTTGACGGTGATCCGTGGCAACAACCTGTTCTTCAACTACGCCCTGGTGGTGTTTGAGATGCTGCAGCTGCGCGAGCTAGGCCTCCACAGCCTGATGAACATCACGCGTGGAGCCGTCAGGATCGAGAAGAACCCGGACCTGTGCTACCTGTCCACGCTGGACTGGTCCAAGATCCTGGACTCGGTGGAGGACAACTACATCGTGGCCAACAAGAACGACAGGGAGTGCGGGGACGTGTGCCCCGGGGCGTCGGTGGGGAAGACCACATGCCAGACCACCACCATCAACGGACATTTCAGCGAGCGCTGCTGGACGCAAAAGCACTGCCAGAGAAGTAAGTTCTTCTAAACTGGTGCACAAGTTAAGCACGTTGGGATAAAAATACAACATATTAGCAGTCACTCACATTTGAAAAATGTATGGGTGTGGTCAGTCATGCTCGCGGATAAAGCTGCGGGTGTGATTAAGGATGGAATCTCAAGACCTTAAAATATCTTACTGGATTAATATAACATAACCGTAAAGTAAAAATAAAATAAACAAATACATAACTGAAATAGAAAACACAAATTTCAAACTCCAAAATGATAATGTCCAATTTCAACTGGTATTAGTAGAACATGATATAAAATGGTATTTAACATTTTTCAAACTTAATCTGGAGAAAAGTGAAATGCACTGGCCTGTCAAGGAATGAACACGAACGGTCGCAATGTTTTGAAAATACTGAAAATTTACGTCAACATAATCGGCGTTAGTGGCAACAAGCTAGTATTGTTATAATCTAGCGTGATTTACGGCGGTGTCTATTGTCAATCCATTAATGAAATCTATATCTTCCTAAAGCACGTAGAGAGGAAAAGTTTTCAACTTCAAGATAACGTGGTACCACGGGAGAAAATGACCGTTTGCATTTTGAGATATGGATATACTAGTCTAACGTTAGTTAGTTAGTGGTGCACGCGCGCATCGCCGTGACAGCCTAAATAGGAGGCTGGTTTGCGAGAACGCGCCTTTATGTGCGTGCGCTCGACGTATTGCCCAGACTTGGATCAAGCAAAGAAGTGGATGATAATCTTTGGGCACGCCGTCACACGATCAACCAAAACATCCTCGCGATCGACGCATTGAGCACCCCTGGTGTAACTGAATTTTCTTTGACACGGCTCATTACGTTGATGACGTTCGACGTAACTGCTCGCAGTAGGAGAAGCAGCTCGGAATATGCGCTTTCGGGATCACTTCTGTTCATGTTCAGTCCGGTTAACTTGCATTTCCTGTTTCAGGGTGATTGTACTGATTGTTTAGGAGCGGGCTTGTTTTTTTTAACAACGTTTATGAAATAAACACGTACTGTAAATTAACGTCAAGACTACACAAAATAAGCGACGTCTTTCAATATCTATCTTTTTTACTTGCGTGATGTTTCGTGCTCGACTGCAGATTTGCGAACGCGCTCGTCACATGTGAGTGACTGTAGTAGAACTGGCCACCCTTTGAAGATGCTTCACAAACGTGGTGAAAAGGTGAAAGAATGCACTTTTCATAGCTATTATGCATTCAACTACATGTTAATTAAATTTGTTTTGGTAAAATCTTGAGATGAAACTATAATATATTGAAATATACTATGTATGGAAGTAGCACAAGTCAATCTATTGCATACACTTTTTATGCTTAAAAATTGAGATTCCAAGTTCACATTTTACGTTCACTCCCATTGAGATATCACGATATTCCCAACCATGATGAGAGAGCGTCGCTGAAACAGATTATAGAGAAAGTGGAGTCCAAACACACGTGGAGAAACAAATCCCAGAGCTGGTAAAGTCCTGGCCCCGCTGAATTGCGTAAGGGTGCAAGCGAAGGCGTCGAGACAGCACCCCTGTGCAAGATTCTTCCAACAACTCGAACATTTTAGCAGTGTGATTCAGCCGAGGAAAACCTCCCTATCTTGTTTGAGCACCTCCACCAAAACTCAAAGACTCCCCGGACTTGCTGAGGGCAGCCATTTATGGGCTGACCGGTCGAGTGAGACTCAGATTCAGATTTGTGCAGTGCAGGCCGCGCTGAAAAAGAAAGTCCAACACATGGCACATCAGCAGCGTTGCGACACAACTAACTTGAGCCAAAGCTTGTCATTTATCATACGGTAGACGATGATGCATTTTTTTTTTTTTTTTTTTGTGGGGTGGGGGGGTTGTTTGTTTTGCACAGTGACCCCGTTTGGCTTTTATTTGGCCCAACGCGATGGAGAGCGCTGGCTTTGTTTTAGTAACTATAGTAACTACAGTCAAAATCAAAAGTGTGAAAACATGTTGCTCAAATAGAAACCAGTCTGGCAACACAGCCGCATATAATTCAACTAATTGAGATCATCTGTTGCCAAAAGCTTATTACCTGTCATTCATTACCTTATTAGCTCTTTTTCCTACCGATTCATCCATCCTTAATTACTTTGTTAATTCAGAGTGTGCTTGAATTTACCGGCTTTTTGCGAGCAGAGGATTTTGGAGGAACACTGGACTGTACACACGCTAACTAGTTGTGTTTACCTTTTTAATGCTGGACGGCCTAAAGGGGAAATCCAGTGCTTGCATTAACAGTTTATCCAATATATGATGTACGTAGAGGTATGTGACGTGTACTGCGCCGTTCCAAACGCTCGATTACATGGGACACCATTGTCCCCAGTGCTGATCTCTCGGATTTATTCTCATCTGATGAAGAAAGAGCAGTATCGGTTGATTGGGAAGACGGAGGAATACTTTCATACAGATTTGAACCTGTGGCTGTAATTAATGTTGAATATTCGGATGGTTCTTTGGGTGGAATGACAACTGAGTCTGACTACTCTGAGGCCTACGTGTGGGACGTAAGTGCGTAAACAAAAAGGCCCCCGGGAGCTCCGGGCCGGCAGCCGCGCGTGGTTCTTCAGAAGGGAATGACGGAGAGTCTGATGAGCGAGCTCCAACGGCGGCCGCGAGCCGAGGTTCCAGGAGGCGGAGGCCGTTAGCGCTGGACGCCGATGCTAGGCTAAAGGCCTCTGCAACCACTGAAGGCGGGCCATGCATGAGCTCCGGCGTTGAGCCGCAAACTGAGCTTTGATGTCCCGGGAGGCCTTTAGCCGAGCTTCGGTGGCGGCGGAGGCCTTTAGCCTAGCATTGGCATCCGGGGCTCACGAAGTGGGCGGCAGAGGCCGTTAGCAGTATTCCTCCGTCTTCCCGATCAACCGATACTGCTATTTCTTCATCAGATGATGATAAATCCGAGAGATCAGCACTGGGCATAATGGTGTCCCATGTAACGGCACAGTACACGTTACATACGCCCACGTATATCATGTGACTCCCGAAAATGGCAGCGCCCCTGTAAATTCGAAATTGTCCACAAAAATCTTCTCAAAACACTATTAAATGAGAGAGGATTTAGCATAACATTCTCAAAATAGGGTACATATTATATGACCTATTGGATACACTGTTCATGCTCAGCACTGGATTTCTCCTTTAACGTCTTCTTGTATGACCGTGGATAATGTTTGAATATCACGAGAAAAATGGTATGCGTGCTGTTGCCTAACCCACATTGCTCCTGGCTAGACCGCTGGCTGTGTTATTTTTGGATTCAGGAAAGCCAGTTACATTTGGATATTTTACCCTTGGTGGCACGAAGGCCGTTATTCCGCCTTATTCACCGCCATTATCGCTGGACGCGCAGAAGATAAATTGTTTTTAGCCCCCATAATCCCTTCTGGAGTAATTTGTAATAATTGTTGTGGTCGTCTGTGACGTTAATCCTTTTGCAAATCTGGCACGTCCGAGTCCACTTCTCACCCAGTGAAAGTCACCGTTTCGACTTGACAGTGTCGCCACCTTCTCAATCCGCGGGGACAAGTGTTGCACTTGTGACCCACATCTGCAAAGTTGCTGATTAAATTATTCCCGACCTGCTTTGTTGCTCAGCGTTTGTTTGCCGAACCAGACGCCAGCCGCAGAGGCGGCGTAAATTGTAGGACGTGAGCCAAATGTGATGAGGTGTGTGTCCCCCCCCACCTCGTTCTCGCTCTGTACGACTGACTGGTTCGAGAGTGGATCGAATTTAGCTGGATTTTCCTTGGTTGACTTAGCAAACCCTTGAAGAGATTTACTGCCAAAAAAGCATCAAGGTTTCAATCCCACTAACAATTTGTCCGGACCAGATGTTGACCCACATGCACCGATCTCCAGTTGTGTCGTTCGGCACTGTCAGACAGTTGAGCCTCGACCACAGAGTATGACATTCTCTTGGGAAATATGAGGAAAACTATATTTGGACGACTAACGAGAAGTATTATGTAGACATTTACTGAGGAGACCTACAGAAGCCCAATAAGCACTTTCAGTCTTGCGAGATATGCTGTAGTCTTGCAAAACACATGGCTGAAAGCAATTTACGGAAGATTAGCTGAATACGCCGAAGCCTAGCGAGTTACGAGGGAACCTAGCGAGAGTAAGTAAGGTGGGTTATCTGAGAATATAATGAGATGTGCGAAAACGTGGCAAAATATACAAAACCAAAAACCGAGATATGCAGAATTATAGCAGTGGAGGCAAAGCGAGAAATGTGGAAGGTTTAATAGATATTTGGAAATCTCACGAGATTTGTGTAAGTGAGGGAAGATATCCAGAAAGATTCGATAATTTGGATGCGACCTCTGCTGAAGATAAGCGTAAGAACAGCCAGATTACTGGAAATTTAACAGGATATGTGGAAGTCTAAAGAGATATGTGGCATCTGGTTTGTTTCTAGTACGGTATTTTTCCACAGAACTTTGGCTGGAGTCCAAAATCTACGACTTGAAGCTCATAAATGTAACACGGATATTCCACTGGATCGCGATAGAATCTATTGTTTTATTTTCAATGTAACATTACGTGGATGGTAAGAAGTGAACAAGCAGAGAATTAGGCAGCTGTTGTAAGATCTATTCGGTAACACTCGCAAAACAACAGAAGTTCCTCCGATTCTTGACCTGGCTTAACCCATATTTGAAGTCTCAGTGCTCATTTCCCCTCCTCCCCTCCCCGTTCCTCTGCGTCTTCTTCCACAGCGGGGTCATTTTAGCTGCAAGTGGGAGCGCCCGCACCAGCCTTTCACAGCTAAATCACGCGTATCCGTCCGGCAAAGTGGCGAAGCGAGCTTGCGGGAGACGCTGGTTAGCCGCGCTGATTAGATTTGGCCTCGCGTTTCTCCGCGGACACGTGCCACGTCAACAGCTGCTCCACCTGCTGATGTTGAGATAATGGTCTTGTTGACTGGACTTGTCATCCCTGCTAGTTGCAACTCTGATGAAGTTTTCCTGCATTCTATTCAGTGAATTTGCTGTGAAATCAACGTCGGCCGTTTTAGTTAATTCACAGAACGCGACTATCAATTAGTAACGTCTTGAATTAGAAAGACTAATACATTTTCTCCTTCATTAACTACATTACTCCCTCGTCTGAGTGATGAAGCCCTGATGAGCTTTTGTCATGTAATAATTCCTTTTCATAAACCCGAATCACCTCTGCTGAATGATTTAATCAAAACTCACGCATGTCCCTATGGCGACGGACTACTTCTATGGCACCTCGAGCATCCGAGGCGAGTCTGGATGTATCATTTTAACAGTCTTAACTGTCATACACGCGCATGGTGTTCCAATTTATTTTGCGCGCGGTGTTCTTGTTAACTTGGGTAAAGACGTGGCATGATGTACTGTACATTTCTTTGTACCTTAGCTTCTATAAGAATCATGTATTGACAAAACCACCAAGATGATAACTGAATTCTGGGACATTATAGGGAAGTCTTGGAAAAATTGACACAAGAAAGCCAGAACCGAGATTGGAACCCCAAACCTCTTAATTGTGATACACACCTCCTAACTATATTCATTAGGGTTAGGGTTGATCAACCCTCGAATTGGACCCGTCCTTCCGTTTACAACTTTGGCGGTTCCGCCATAGAAACATACATAATGTTCCATACTGTCATTATTGGTTATATCTGGTTATGTGATTACGCCACTCGCCACTTGCAGGGTGTCCTAGCAATGCGTCCTATCTTCTTACTTGCACAGCTAATCTTTGTTTGCCATCTCTTGCTAGCAAGGAAAATAAAAAGGGCACCTATATCTTTCTACATGGTTTTGTTATTAAAAGTGATCTTAATTATCCTTGTTTGGCTGGAAGCGATGCACCAGACCTTTGCCAGGATGCGTTGCATAATAAATGATCGTCTGTTAATTTGTGAATCAGGGTCCATCGTGTTTGGACAAGATGGAGCTTTTCAGGGTTTGTGTGCCCAAGGCGGCACATATAAAACTGACATGGTCATATCAGGTATTGTTTGGTGTTGCTGCTAGGAGATAGAGGAAGAGGAACAGTGTGGTGTAACTGAACCTGAAGCCATCCGTCTCTTTGTGGAAGAAGGAAAGACGAGGTCAATGGTCACCGTGGCAGACGAGGACACTTCACCAGGCCTCTGACCTTAATACCCCCACACCCAAAGGGTGCAACTACTACAATCCGCACTGGCACCACTTTGCTTTCCCCAATTGTGGCAATTTTAGGCAGTCCAAATTGACAGTTTTCGCCCCGATTGTTTCCCGTCTCTGTGGCGCCGTTTCCACTGCAGGGTAATGAATGGATGCCTGAGCCGGCTCGGAGAACCCGACACTTTTATGATGGCCTTTGATGTCAGAAAACTCAAGCCGTTTGTAAAGGTTGCTTTGTGGGCATTTTGAGTTTTATGATGCTTAACATTTTGGGATAGAAGGGAATTAGTGACCTGAAGAAAGAAAGAAAGTCCTTGTCTTGTTGGCACTGCCAGCAATAAATTCGATTTTTGTCAAATTCAGTTTGGGGGTGGTCTGAAATTCAAGCTCAAGTCCGACCTTATTCCTAGAACTCTTCAGGCCCAACAGTTTGGTCACTCTAATTTGACCACATTTTCTTCCTGGAATAATGGTAGGGGGCCAGGTGGACAAGTGGTTCTCACATCTGCATGGGAATCTGAGTTTACATGTTTTTCCTATGCTTGCATGGGTTTTATCTTCCCATAGTCCTAAAAATGCTACTTAAGTTGATTGAAGACAAAAATTTTCCCCTGGTGAGAATGTGTGAACGGTTGTTTACACATATGTATTTTATGATTGGCTGGTGCCCACTCCAGGCTGTACTGTCGCCTCCGTCTTGACCGAACTCTGATGGGATTCTGATCGGAAGTTGTTACTACAGAAAACCATGTACATATAGACCAATACAGAATGATGATGTCTGGATGCAACGGATTTTATTACTGCAAATGACAGTGGCTTTAGAAACCGAGTTGCTGGACTTAAAGCTTTCTCAGGGGCCTGCCAGACAATGCTTATTAATTATTCTTTGTACCTTCAGTGTTACATTGAAAACATAAACTGTCTTGGTTCCATGGCTTAAATCAGCACAGCCCCGTTATTTTGTCGCAGATCCCATCACGAGTTTCACGCGTCGTTCCACATGCCTCTGCCCTTCACTGCAAGAACAGGAGGAAAATTAAACGCTGTACGAATTAATGCAAAACAAATCCGACGGTGACACCAGCACCCCCCAACGCCGCTACGTGGGAACAGATGCTTCACTCAATGAATATTCAGGAGCTCAAACAGAAAGTGATAAATATTTTGTGCACAACGCAGATGCCTGTGATTTAATCTAAAGGCCACCAGTCCGGCTGTAAATCCACGTTTGAGTGAGTGTCATCCAAATTCAATTATACAATACATGCACAGACGACCAGTAAACCTTTTTACAAGGTTCAAATGCTAAATTTTTCTCTTCGTAAACCCAATATTGCCCTCCCTTCTTTCACATGTAATCAAAATATTTATAACTAAACCTAAGGATGCATTTCACTGAGGTTGCATTTTCGCAACTATAGATGAGTCAAAATATCTTTATTTGTACAATCATTTTAATTTTGGTTACCAATGCAGTTCTAATTCATGGGCTTAGCACTTCATTTCTTTATCATTCCTGTTTAAACTAAGTTGCTAGAACCATCCATCCATTTTCTTAGCCGCTTATCCTCATGAGGGTCACGGGAATGCTGGAGCCTACCCAAGCTGTCAACGGGCAGGAGGCAGCGTTACACTCTGAGCTGGTTGCAAGCCAATCTCATGGCACATGGAGACAGACAGCCGCACTTACAATCACACCTAGGGGCAATTTAGAGTGTCCAAGTCATGTTTTTGGGATGTGGGAGGAAATTGGAGTGCCAGAGAAAACTCACGCAGGCACGGGGAGAACATGCAAACTACACACAAGTGGGTCCGGGATTGAACCCAAGACCTGAGAAGTGTGAGGCCAACGCTTTCCAGCTGCCCCATCGTGCCGCTCTGCTATAACTACCAGTTTGTTATTGTTATTTTTTTTATGATTATTTTTTTAAAGATAAGGGAATAGTCTATCTAAGGCAGCTGTTTTGGTCTGAAGTGGAGGATCCAATCTATGATTAACTGAACCAAGGTCTCGATGACCCTCTTTTAGAGGAAGTCCGTTAATAAAAGAGTTGTTCAAGATACTTTTGCACACAGTTTAATTCACCGAGAGACTGTTTGTTTTCCTTGGTAGGTGCTGCTATTTTGGCTATTAGCAAATGGGCTCGGCAGTTAGCTCTTTTAATGCCTGTGTGGGAACGAAAGTGTCCATGAACTGTGGTATTTTCAGTTAATAGCCCTTTTTTTTTTCCAGGTGGAAAAATGAATGTATATTTTTCAACACACTTGGTGGCTAATCTGAGCACAGCATTTAGACTGTTAAAGGGAATTACTGTATGGAGAAGTCTTTGGGATGGGAGGGAATTAGTGACCTGAAGAAAGAAAGAAAGTGCTTGTCTTGCTCACACTACCAGCAATAAATTAGAATTGTCAAATTCACTTTGGGGTTGTTCATAAATTCAAGCTCAATTCCGACCTTATTCCTAGAACTCTTCAGCCCCAACACTTTGGTCGCTCAAATTTGACCACATTTCCTTCCTGCTCCTCCATCATCATACATGATGTGTTTCTTCTTTCGTGTCCTTCTCCGGAAACTGATGGGTTGATCCACCGACGATCCGGCTGGAATCAAGCGCAAGTGTACGTACAAGTGCTGAGCAAGTACAACCCACCGAACTGAATCAGTACGTTTGAGAGTCCGAAAGTCCTTGTGGAAAAGGCTCGGTCTCACACGCTTAGTTGCGCAGTGATGTATTCTGCTAGCTCTAATCCCCCGATATACGCACACATAGAGAACAAGTGTTTCCCTCCGAGTTGACTTCACCGCTCTGGCACTCGCCAGAAGCTGCACCCTGCGAACCCTTCATCGTGCAGCTCCTGGAGCCAGTCCCGTGGAATCCCAAATATTTCAGGCATCCAGTTCAAGCCGGGCAGACAGGCCTTTTTTTTTTTTCATCCCGCGTGCACTCGACAGAGCACTCTGATCTGCACGGAAGTTTTCCTCTTGAGTCCTTCTTTGATCCAGATTAGTTTGCACGTTTGAATTGTAATTGACGTCTGGGCCATTTGGGGGAAAAACTGAACAGTGACTTTAGCTGTTCCAGCACATCAAATATTTACATTATCATCTAGAGTTGATATAAATTAGATGAATTTCGAGGTCACAATTTCTTGGACTGTTTTATACAGGGAGTCACAAAAGGATACTTTTTCTGTCATGTTCTTTACTGTTAGGACAAGAGTCAGTCGGCCTTGACTTTTTTTTTTATGAACCAAGTGGCGAGAACCTTGAATAATTATACCTTTTGTGTGCATTTTCGTGACAACTCAGTGAAATATATTTTTACATAGCATTTTCATCAAAATACAAACCATCAAGGCAAGAGCCAGTCTGGATTTACTTTGTTTTAATGAACCATGATATGCCAAATACCTTGGATAATGGTAGGTTTTTGGGCGCATGTTCATGACAAAAACTATGAAAAGAATGTTCCATTACATTTTCATGGTCATACAGACTGTCAAGGCCCTTTACTTAGTCTAATTGAACCAAGTGCTGACAATTTAGGGTTGTGGTACCTTTTGGATGGATTTTCATTTTCATATGGACTGGACAAGAGCCAATTAGTCCTAACATTGTTTGTTTTCATGGTCATGTAGACTGCCAGGCCATGAGCTGTTTTTACTTTGTTTTAAAGAATCAACGGCTGAAAATTTGGATAGTATTAAATTTTTCTGTAACTTTTCTTGGGCATATCGAGAGCTAGAACCAACATCGGTTTTCCTTTGTTTATATTACCATTTGGGTAGATTTTTATTTAGGTCAGTTTGTCTATACATTGCTTTAATGAACCAAGTGCAGACAAATTTGGAGTATTTTTTTTTTTTGCCTACATTTTCATGGTCATAGACGGTATAGACAAGGGAGGGTTGCCATTTGTTTAATAAACCAACAGATTTTTTTATTGTCTGGTTTCTTATTTTTTCCTCTTAGTGGTCTCTTCGACCTTCCAAAATAGTTCAATACATGGTAATGGACGTTAAAAAAAAAAATAAATTTCATTCATCAACCTGTTTCTGCCCTCTAGCTTTTTATATATATATATATATATATATATATATATATATATATATATATATATTTGTGTGTACACATCACTCTCAAAGTCAACATTTAGTTTGAAATTGCTTAACCTTTCAATATTTTTGATTAACAGCGAAGCCCGGAAGGAAGCGAAGACTCACAGGTCGTCTCGTGCGTCATTTGCCCGTCGAGCAGGGAGACTAATTGGCCGTCACCGTTCAGCGTGTTTATCATTTCTATTCCAGTCACGGACAAACTGGATATCCCGCTTTCAGGAGAACGGACAACGTTCAAAACAAAAAGCGCCGTTCCTCCTCCTCCTCCTCCCCCGTGTTGTTTTTCTGTTCGCCATCAGTGGCGAGCCGGGCTCGCTAATGAAATTGTTTACCCGTTGTCGCCCCCGTGGGCTCGGCCCAAGCCCGCTGCCTATGCTGGTGATTCAGAACACGCCACGAGCAAGGTGTACCGGGAAGAACAAAACAAATACACAATTCTCATTAGCATTAATCACGTTTTTTTTTTTTTTCTTCATTTTGTTTTTCCTGAAGATGGTCAACTTAACTAGCTGATCTCTCTCTTGGCACGTTTGTTCAGTCTTATTGCAAAGGGTTTAAATACTTTGAAGTAAAGGAGCTGCTTATCCTTAAAAGGTCTCAGCGATTATCTTTTTCACTGGTTATTTGTTGATAAACCTTCAACACATTTAAAGGATGAATTCCAATTCAAAATGTTGATGTTGATTAAAAAAGAAAATAAAAAAAAACTTGGTTGATTTAAAAAAAAAAAAAAAAAGCGGCACAGTGGATCAGCTGGAAAGCGTTGGCCTCACAGTTCTCCGGTCCCTTGTTCAATCCCGGATCCTCCTGTGTGGAGTTTGCATGTTCTCCCCGTACCTGCGTGGGTTTTCTCCAGGCACTCCAGTTTCCTCCCAGATCGCACAAAAAGATGCAACATTAATTGGAGACTCTAAATTGCATCTAAGTCTTATTGTGAGTGCGGCTGTTTGTCTCGATGTGTCCTGCAATTGGCTGGCAACCAGTTCAGGGTGTACCCCGCCTACTGCCCGTTGACAGCTGGGATAGGCTCCAACACTCCCCTGTGAGGATAAGCAGCTAAGAAAATGGATGGATGATTAAAAAAAAAAGTGAAATGCAGCACCGCAGGATGAAAAAAAATTAGTTTTCATGTTTATTTTTGGGGGCAAATATACTATTAAACAAAAACTAATAAATCTCAGTCTTTGCTCAGTGCTTATTGATGCACCTTTGGCTGGGGTTACTCTCAATTAGTCTCAACTTTGGGAGGCCCCATAGCTCAGTGGTCAGAGCGTTGGTTTGGTGAACCAGGGGTCGGGAGTTCGTATCCCACTGGGGCCTCTACTCCCCGAGAGGGGTTGTGTCAGGAAGGGACTCCGGCGTAAAAACTGTGCCGAACAAATAGGAGCGTTTCGCTGTGGCGACCCCTAACGGGACAAGCCGAAAGAAACTTCCTTAGTTACTAGTCTCAACTTTCTGATTAATAATGTTCTAATTAAAATTGAGGGAACATTTGTGATAAAAAAGACAAAACAAGAGGGACTGATTTAGCAGTCAGCGCTTCTGTGTTCACCGGTCCGAAACCCGTTTTGATGCACGGAGTGTCAACACAAACCGGCGGTTATCGATAGGTTTAGCGATGTAATGATGAGCTGTTGTTTTGAACGTCGCCGCCTTTAAAGCATTTTACTCAGCGTTTGGCGAAACTGCCATGTCAGAACTTCTGCCTGCAAACACACAGCAGTCTTCTGCCTCCCCCGTTGTGGAATTTGAGCTTAGCAAAATTTGGATCGAGTGGATAAACTTGTTTTTATTTTATTTTGCGTGGCTATGGAAAACAGTAACCAGTCAATTAAAGAGTCGCTACTACTGTTATGTGACGTACCAGTACTAAAAAAAAAAAAGAAGTCCCAGGGTATTTCACAAGTTATAATGATAATATACCACATTTTAGAAGTACTGTAGAGGCTTAAGACAAAATAAATATAAATGTGGCAACACCGCTCTCCAACTTAAGTGTCTAAAGTTGGCGGTGGCTTTTTCTGCGTATGTCCAAGATGGAGAAATACAGAGAACACAAAGCTACAAACTCACACAGCAGACACACATATTGTCATCTGGAATTATTTTGCTTACATGGCCAACAGCCAGGGCAGAGCCTGTCTGCAAGCTGAAGCTATCCTTAGGGAGCATCGCTGACTTTCTCTCTCTCGGTCTCTCCCTCTCTCTTTTTCAGTACACCACTATACACTTATACTGTGTCGGTATATAGTGAAAAGGATTCACTCACCTGCCCTGACTCAAGTATGATGTTTGGTTTAATGTGATGCTGGCGTACCCCTTTGCAGTTAGAACAGTTTTAACTCTTGCGGAAAGGCTTTCAACAAGGTTTAGGAATGAGTTTGAATGAGGAAAGAATGAGAATTTTTGCACATTTGTTCCTGGAGTGTATTTGAGAGGTCACACATTGATGTTAGAGGAGGAGGTCTGGTTCATTGTCTACTCTGAATTAACCCCAAGGTATTCTGTTGTGTTGAAGAACAGTATCCGCCAGGATGAAGGGCAAAGTTTATAAAACAGTGGTGAGGCCGGCCATGATGTACAGATTAGACACTGTGGCCCTGAAGAGACAACAGGAAGGAGAACTGGAGGTAGCAGAAATGAAGATGTTGAGGTTCTCGCTCGGTGTGAACAGGTTGGATAAGATTAGAAATGAGCTCATTCGAGGGACAGCCAAAGTTGGATGTTTTGGAGACAAGGTGAAAGAGAGCAGACTTCGATGGCTTGGACATGTTCAGAGGCGAGAGAGTGTATATGTTGGTAGAAGGGTGCTGAGGATTTAGCTGTCAGGCAAAAGAGCGAAAGGAAGACTTAAAAGAAAGGTTGATGGATGTTGTGAGGGAGGACATGAGGACAGTGGGTGATAGAGAGGAGGATGCACGAGATAGGCTTAAATGGAAAAAGATGACACACTGTGGCGACCCCTAAAGGGACAAGCCGAAAGGAAAAGAAGAAGAAATATGCTGAATGCTGGGTTCCTTTCACAGGAGTAATGTTTTTTTTTTTTTTATAGACAACCCTTAAAACTTAAATGAAGGGTCAACAGTGGAGTTGTATGAAAAGAATAATAATCTTTATTGTCATAAACACGGATGCATGCACATGAAATTTTGTTCTGTACATTTTTACTCATCACAGAGAATACAGACACTTGTGAGTGGAACACAACGGAGGAGGGGGAGCAGTGTCTTACTGACCGTGTTTTACCACAGGCATGAGTCCCCGGAATGGTGCAGTCAGCGTCTTGAACCCAAGTCCCCCACGTTTGGCCACGGCTGTACACAAAAAGTCCAGCTACAGCATAGATTCCTTGCAGATCAGTAATGTTTATCATGGAAGATGTTTGTGGCTCACAGTTCAAACATCAGCTGATGTGTTAAAAAACAGCGATAGTTCAATTTGAACAAAATTATCTGACGCTCAAGTTGCCTTCCCGCTCGGAAAAGTCTGGACGACAGTCAGCGTTTTATTTGTCCATTCTTGGCTGCGTCTCTTTTGGGCTTTCGGAAAAAAAAAAAAAAAAAGAAAAAACAAACTAAATACCGCCCTTGTCATTGCAGTGGAATTTTAATTACCATCCAGCGTGCTGCCGCTCACGCCGTTTTGCATTTTCTGCCCTCTCGATATGAACTTAATGCATGAGGTCTGAATAACTGGTTGTTTCATGCCAGATACAAAAGGACACCACAGAGTGATTTCAGGCCTGATGTTGGTTCTTCTGCTTGGAACAAAAGCTTTTAGGTGTGTAGGCAGAATTAAAGCGAGAGGCAACGGCAACTCCATCCTGCAAACAAATTGCAGCCTATTTAACCTTGCTGGATTTTAACTCGGCCTTATACTATTTGCGGAACATTGTCAACAGGCTAACATATTATTATTTTGATTATACGAAGTTTATGATTGAGTCACATAACCCAAAATTTTACATCAGTCACAACGCGCCTTAATCCATCATTAACCTCATGTCTTGGTAAAATCATGAAAAATTCTGCAATAATCACTTGTAAAGCCATAAATATAAAACCTTTTTTTTTGCCGCTTATCCTCACAAGGGTCGCGGGGATCGCTGGAGCCTATCCCAGCTGTCAACGGGCAGGAGGCGGGGTACACCCTGAACTGGTCACCAGCCAATCGCAGGGCACATAGAGAGAAACAGCCACAATCACAATCACACCTAGGGGCAATTTAGAGTGTTCAATTAATGTTGGGAGGAAACCGGAGTGCCCGGAGAAAACCCACGCAGGCAGAATATAAAACGATGAAACGAAAAACAGCAAACCGAGCGTGCCGCATGAAAACGTATTTGCCGTTGTTTTCAAATGCTTATATGTAAATGAGTTTATTCCATAAAGGAGACTCCACTCGCTGATCCACTTACAGCTGTTTATTAAACAGTCAGGTGCTCAAATACAAAATATTAAACACTCACAAGCAGCTATAGTAAGCCAAAGGCTCATGGGAAACTGTGCTGTGTTCCTGACATTACTAACAACCAATTAAAAGTCACCCTTATGTTTTTATGGCACTTTATAGTTGGTTTTCCCCCCTTTGCTGCAGTTCAGTGTCAAGAGTGTAAAGACGCCAAACACAAAAGTCAACCAGCATTCGTTTTGACCCTAAACGGCTCTGCCCATTTTATTCCGTGATGGAGCGCAACATAAGCAATAGCTACGGCAGTTATGTTGCGCCAATGTGTTAATAATATACTCCCGCTGCGCTCAAATATCATTACGATGGTGTAACTACATAAACAGATTAGACCGCAGCCTGAACGGACATGTGTGGTTCAGCATGTTAGCGCTTGGCACCCGCGTAGATATCTGATAGTGGCACATCTTCGAAAGAGGGGAATGTGTTAGGCTCACGTTTTTAAGTGCGTTCTGATCGTTGCTGCCATGTTGTCGGCTTCTAAATTGCCGTTTCGAAAACTTTTTGCATCCACTATTTAGGATGTCTCGCGGTGGTCTTCGCCGAGAAACGAAATAGAGCTCGGGACAAGGCCAATTATCACAAAGAATTGTGGGGATTATTCTGAGATTAGCATTTTTTAACGAAAGAATGACGTCCTCACACAGCCAGGGACATCAAAGACATCTTGGGAGGCCCCCTTTCAAAGGCCCCTTACAGGTTTTGACCCTGAATTTTTCTCACTGTTGTTCGGATGTGTTTTGAGTGCCTGCCTGCCAGTTTGCTCAGTCTTAGTTGTAGTCTACTGGTCCAAAACAGAACATTACACATTTCAAACAAAATGCATGTAAGCCGCTGTTGTTTATTTATTTTCACGTTCATTCAAAGCCGCAGTTGACTGATTCGTCAAACATTAAACCGCAGTTATTGATCGTCTTCCTCTGATGTCGACCATGCTAGTCTGTGGCATGTTCCGCTAACATTGTCTCTAAAAACCAATCAAAAACAAGTTTTGTAACATTTTTAACGTTCTCAACTGAGAGCCAAAACTGTACGTCTACTATGAAGCACACGTTCACAAATTCACTTTTATTTTAATGACTCTAAACGAACTTGAGACAAACACCAATTGCTGTTTCTTTGTCAAAATGAATAATCCTCTTTGGGTAGTGAACAGTGTATTTTTCAAACTTAGGTGGCTAAAACAGAATTTAAAATAATGCAATCTAGAAGTATCTGTCTTTACTTTGCTACCCATAATCAGAGGAGGCCATAATTACATTTTTACATTAACCCTTTCCGGGCACGGGTTGCAAATTTGCAACAGGTTTAATATAATCGAAAATTTTAAGTCCAGAGCATCGTTTTCTGAAAGTATCAGATTTTACTCTCTGCAAAATTGTATTTGGTCCAAAGAGGGTTAAATGAAATTTCACTTTTGAGTTTTATTTACTTTTTTGAAGCCTAATTTTTCCAAGTCGGGATAATAGTGTAACAAAGACTGGGTGCACAAGTTTAAATTTATTTTCGATTATATATAGTGGCTCAATACACTCTCATAAATCTTGAATTAAGTGGCGCTGAATGTTCTAAAAGACATAATCGACTCATTGTTTGTGATTTAGATAGACTGCAGCCAGTGAGTCTCTCTTTTGGATTTGTTTCTCAATACTCAATTATCCACAGCTCAAAACAATTGGAAAAGTCTATGAAAAAACACATTTAATATCCCAAGAAGGCCAATTATAGGAACAGTCTTTTTGAAGCCATTTCTAAAATGTCCCAAATTTATATATAGCTGGGCTTTGTTTTACGAATGAGTTCCGTTCCTGCAGCGGCAACATAACTCCAATTTGTGTATAAATGCGGATGCACCATAGTCTATCACCAACCTATAGTAAAGTAATAATAAAGTCATATATTTACAAGAAATGTTGGTATAAAACCACTTTCAGGTATTAACAAAATACAATGACTGACAATATTTGAGCTGGTGTTCTTTTGCTACATTTCTCACGTCACCCAACAAGCTAATACATTAATTACATCCTGATTATAACTTCAAAACCTGCTATGTTGCTACCAGTTTAAACTGTAAACTGGTTTTTGTGTTTCGATCCAAAAATAATCCAGTGCAGAATTTTGTATGTGAGCCTTAAAACCCAATACTGGGTCGCAGTTTTTCCATTGCAGCGCCTCAATCAATCTGCAATAATTAATCGATTAGTGTTCAACGAAGTATCACCAGCTATTTTTTTTTTTTTTTTTTAAAGGTCTAATTCTGTCTCTTTCGGTCTTGTGGCTTGATGCGCTAAATGCACAATGTATGTATTTAATCTAGTTAAATATTTCCAAGTAAATTCAGAACTGTCATTCCCCCCAAAAAAAAGGGTAAACGCGAGCAGCAGCAATCAAGCCGATTAACTAATTTGATCTTACTTACAAGTCAGATTAAGGAATCAGAAACTTTAGTTAAATGTACAAATTGGCTAACGGAAGGTGGACATGACGTGATGCGAGCCAGCTCGTCATCACCTGAGGCGTTGTTGACTTATCTCAAGTTAGGACAGATGAGAAAGTTTAGAATCCGGCCTCAGAACAATGGAGACGGAGGTTTGCGTTTGCTTTTACTTTTTTTCCCTCTCTCTCTCTCTCTCTCTCTCTCTCTCTCTCTCTCTCTTCATTTCTCTTTTATAACTTTTTTTTTTTTGGGAGTGCTTCCCCATTCTTGTTCCCATGCTCGGCAGCTACCATCCAGGAGGGGCCCAAAAGGGTTAAAGCCGGGGGCCCGTCTTCCTCGGAGATGGGGAGAGGCCGTTTGAATGCCTGACCTCCGCAGCAAGCCAACACATTGGCCCGAGCCGAGGGCGGCTCTTCTGCAGCCGCGAGGCTCCGGCGCGGAGCTTCCCGCGCGGGATCGGGAGTCAGCCGCATGCCACGGGAGTTCAGTGCGTTGCGCGGTTTTTTGATGGAGGCAAAGTTGAAGGACGGGTTTGGGAAAGAAACTTTGGGGGCGTAACATAAAGATATGTTAGGTTTCTGATGCCAAGGAAACGCCCCCCCCCCCCCCCTTCTAGTCTTGAGGCTGGTTGAGCGACTTGGGAAAAGCGGTTGTATCATTTGTTTTCACCTCACACAGTGTTCCCCTAACCCCTCCTCACGTTCTCCCTTTTGCTGCCATTCTCATGTTCCTGTAGCCCCCCGCGCCCCCCAAACACACAGACACACAGGCTTCCTTCAGAGGTGGTGAAAGGACACCCGGGAGGGGGAGTGTCAATGTTAAATAGGGCGTTAGACCAGTGAACCCCAAACTTTTTTTTTTTTCTGATACAAACATGGCAATGATGATTTTGATGATTTTTCAAAATACCAGAGCACCCACACATGCACAGGGAGGACATGGAAACTCCACACAGGAAGGCTGAAGCCAAGATTCGGACCCCAAATCTCAGGACTATGAGGCAGGTGTCCTAACCACTAGGGTACCACGGTGCCTTCAACACATTAAAACGGAACTATATAGGGATAGTGATCAAGATCAATATGCAAGTAATTGATGCCACCCCGACCCAAATATTGATAATTGCATTTATTAATAGTCAAAGGTCAAGTGTCATAAAATGGATGATTTTTAGTACGTTATTAATGAAAAAACAGCAGCCGGTACGGTACATCCGTTTTTCCACCACAAAACATGCTTTTGACGTATGTGGCTTTTTGTAACTCCCGCCACGAAAATCCTCTCAAGGGATTTGTTCTCAACAAGAAGCAGGAAGTGACGGAGGCAGTAACTCGTTTCTTTCTATTAGTTTTACCTGCGGGAAGGTCGCTTGTTGTTCCTTCGTGTTAGCCAAAATGCCGACTCGTTGCATTGCTGGATATTGCTCGAACACTATTGAGGATTGATTCGCTCTTCATACTTTTCCCAAAAGACCTGGTTCATCGTGAAAAATGGATTGCACGGGTGCAAAGGACGAGAGCTTCGTGGGTTCCAAATGACATGTAGTTGTGTATACAGCTACTAAAAAAAACAATAGTTGGGGAGGGGGGCGTAATCCGTAAATCAGGGGTGCTAAATGTGGTCTGTGCCCATCGGAAGGCTTCCGTGCAGCACCCTTGTCGGCAAGCCCGGGAAGGGCGAGCCGGCCGGTGGCTTTGTCGGCCGGGGTGGCTCATCGCGGCGCCGGGCCACGGTGGGTCATTTCTGCTCCGGAAGTGGATCGGATGGGGAGGCAGTTTGGCCGCTGCGTCGTCGTAGCTTGCGGGCGGCGTTGTTTTTATCACCGCCGCACAAAGGTGGAACAGGCGAGGAGGTGGTTTTGCCGTGATCCGCATATCATCTAAATATGGCTCGAAACAATAGGGTAATATTGCCCTGGACACTTCACTCGGTTGTGCGATGTTCTCTTCTTCGAAAAGAGCTTCCGTGTCTGAAGGGGCGTGTTCGTCTCCCATAGTAGAGGCCACAGCGTGTTTTCAATGGCGAATGTCCGGGGTGACGTCACGGACAGAAGATGCAGCCAATACGGCGACCACTTGGATGTTGTCGAATGAGACTTCCGCAACTTTGCGCATGGATGACCCGCTCTCCGCTCATATTTACTTTTTCGTATAGACATTGAAGTGAATAATGTTACATGTATTTTTCATTTCAATATCTATTTTAGAATGTTTATCGGGATGACACTTGACCTTTAAACTATAAATATGCAGTCCATAAATATTGGGACATGGACACAAATCTCATCTTTATGGCTCCAAACAAACATGATTTGCTTTATCTTACATCCAAATCAGTAGACGGGTGTACGAATTTACAACACTTCCGATATATGTCTCCCACGTTCCGAGGGACCAAATCTAACGGCACAAATTGATAATCATAAATCAAATGTCAGTCAGTCTGAAGCGTAGAAGGCAAAGACGTGACCAGAATCTGGAATTCATTCACGGTGATGCTCTGACTGGTCTGTAATACAACTGACTTCAGTCTCTGGGCCCATGTTGTGCCTTCCAACTTGATCTGCAAAAAAACCCCAAAAAACAGGAAAAACGCACCCACGGAAGGACAACCAATTGGAGACAATGCATGACTTTTAAGGTGTCAATCAATTGTGTCGCACTTGGAGACACACCCTTGTGCAGACCTGTTCCGTTGCTAATCTGATTGAAGTGAAGTGAGGCCACAAGTGCGTGACAAATGATTGGCACCTCCTGAGTCACACCTTATGTCTCTAATTAATTGTTTTACCTCGGGCACCGGTTTGTTGTGTAACAAATTAAAGGCACAAGCCAAACCAGGCCAGACACACAGATCATATTTATTATGTACTACTGTCAAGTTTTGGATAGGGGAGAGGGACCTCCTAAAGCGAACTGCTGAAGATAGTTTCCACGGAAGGAAAAAAAAAAAAAAGGTGAAAAATGGGAGAATTCATGAGTCAGTTACCACAATTAGGCAAATGGTTCACTGTAACAAAAATAAATAAGGAAAAAGGTACCAAACAACCAAAGACGTAATACTATTCTGCGACCTTTTGGTTGCAGGACCTCTGTCTGCGTGAGCGTGTTGACGACATGATGCTAATGCGACCGAGAACATTTGGATTACATCTCTTGAAAGTCAACAACAGAAATGTCATAACAAAGAACAACCGGTTATCAAGCGCAATGAGTCTAATGCTACTCAACAGTTGTTCATTTTTTGTCTTAACCCCTTCATAGGCAGGGTGGAAATTTTTAGCCTTATTGAGATAAAAGTTTCCCAACAGGCCACAATCAAGGAAATAACCCTTCTTTTTCGTTTATGGTTAAGTTATATGATAACTTCACTAATTTATAATCTCGTCCCAAAAATCCCACTGCTAACTTGGACCGATGAGTTATCCTCTCCTGATACCAAATTATGGCTTCAGATTAAAACACTTAAATATTTTTGATATAGTGAAGGCTATAATGCATGAAAATCATGATGTCCCAAAAAAGGGACGCTGCCCACGAATGGGTTAAATTAACCCATAAAAGAAGCACACCCTTGAAAATCTTTATTCTTATTGCAGTGTATTTTATTTAATTTTTAGATTTATTTATTAATATCAAAATAGTGTGCACTCATGCATCAATCAGGCCTCTTTGGTTTGTTTATGTTCCTCATTTTTGTGGTTAAGAGGATCACTTTCACTGTTCTAGTGTTCATGAAGATTCACATTTTTTTTGTTGTTTTTTTTTTTTTTGTTTTGTTTTTCAACTCTTGAGTAACCTATTATACCGAGTTTTGCGTTACAAGAGCGTCTCGCTTGCAAAAGACACCAACCGTCGCTTTTATTTACTTCCCAGCAGTCGGCTAGAGCCCTTCCTCATTCATGTTTGTTTGGTGGTAAGGAAGTGTTAGGACCCCCCCGCGCCCCCCGTCCCTGCTCCCCCGCGCTACTCCACCCGCCCGACCACCCTGTTGTTTATATACAATAACGCTTGTTCGCCGACTGCAAGATGAGGATCGCCTCGGCTGCTAACTGGCTCAGTGAGGGGATTTCTCGTTGGCTGATGAGCATGTTTGTTGCAATAAAGCTATATAAACCCCTTAATTCCTCCTTGGCTTGTGCATCCTACGGTGTTTAAGGTTTAGGTTAAGCCTTTTTTTCTTAGAAGGTGTAGCAGCACCGCTGTAACGAAACAGTTTGCACAGTTCGGGGTTTAAATCTTTTCTCCAGCCGTCCTGTATGGCATTTGCAGGTTCTCCCTGTACTTGCGTAGGTTTTCTACAGCTACGCTGACTTCCTCTCGAATCGCTCTTAACATACCTTACACAACTGCAAAATCACTAAAGATAATCGTTAAGACAGAAAATGTAAATACTGGCAGTGTTGCACCTGAATTTTGTATGAAAGCAGAACAAAAATCCATTTTTTTTTTGGGGGGGGGGGTCTGGTGATGTAATGTTTTTGCTAAGTTTCTCTGTCTCCTGTCCCCGATAAATCTTTGTAGTGTGTTACGGACAGGCCTTTCAAAAATAATTAAATGTTGTTCTTTATCTCGTGGAGCAATTTTCACGAGTAAAATCTCAATTGTTGAAATAATACAAGTGATTGTATTTGCCCTTTAAGTGAACCCATGAATAAACAGAGATTAACTGAGCCTCTTCCATATGACTCCAGGGATATTTACATTATGAATGATGCATGCTATTTGGCGACCCAGATTAAATTTCCAGTGATCAGATCCACCTCTAAAATGGTTGCTTTTTGAGTCACGGAGGATCTCCTGTTTACCCATCCAGACCCTCTTTTGTGTTCCCGCAGTGTGTCCTGTCCATTGCAAACACCGTGCCTGCACCCTGGACCAGCAGTGCTGCCACGAACAGTGCCTCGGCGGTTGCATGGAACCGCAGTCCGCCGCGCACTGCGTGGCCTGCCGGGGCCTCCGGCACCGGGGCGGCTGCGTGGAGCGCTGCCCTGATGGCTACTACACCTTCAAGGGCTGGCGGTGCGTCTCCTTTGCCTTCTGCCAAGAGCTCCACGACAGTTGCAAGCGGGAGAAGGAGCGCAGCAAGAGCCCCGAGTGCCACGAGTACGTCATCCACAACGGCGCGTGCATCCCCGAATGTCCCTCCGGCTACACCACCGTCAACTCGTCAGCGTAAGTGCACCACCCCCCTTTAATTTCCCTAAAACGTTATAATTTGCTAATGACTTCACACTTACTAGTCCAGTCCGTGACGTAGTAATTCATTGATTGACATGTTGGAGGAATCTGTATGAACTAGTGAAACCCTGCTATATTGCACAAGGATGGTATCTTTTATTTCCTGAAAATATTGGCTATTCGCTAATTTTATGAACTGGCTAACGCAATAAGCAAATAACTTTTTTTGAACTCTTGGTGCTGTAGTTGGGATTTACTTCTTTGATATAGTGTAGGCAGTCACTGTGATTTGACAGGCGCGTATGCGCCCCCGCACCATCGTTCTCGCAAATCAGCACAGTCGAGCACGAAAAATCACGCGGGTAAAATTTGTTATGAATAGAAATGCATAGATATTGAAAGACGTCGCTTATTTTGTGTAGTCTTGACCAGTGTTCCCGCTAATCCAGGGGTGTCAAACTTTTTTTTTTTTTTTTTCTGTCTGTCGCGGGCCACATTGTAGTTGCGATTTCCCTCAGAGGGTCGTGATGGTGAAAATATAGAAATCCTGAATTGCCTCATTATATTTACTCATGTAATTTGTGAACTAGTTTTGGAATCACAAATCAAGCGCGGTGGGTTTTTCAACCATTGTTCACATCTGGTAACACAAAAATGCTTATATCACATTATCATTTATGATATATGTCAATTTGAAATGTTGGGACATATTTTCACAAGAATTCACGGCTTTTGACACTGATGATTTGCCTTTGCGGGCCAAATGAAATCATGTGGCGGGCCGGATCTGGCCCCCAGGCCTTGAGTTTGATGCCTGTGCTCTATGATGCGCCACTGTGCAATTGTGCACTTGTCGCACACTCTCAGCGCACATGAAAACCGATCCAGCGCAGTGAACCACAGCCTGATGTCGGAAGCACACGGTCTCTTAACAACAGGCTGCTGCTCAACCTACTTCTACTTCCTAGTTTACCTAACACCGCCCCCCTCCGCTCTTAAAGGGGTACACTCATAATTACAAACAGAACACAAACCCGTAACTTTATATTTGGGCGCATGACTGACCACACCCGTACATTTTTCAAATGTGCGTGACTGGTGTTTTTTTTTTTTTTTTTTTTTTCCCAGCATTTGTGATGTCCTGTTTTTGCTAGCATGTCATTCAGGCTAGTATGTCAACTAATATGACTGATGAGCCTCATGTGAAGGGGCTTTGTTTCGGGTTAAATGGAGTTGTTGAAGTAACACGTCAGATGGAACTGTTTAATAGACGCCTTGTAAAAGGCAGGATTTTCCCGTTTTTTTTTTTCCCGGAGGTGAGACAAGTTTGTGTGTCACGGAGTTACAGACAATTTCAGGGTTGACGTTGTTTATTCCGAGGGAATGCTAGCTTTTACAGAATCGCGTCATGTGGGATATCATCCAAAGTGTGTGCGCTTTCACTCTGCAATACTGCATCCCCCCCAACCAGATAACGGGATGAAACCAGCTCATGGTGGGCGATTCTCATTTTTCCACATAATTTTACAAATTACTGTATTTTGCTGTGGATCACAAGCCAAAGTCTCTTGTCCCCAAGCCAGCTCCGCACAACACCCGTTTTAGTCATTAAATCCTCATTGAAGTACAATGTTAATGCTGCTCTTCTGCCCTCACTCTCCAACATTTTTTTGTTCATACGTCTGCAGGGAGGCTATGACGTGTGACATTACCGAATACATCATCACATACCTACTGAGTGTGCATTTTTCATGACACTTGCAAATATTTATCAGCCCAAAAAATAAACCTGCAATTTTGTTGACAGTAATCCTAGCTAGCATGTTGTGTGATGGAAGAATGGTACAGTTGTGCCTTCAAATACGAGTGACCAGACCAACAGCGAATGATCCAGAAATACATTTTGATTTTTCCAGCTCTTCAGCTGAATCCACTTTTTGTATGTCCTGCAACCCAAAATTGATAGTTATTAGCTTCCCAGCGGTGTCTCCTTTGGCTGAAAGTGTTTTCCCCTTTGCTCTACTTGACTCAATTTACAGTCTCTGTCACATTTATTTTACCGACTTCCCGCTCTGGACCGAGCGTGCGTGTACATGCGCTGACCTCCCGACAACCTTCTTCGCATCCACCCGGCGACAGCCTCGCGGAGCTGCACAAGGAACTTGCTTATTTTTACGTGTGCCTGCCAGCTCCCGACCTTCCTCATCGTTCTTGTCGGGACGGAAGAAGGGAAAACACAGCAGGGCATCTCTTATTGTAGAATGATAAGTGATTGATTGGCAACGGTAGACAATGAAGTGCTTTAAAATGTTAGTACTTCATTTTCACTGGGGTGTTACAGTTTAACAAGAGAGCTTTACAACACTTAGTTATTTGGCTTTGAGTAGATTGACCAACATTTTTAGGCGATGATTATGTTTATGATCATGTTTTCGTGCAACTTCTTTTGTTATATAGTACTGAGCCAATTCGTCTTTTATTTTATATTCATCTAAGCCACACGTTTGATTGCCGTCGCAAAGGCGCTTCATGTGCGTTCTTCTTCGTTGGTTTCTGACGAGTTATTCTTCAAGTCGGCACGGAAAATAGGAACCAGCATTTTAAAGTATGAATGATTCCAGGAAAACTGGGATGTTAATTGAGGTTCCAGTCGAATCATGAGACCCTATTTTAGTAATCCACCCATCCATCCATGTTCTGAACCGCTTATCCTCACAAGGGTCGCGGAAGTCTATCCCAGCTTTCTTTGGACACCCTGATGCCGTTGCCAGCCAGTCGCAGGGCACGTAATCAACCATTCATACTCACAATCATACCTCCGGGCCATTTTCGAGTCTTGAGTGGATGTTTTTTCGGATATGGAAGGAAACCGGAGTGCCCGGAGAATGCCCATGCAGGTACGGACACAGGCAGGACCAGGATTTGAACCCCAGTCCTCACAACTGTGGGGGCGGTGCTCCAATCAGTTGCTCCACCCTCATGCCCATTTTAGTAGTAAAACTGCTTTAGAATAGTTATTTTTACCTTTTTGGGGGGGATGTGCACTCACTGAGGGAAAAAAACAAAAATACTTCCTTTCTCTCCGACTGAAATGCGCCTTGAAATGCAACTAAGGAAGTGATGAACGGTTGTTAACTGTGAAAATAACTTGTACGCTTACATTATTTCTGCTACAGCGATGTTATTGTTGACAAAAACGTGCATGGAGTAACTTTAGATAGGTTAGTTAGCGCGACCTTAGCAATGCAACGTGAATGAAAAGCATGACCGAGGCCATGAAGCAAATACGAAGCTTACTGTAAACGGGAGACTTTGTTATAAATGTCAGAAAGCACCATGCAGCCCACTTCTCTTACTGAGAAGACTGGAGATTGAATGACGTGACATCACAACTCCAAGTATTTGGCAATATTCTGCTCTACTCAGACACCATTCCCCATGTACTGGCACTGTTTTAGGGCCTGGACTTGGAAAAATATTAACAGCCAAGAATATCATCTTTGTCTTGTGTTAATGTGCTAATGTATATTTAAAAAAAAAATTCGTTTGGTGGCAAAAATCTGGCCATAAATATCCATCCGATTTCTTAGCCACTTATCGAATAATAATGGTCCATGTGTCATTTATTGAACAATGAAAAAAAAATTCTCCAGTTACATCCATCCTTATTCTAAACAGCTTATCCTCACAAGGGTCGCTGGGAGTGCTGGAGCCTATCCCAGCTGTCAATGGGCAGCCTGAACTGGTTGCCAGCCAATCACAGGGCACATGGAGACAAACAGCCGCACTCACAATCACACCCTGCTGCAATTTAGACTGTCCAATTAATATTGCATGTTTTTGGGATGTGGGAGGAGACTGGAGTGCCCGGAGAAAACCCACGCAGGCACGGGGAGAACATCCAAACTCCACACAGGCGGGTCCAGGATTGAACCTGGGACCTCAGAACAGTGAGGCCAACGCTTTACCAGCTGACCCACTGTGCGAAAACTAAATTCATGTGAAACAATTTGTTTGTAATGCTAACAAACAATTCAAAATTACGCAAGCATGCTAACATAACTATCATCAATACGATGGGAGTTATACCCCTTTAAGAAATGTATGTTTGAGCAAAAAAGGTGAAGTAGCACAAGTAGACAGACAATATAATGATACTGGAATACCACTTTCCAGCTGAGTCACCGTGCCGCTAGACATAAATATAAAAAACAACATTACATTTCATTTTTGCCCAATAAAGCACATTGGGTGGAACAAAATTGGTGCATAGCACCCCAGGAACATAAACATGGAGGAGCGAGAACATGTTGATGAAGTCTTCTGGTATGATGCTGTAGAAATCATCTTTAATGTTGCAGAAGGGGATGTTGTTTTGGTTAGCAACAGTGTTCCTATTGACTAAAGAGTTTTTTAGGGGGATGTCTAAAGTGTACTGCCCGACGTCATAGTGTTTGTATTTGTTGGATTTTGGAACCCTGTCAATCAATGACCTTTCATCATGTTTGCTGGTAATCTTCGAGTCGGTCACCATGTTTACCTCCGCCGAACACTTCGGGTACTGTCGCGTATCAGCACTTTTACTCCCGTCACGGCTCACCTCTCGCCGTCTCTCAGAATAACCGACGCCCGGAGTGCATATGTGGCGCCATTCAGTAGGGAAAAAGGTCAACATTGATTGCAAGTTAAAGAATTATTTTTTTTTTTCCACCCTCCAACGTTGGAACACATTTATTTTTTGCCCCGTTGTTCCTGTCTGGTTGAAGGCTTTTTCAAGTGCAGCTGTTGTTTAAATTGTTTCTTTAGCCGATTTAATCTGCCGTTAATCTTCGAGTGGCCACAAAACACGTCTTTGTTCTCTGCTCATTACGTATTAAGACCACAAAGAGGAGTCACCGCCATGAGTAACATGGCCAATTAGCTTCCACCCGGTCACGGTACAGTTTGTAGCCTCCCAACAATAAATTTTTTCAAATTAATCCCCCAGTTTCATTTAGGAAAGTAAGATTTGATAGATGTGTCTACCATGATGAGACCCACAAATACCCTCGGGAACCCATACCAGAAGACACAAAGTCAGGCGTTTTAGTTTACATCAACAGTTTTAGTGTTGTACAGTCTGTACTCCACCAACCTCCTGAATACATTTTGAAAATTCAGCCCCTAAAGCCACTTTCACTGAGCAAAATGAAACTACTTTGGTATGTCTACCATGAGTAGACATTAAAAAAATGTCAAGAACCCATCCTCAAAACACATAAGAAGTTTCCTGCCGTTCTAGGTCTGATCAAAATTGTCAAAATTCAATCAGGATTTTGATTTTGCCTTCTCATGATGCTAAAATCATTATAGTCAGAGAAAAATGATTACTATGTCCGGTATCGGCTGATATGAAAGTTCCTGAACGCGCGCAGTGTCCCTTGTAGCAAGTGTGCGACGTATATTCTTCTGCCTTCCCCGAGAGTGCTTTAAGCTGTTTATTGACACTCCAGTTTGTTTACTGTAAAAATAAATGCACAACAAAAAGGAATTACTTACATTGAATATTGAAATACAAGATACAAATTCTTTTAGAAATCACCAGATCAATTTCTCAATCAGTGGGCTAGCTAACTAGCATTGGCTCACAGGAGGAATTTACCTTCCAATATTTACATACAAATAAGGTCGCAACATGCAAACAAACAATATAACCATATTCACGGACATATAACATGTTTAATAAAGTTTCTACTCTTCATTTTTTATTTCCTTTTTTGTTGTTGCTTACTGTAAAATGCAGCTCCATGGATGACTTGCACCACACTGCCCCCAAGAGGCCAAGGAGCATACAGCAGATACAGTCACAACTTTGTAGAAAAAGACGCAAATACTGCCTACCCCCACCCCCCAAAAAAAAAAATTATCTGGCATGAAATCAGACAAAACATTTCATGTGTTAGGCGAATATAAGATTACCAACAATATTTCGATTTGCCGGATGTTGGCCATTTCCAGTTTCTTTACAAACTATTTTTCCGAGAGAATTTGTTCACTTTCCACCCATATACTATTTAGTAGAAAGTTGGATGACAGTAATTTTGAAGGATTTTTTTTAAAAAACAAAAATTCTATTCCATCTCACAGGTGTTTTTTTTTTTTTTCTTTTTGCAAATTCACACCCCAAAGCACATTTTATTTAGGAACAAGAATTTTTGCAATAATGTTTCTCATGACTCGAAACATTTCAAAAACAAATCTTGAAAAACAGACAGTAAGTCTGCCATTTTTAAGCCACATTTGGAGTGACGCTAAAGTGCATTTTTTTTTTTGGATTGCTTGTTTGCAGAGCACGACATTGAAATTCAATTACCTGATTAAATAATCTGTAACTCTGATTCATAAGGTCCTAATATCACCAAATTTCCATTTTTTTTAACCAAGTCCTGCAAAGAGAAACTTTTCCCAGAGATTTTGTCACATTGCTCCAAAGTATGAACTACATACATCAGACATAGATATGACCCTAAATTGCAAGGAATTTAGAATGTCGTCATTAGGATGGCGGACAAATTTCAGTTCATCATTCCAGATTTTACTTTTTTTTTTTTTTTTTTTTTTTTCAACTGCTTTTGTTTTTTTGCCTGACAAAAGCATTCTGTCATCATAAAGCCGCCAGCCAGAAATACTGAAGCAGAAATCACACCAATGACCCCGAGCATGACGCCCATCACTGGTGTCTAATCCTCCCTTTAATCACAAACTTAATCATTCTCGAGGGGGTAGAAAAACAACACCCCCCCACGGGCGTGTCTGATGAGTGAATCTGCGGCGGTGCGCCGTGTTTTTTTTCTCGTGCTCATAGCCGCCCGTTATCAGTGATGGGATTTTGCAGATGGCTTCTCGGGGAAAATAATTTAATACGGCGAACACACACAGCTGCGCCTTTCTGTCTGTTGTGAGATGAGATATGAAAACATTACATAAGACAGGTTGTTTAACCAGAGTTTGTTTGGTCGAAAAGTAAAAATGTTGCTGATTTGTCATCCTATGTGCACATTTAATGTTTTTTTTTTTCAAAGGTAGTAAATCATGTTTAAAAGTCACTATAATGACAGGAGGAGGGGAAAAATGCCCTGAGTGCAGAAATGTTAGAGAAACAAATTTAGCGGCAGGTACATTTATTCACTAATGGTCTTGATATTTCTCTCATGATGTGGAGCAGATATGAGGACAGCATCGAGAGAATGACTTTGTCGTCTTTGCCGTGGCAATCCCAGATGACCTACTTTATCCCTCTGTTAGCGTAGACGCTAATGTTCTCATTCGGCGCCGTACTTGGATAAACCTTACCACACGCTAGACGATTAGACAGCGTTCAGTGTAAGGTAAACACAAACGGCACGTAGTTGAAATCCTTTACAGGACAAGGAACCATATTTCGTCATTTTTAGGCCAAATAGAATGTAGATATATTTTTTCCAGTCAAGGCAGTTAGTAAAGAAAGTTGCCTACAGAGCACACCTGATTATAAGCCTCACGCAGTGCATTTGGAAAGGAAATAACATTTGGTGCATACATAAGCCGCAAGTGCCCACAGAAAAACCCACGTTGAACCACGAGATATTTACAAAAAAAGACGGTACACAGAGTTTTCAAAGTTTTAATACCTTACTTTAACATAGCAACAACACTGTAGCATGAACTGGACAGGTAAAAAAAAACAAAAACAAAACATACCGGTAAAAAAAAGCATGCCAGTAAAAACTAGGTCAGCGCTAATGCTACCGCTGCGCTAACAGGGCCAGTTAAAAAAACATACAGGTAAAAATCACTGAAACACGGCAGTAACACAGCAGCAACATGCTAGCGCAGCGCTAACAGGGCCGGAAAAAAAAAACATACATACTGGTAAAGGACACTTCCTCGGCACATATTTTCCACCGGTGTCACTCTTACATTTTCCGCTCGAGTGCCCCCTTCCGGCGGTTAGGAAAAATGCACAAATTCGCCACATCGCTGCATAAACCGCAGGGTTGAAAGCATGTGGGAAAAAAGTCGCGGCTCAAAGGACGGAAATTACAGTAATACATTTCCGCAAAACAGTCACACATTGAAGTTGAACTTAAGGAGAAATGGAGGGAAACACCTATCATCTAAGTACTGTACCTTGGCCAGAAAAACACAACAAAAAATACTATTATGTAGAAATAGCACTGAGCAAGGCAGACTTGGGTGAAAAATGTCGGGTATGTCCCCAAAACATGAATATGGATGCACACAACATTGTGGAGTGATTACATACGTACAAAGTGGAGTTTAGAACAATATTAAAAGGGCTATTAAGCAGAGCAGGTGAAGGAAGTAACTCTAAATGAAGTAAAAAGCGAGGAAGAAATAAGTTGTGTTGCTCCACAGAAAATAAAAATAGATGCATACAACATTCTGGAGAGATCACATATCGTCAAAGTGGACAATGAAACTAATTCAAAAGGACTATTAGCAAGGAACACAGTGAAACAACAATAAACGTAAACGACTCATGTAATGCTAATTAAAGACCCCACCTCAACATAATATCGCAGCTTTAATATTTCTTTGCTACATGTAGTAAGACTCCACGCTTGAATTCATCTGAGAGACTGTTTACATGTCTCGTGGGAGCTGCTATCTTAATCGGCGACACCGTTCAGGTCCCCTCATTTAATATCTGTGAGAATTTTAAGGTGAAAAGTTTACATTTTTCTTTGGGGCGTATCATAACACTTGTTTGTTGCTTGGGCCCGCAGGCTGAACTGCACGCCGTGCGCCGGGCTGTGCCCCAAGGTGTGCATGGGTCTGAAAACGGTGGACTCGGTCACGGCGGCGCAGGCGCTGAGGGGCTGCACCATCCTCAACGGCAGCCTTGTCATCAACCTGCGTGGAGGAAGTCAGCCCCCTTCTCCATAAAAACACACCCCACTTAAACTCTGATCTAACCACATAATGAACTTTTTTTATTTTTATTTTTTTCTGTGTGTGGCAGACAATATAGCGGCAGAGCTGGAGGCCAGCCTGGGTCAGCTAGAGGAGATCACCGGCTACCTGACCGTGCGGCGCTCCTACGCCCTGGTTTCCCTGTCCTTCTTTCGCAAGCTGCGCATCATTCGCGGGGAGGAGACGGAAATTGGGTGAGGGGAGAATATTTCCCAAGATCCCCTCATAATGCTAATCACAAGTACAGTGGTGCCTCGGTTCTTGAATACAATCCGTTCCAGAAGGCCGATTGAAAACAAAAACGTTCGAAAACCGAAACGTGTTTTCCCATTATAATGAATGGTAAATGAAATCATGCGTTCCAAGCCTAAAAAATAGATATATTTTTTAGCTTTTCTTGATAATAAACTGCACAGTAGAAAAACACGTTTAGTTTAAATACTTTATATAATTAAATCATTGCATGATGCTAACAGGGCCAGGTAAAAAAAAACATGCTGATAAAAATCACTGAGACACAGCAGTAACACAGCAGCAACAGGCTAGCACAGCGCTAACAGGGCCGGTTCAAAAAAAAAAAAAACATACTGCTAATCACAAGTACAGTGGTGCCTCGGTTCTTGAATACAATCCGTTCCAGAAGGCCGGTTGAAACCAAAATGTTCGAAAACCGAAGCGTGTTTTCCCATTACAATGAATGGAAAATGAAATAATGCGTTCCAAGCCTAAAAAAATAGTTTTTTAAGGGTTTTTTTTTTAGCTTTTCTTGAAAATAAACTGCACAGTAGAAATAAATGTTTAGTTTAAATACTTTATATAATTAAATCATTTAAGAAATATATTTATTTTTTGCTTAAAATGTATACTTTAGCCTAGTAGAGTATGCTAGGGTGGGAGTCCATTGCCGTATCTGTAGCGACTCGGCCCCCAGCCTTGTAAACCTTTTTTTATTAACAAAAGTGCGGAATAACTTTAAACAAGCAATAATGAGGGGGGAAAGAAACAGAAACAAAAATTGTTTTTTACTTGCGCAGAAAGTACGTAACGTAAAAAAATGTTTACTTGCAACGAGAGCTAGGGTTAATAGAACAAAAAAAAAAGTCTTTGGTGGGGGTGACTCGCCCCTTTTTCACAAAGAACGAATCTAATGTAGCCTGTTTCTGCCGTCTTTTGAGCACCTTCCTGAAGTGGCTCATAACAACGTCATTGAAATTTTACAGTGCTCTGCAATATTCTGCTTCGTTAGAGTGATGGAGTTCTACAAAATTATGGATGTCGTCCCATTTGGCGCAGATCGCTTTCATATCGGCACTTGAGACATCCTTCGAAAACCAAAGCGAAAAAATCTCGAAATTTTGTTTGAAAACCGATTTGTACGAAAACAGAGACATTCGGAAACCGAGGTACCGCCGTATTTCCATTTTGACTCCCGAATCACAGCATACAGAACACCCCCCCCCCCCACCCACCCCAGTTTGACAACTACAAACCGATAATGTGCCAAGAACCAGCTGCCATTCTTCCACCTTGTCTTTCCTCCCGCAGCAATTACTCCTTCTACGCCCTGGACAACCAGAATCTGCGACAGCTCTGGGACTGGTCCAAGCACAAGCTGAGGATCCTCCAGGGACGCATGTTCTTTCACTACAACTCCAAACTGTGCATGTCCGAGATCCGCAAGATGGAGGAGGTCGCCGGCACCCGGGAGCGCAGGAATGACATCGCATCCAAGACCAACGGCGACCAAGCCTCGTGTAAGTCGCGCGTCGCCAACGCCGAGCGTGAATAGTCGTCATTTCCTGACCTCCTGTCATTCCAGAGACTTTTTTTTTTAATATATATCAGTTCGCTAACAAACATTTTAGAACCGCAACTCACCAAGACATCGTGCTTGATTTTAAATCAATTTCACCAGATCAATGACTGCTCCCCGACATTGTGGTTAGATGAGATCCGTTTCAGCAGATTTCACTTACACGGAAAGAATTGCGCGAGACTGATGGCTGCCGCACAACATTGTCTTTCCATAAAAATCAGCTTCATCAGATGAATGACTGCTCCCCGACGTTGTGCGTTGATAAAATGTAGCTTCAGCAGATGTTTCAGCGCATTAAAATAATTGAATGCCTGACGAGATGACGTTTTGACGAACTATAAAATCATTGAGGCTGTGTGTTTGATGACGTATGACCGTTCCACAACGTTGAGATGAAATCAGCCTCATCAGATGATGACTGCGCCACAACATCGTGCGCCGATGAATTTTCAAGGTTTCCCAGATGCCTCGGCGCGTTAAATTCAAATTCTCCGCATTGTTTTGTCTAGATTGAGAAAAATGGTCAGCAGAGGGACAAGCACTACTTTGCATTGTGTTAAGATGAAATCAGCAGATTAATGACCGATCCACAACATTTTTATTAAATCAACAGATGTTTCGGCACATTAAAATCATTGTGTGTGTGTGTGTGTGTGAAGATGAACGGCCGCTTCACCGCGTTGTTTTTAGATGAAATCACTTTCGGCATATTGACTTGATCATCCGCCGCGAACGTTTCATCGCATCTGCATCCCTTGCAAACTTTTTCCTCCACCTTTTTTTAAACCCCTCACTATCCACGTTTGTTTCGTCAGGCGAGAATCACGTGCTGAAGTTCACCCAGATCCGCACCATGAGCGATAAGATCATGGTCAAGTGGGAACCCTTCTGGCCTCCAGACTTCAGAGACCTGCTGGGCTTCATGGTGCTCTATAAAGAGGCGTAAGTTCTTGTCCGATCGCAGCGGGTCCGCAGTGTCCGCCAAGCATTTATCGTTTAAAGCTGCTGCGAGAAGGGGCCCGATGATCCAAATAAGAGCCCGTGACTTGAAACATGAGAATCAGCTGCCTGACGCTTCACTTGCAGCGTGGTATTTACAGCAGATATTATAAAATCCACCCAGATATTCATTGACCGCCATTTACTGTATTATAATTCAAAATTGCTTTTGACATCTACTCGTAGAAATTATGTCATAATATTACTGACGTTTTTCCTCTGGGGGGTGGTGGGTGGGGAATACTTTTACTGAACACATTTTTTCCCCCCCGTGTAACATTGCACCTTTTTTCTTGTAACATTACCGTAATTCCTGGCCTACAGAGCGCACCTGGTTACAAGCCTCACGGAGTACATTTGTAAAGGAAATACCATTTGGTACATACATTGAAACCCACATTGAAACACGAGATGTTTACAAAGAATGACGGTACGCAGAAAGAGTTTTCAATGATTTAATACCTTAGCTTAGCTTAGTTTAGCTTAGCTTAACACAGCAGCAACTTTGTAGCACGAACAGGGTTGGTTAAAAAAAAACATACCTGTAAAAAAAAAAAAACAGCTGCAGCAGCTACACAGTAGCAACATGGTAGCACAGCACTAACAGGGTCGTTTAAAAAATCACTGAGACGCGGCAGTAACAGAGTAGCAAGATGCTAGCACAGCACTAATGTTAGCGCAGGGCTGACAGGGCCGGTAAAAAAAAAAAACAGCTGCAGCAGCTACACAGTAGCAACACGGTAGCACAGCACTAACAGGGTCGTTTAAAAAAATCACTGAGACACGGCAGTAACACAGCAGCAACACGCTACCGGAGCGCTGGCAGGGCCGGTGAAAAAAAGAAAAACATACCGGGAAAAGTCACTTCCTCGGCACATAAATTCCACCGGTCTCACTCTTACCTTTTCCGTTCAAGTGCCCCCTTGCGGCCGTTAGAAAAAATGCAGAAATTAGCATCATCACCGCAGGTTTGAAAACGTGTGAAAAAAGTCATGGCAAGCCTCACAGAGTACATTTGTAAAGGAATTACCATTTGGTACATACATACGCCGCAGCTGTGTAAAAGCTGCAAGTGCCCTACATTGAAACACGAGATATTTACAAAGAAAAACGGTACACAGAAGGAGTTAAATGCTAGCATTTCGCTAATGCTAGTGCTAACACCAGCACTGCTCTAAAGCTAGCACTAACGCTAACAGGCCCGGTTAAAATAAAACTTACCGGTAAATATCACTGAGACACGCCAGTAACACAGTAGGAACACGCTAGTGCAGCGCTAATAGGGCCGGTAAAAGTCACTTCCTCAGCACATATATTCCACCGCAGGGTGAAAAAAGTCGCCGGAAATTACGGTATGCTTCCTACCCTTGTAACATTCAAAATGTCAAAAATAGGATTTTGCCTCTGACAAGTCATTTTCCGATGTCTACTGTCTGTCTTCTCCAATTTTTTGCACTGCATTGTTGACGCCGCCATCTTGCATCCAATAACGTCACCGTCCGATCTTTTCAGGCCTTTCCAGAACGTGACCGAGTTCGACGGGCAGGACGCGTGCGGCTCCAACAGCTGGGTGATCGCAGACGTGGAACCCCCGCCCCGTTCCACCGAGGGCGACAGGGTCCACTTTGAGCCGGGCCACCTCATCCTGCCCCTCAAGCCCTGGACGCAGTACGCCATCATGGTAAAGACGCAGCTCTCCGCCTCCGACGAGCACCAGGTCAACGGGGCCAAGAGCGACATCATCTACGTGCGCACCAACGCCACCAGTAAGACTTAAGTCTAACGTTTCATATTCTATGTCGATAAAGGGAGGTTTTTATATTTTTTAAGCGGATGACCACAACCTCGACAACTGCAGAAGTGAGACACATTGTCTATTAGAGGAGAGGAACAATGGTAGTTATAAATTATGACTTTGTTCTTGTCGGATTTCAACTTTATTTTGTACCACTGACTTTTATTTATTTTAATTGAAGACATTTTTCTTGCGAATGTACAACTCTTCAATTCTGCTAACTCTCCTTTGTAACTTTACGCGTTAGTGTAGGTTTTGCCATTTTTTTTTTATCTCCTCTTTGTTTAAACATCAATCCAGCTCCCATAAATTAATATTTGGAATGCTTATTTTTACGGCCAACCACAACATTTTTAACGAAAGGCTCGGGCGTAGCTTTGTTCGCCCGGGATCTTCCGTTTTCACCAAGTGCTCTCCTGGGGCATGTTGTGACTCTTAGTTTGTGACACCTTGTCATCTTTGCCACCTTTTGAAATTCCTCCTCCTGTGAATTTTTTAATCGTGGAAAGATCGGAAAAAAAAGGAGAGACTTGTGCCAGTTTTTCAGCCTGAAACACTTTCCATGTCTATTAATACCACATGGAAACAGGAGACTACAGACTTGAAAACTTCCCTGTGATAGCTCGGTGGTCGTGTCAAGGGCGGGCCGCCGCTCTTGCGCTGTCTGGCACCCCTTGCTCCAAGGTTCTGCCATCTTTGTCGCGTCAGGTCGTTGAACCTCGACTGCAAGGGCAGACCTGTCATTATGCATAAGCGGCAGCCGGTGACAAATCAGTTTGCGGAGTGCAAAATGGTCTCCGTTTGGCTTCGCCCTGACGTCCAAGACTTCCCTCCAACACTGGGTCCGTCAGGGTTTTTTTTTTTTTTTTTTAATACCGCCGTCAGCCAGGACTTGTCATTGAGTTTCTAATTTATTGCTTGTGTATCTCATCTGTTCACCAGATACTCTCTTTTATTCCGTACTGTTATAAAAACCAACATCAGAAGCACTCCGTTTAACACTCTAAACTAGCAGCATGCAATGTCGTCAACCACTGTCACGTAAAAGCAGCGCACATATCAAATACAGTTCTTGTTCACGAATGACAAGCATATGTCCGCTAGTTAGTGTGAGATGCTAACGCAGCACTTGGTCCTCTTCCTTGTTCAACAGTACAAAGATTTGAAATCAAATGTATCAGAGATCCAAATCAAAGTCCTTTGTTCATAAAAAAAGGTGCTTGATACAGGCTCGTGTAGAATTAAAATTAGCAGCACAAACACAGGGAAGATTCAAATGTTTACTAAAAGAAGCTAAACACAGGCTGATCAGAGAGAACTAGCGGCTCAATGACAAAAGAGGAAGTAGAACCCTACCAAAATAAAACCAGAAGAATCACAATCAGATGGACTTTCAAGTTACAGTCCATTACCGGTTCTAGAAAATCCAAATCTTTCTTTTGTGTGCAATTTTGTTTTTTTAAATCTTAGCACACTTCACAAAGTCAATGGCATCACGAGGAAAGAACTTCTTTTTATGCTTTCGGCTTGTCCCGTATCTTTTTCCATCTAAGCCCATCTCACGCATCCTCCTCTCTTAACACGCAACTGTCCTCATGTCTTCCCTCACAACATCCATCAACCTTTTCTTTGGTCTTCCTCTCGCTCTTTTGCCCGGCAGCTCCATCCTCAGCATCCTTCTATGTGGAAATAATGTTGCAGCATCTCAAGAGCGCAAACGGGTCTTCCAGATGGACAATGACCTGAGTATATTGGCAAAGTGGTTACAAAGTGGTCTAGGGATAACAAAGTCAATGTTTTTGAAGTGGTGAAGTGGTGTCAGTACTATTGAAAATTCATACGGAGACCTGAAAAGGTATGTGCGAGCAAGGCGGCCTACAAACTTTGCTCAGTTGCATTTTAGTTCTGTCAGCAGGAATGTAGTAAAAAAAAAATGGTAGTTCTCATTGATTTAAAATGGGAATGTTCACTCTGACAATTTCGGACGTGTGTGTAGTTGTACTCGTTATTAAGCCTTGTATCATCATTTTGTGCACAGAACCTTCGGTGCCCCTGGACCCCATCTCGTCGTCCAACTCGTCCTCCCAGATCATACTGAAATGGAAGCCCCCCAACGACCCCAACGGCAACATCACACACTACCTGGTCTTCTGTCAGCGGCAGGCCGAGGCCAGCGAGCTCTACAAGTTCGACTACTGTCAGAAGGGTGAGACGGCGTAGCGGCGTGTCTTCCGACTGCGTGCGCTGTAAGGAACGAAACGCCACACCGGCCAATGATTTCTGTGCCAAAAACAAAAAACGCTGCGGATTCAGAAGTCTCGGCCACCACAAAAGATTAAACCGTTGGTTGTGATCAAGGATATCAGTGTAATTGCCATATTGCTCGAAGAAATAGGAAGGGAGAGTCAAAAGGCACACTTGCACGAGTGGAATAATGCTTAAAATATAAAAACAAAAATACTGCATAAATACTGGGCAACAAAAGTGCAAATATCAGGGAGGAAACACCAAAATATTGTAGCAAAAATATACACAATTGAAAAAAATCCCAACAATGATACTAAAATGTTATGAACAAATATAAATGAAATGCGTTGTATTAGAAAATGAAAACAAATATTAGACAAATGAAATAACTCAAATATTCGATGAGAAGTGACACAAAAATACAAATAAAATGTAGGAAAATAAATGTAAAAAAAATACATTAAAAATATATTGGAAGGATGCACAAATATTAGATGTAAAAAGGCAATTACTACATGTAGCGAAATATTGGAGTAACATGCATACATAGGTTAAAAAAAATACAAAAACAATTGACGAAAGGTATACAAATAATACAGCAAAATATAAACCTATAAATGAAACAAATTCTAAAATATTTAGATTATAAAATGAACTTGAGAAAATACTCAAATAAATTGACAAAATAAATATAAAATGTATGTACAAAAATATATACAAATATTAGATGAAAAAACAAAAAGAACCCTGTCAAATATTCAGTTGCAAATGCAATCATTGCTGGAAATACTGAAACAAAAATACATAACTATGTGGTTGAAACTACAGAAATATAAAATTTAAAAGTTAATTAAGATGACAGGTGTAATTTTTTGGGGGTCATCACCTGGGCCAGCCATGTTAACACCACAACATACAGTACATGTGTGATGTTTCCTCGACTCCCAGAGACTCTAAATACGGTGTAAACCGAAACATTATTTTATTATTTTATCAGTGTTTGTTTGCGAACCATAAACCGTCACCGCCAGGTTCAGAATGCATTGCACCGGGTATGATAAAACTAAAATATTGCCCGGATGACAGCACTAAAAGTGCAAGGTGCTATGGTCAGGGTCAGTGGGAGTCCAACCACTCGACCTCTTGGCAACAAATGAACTTCAAGCTATGCATGAACCAGGGAATAGATCTGCAGGGACGCCGTGTCTCTTGTAATTTATTTCACCAGGATGGGTCAAGAACGGGCAACAATGTCAGCTGTCCACCCCCGAGCCCTGCGGGTGCCATTTTTTTTTTTTTTTTATGTTTGTGCATGTCTGGCACTTGACACTTGTCTTTCTCACCCTCTCCCCCAGGGATGAAGCTGCCCTCGCGGGTCCCCACGCAGGTGGACGGCGAGGAGGAGCAAAAGTGGAACCAGACGGAGGAGCAGGGCCCCGGGACGGGATGCTGCACCTGCCCCAAGACCGACAAGGAGCTCAAGAAGGAGAAGGAGGAACTGGAGTACCGCAAAACCTTTGAGAACTACCTCCACAATGAAGTCTTTGAGATGAAGTAAGACTTCCCCACGCTAAGTTTTTTGAGCGCGAGACATTCTAAATAACAGTGTGAGCCAGCAATTTCATGTCTTTGGAGAAAAAATACAGCAGTACCTCGACAAGTGGCCTGACTTTAGAGTTTTTTTGCTATATGAGCTGTCACTGGACTGTTGGGAGAAAGTGAGCAATTCTTCAAAAAGAGGTTTCAAGCTGTTTATTGGCTGTCAAATTTGAGAAAAGAGAATTACCCGTTGTGTATTTAAGCAAACCTCATCTGGTACCTTTCTTACGGAAGTCTTCTAGCCCAAGGCTAACACACAGTGCAAACTGCCATAAACTTACTAATGAAACATCAGTTTTTCAGTTTTGTAACTCTTTAATCAACGGATATTTGAACACAAACTGAGCAGCAACACTCGGACAGACAACCTAAAAATACACATTAGCATGTTCTTTATCCACTGTACTTTTTTCATAAAAAAGTAAGTTACATATTAAGGTTTTTATATTTTCTATTGAAATAGTGTAAAAAAAAAAAAAAAAAAGGGAGGCGTTTTTTTAGGAAAATTTTATTTTACAGCAAAAGTCATATTTTTGGGGGGGATGGACCAAGTACATTTTCTAGAAAAATGGTCAAACTTTTTAAGGAAAATAGTAATTAGACTTTCGGAGATAAATGTTGATATTTATCAGTAAAATAATCAATTTCCTAGGAATAAAAATAGTATTTTTACAGATGAAAGGGTACGTAAAACACAATTTTTTTTCTTTCACAGACGCTCAAGACAACGGCGCTCCGCGGTGGGCGTGGCCAACCATACGCGCCTAATCCCCACCGCCGCCTCCGGCAGGCCGTTTACCACCGCCATCCCCGAGGAGGAGGAGACGTTCGAGAGCACCAAGACGGTGGTCACCGTGCTGGCCAAAGAGTCCACGGTCATCTCCAACCTGCGTCACTTCACCAGCTACCAGATCGAAATCCACGCCTGCAACCACCCCAATGACTCGGCGCGCTGCAGCATGGCGGCCTACGTCAGCGCCCGCACCATGCCTGAAGGTACGGCAAGAGTGCCCGCTCTCTGTACTTAGGTACAATTACAAATACTTCAGTAAGGTAAAAAGCGCTTGAGAACTATCACAGGTACTACATCTGCAATGATGTGTCATTTCTGGGCCAGCACAAAATGACAATATTCCTTTTGGTGGGGGGGGGGGATCTCAGTCAATGAATACTCTTCCTCATTCTGACAATTGGCGCCCCCTGCAGACAAAGCCGACGACATCACGGGCCCCATCAAGTACGAGGTGTCCGACATGACCGCGCACATCACCTGGCAGGAGCCCGCCGCCCCCAACGGCATGATCATCCTGTACGAAGTTAATTACAAGCGCATCGGGGACAGCGAGGTGAGCGCAATAAATCCTTCGCACGCAGCGGTGACTACAAGTGCCGCGTCAGCAGTTTCTGCATCTGCACCGTTCTTACTTCAACGACAAATACGCCCTGTGAAAATTTCACCTCATCGATCGTAGTGAGCAAGGTTATCAGTATTGGCAGGGGGATTGCTCAAAGAGAGATTTGGAGAACGAGAGCCAAAGCAGTAATGGTCCAAGTGTTACTAAACCATTTCAAAAATACTCAAATATTTGGCCTAAAAAGACAATTATTCAGTGAAAAAGTACCAAAATGTTATATACATAATATTATATATACAGTATGTAAATATTTGAAAATAATACAAAAATATTGGACAATAAAAACAAAAATATTTGATGACAAAAGTTGTATTTTTTTTATTGCAAAAATAGATATATTACAAAAATGCTGATATTTACACCCAAAAGAGTAAAAATATTTGGTATTACAAAAATATCTGATGAAAAATCAACAACATTACAGCAAATAGGTAATACAAACTGTTGGCCAAATATTCAACAAGATTAGCTGAAAAATACAACAAAAGGTACAGAAATATTAGAAATACAAGGTAAAAGTAACTAAGTATTAGACACAAATATTAGAAAGTAATTTTATGTACATGACAGTATCCATCCATCCAATTTCTTAACCGCTTATCCTCACAAGGGTCGGGGGAGTGCTGGAGCCTATCCCGGTTGTCATCGGGCAGGAGTCGGGGGTGCACCCTGAACTGGTTGCCAGCCAATCGCAGGGCACATGGAGACAAACAGCCGCACTCACAATCACACCTAGGGGCAATTTTAGAGTCTCCAATTAATGTTGCATGTTTTTGGGATGTGGGAGGAAACCGGCGTGCCCGGAGAAAACCCACGCAGGCACAGGGAGAACACGCAAACTCTACATGACGGTAGTTACACAGTATTAGCTAGGTAATAAATATTAGCAATGACATGATGTGTGTTAACGTCACTGAGGTGCGAGGGTCAAGGTTGCAAGTAAAGAAACGAGATTTAGCAAACAAGTTGAATGAACTGTTGTTGTTGTGGCGCAGGAGCTGCACCACTGCGTGTCCAGGAACATGTACAAAGCCACGCGGGGCTGCAAGCTGCGGGTGATGCACTCCGGGAACTACACGGTGAGGATCCGAGCCACCTCCCTGGCAGGGAACGGCTCGTGGACCGAACCCACGTACTTCTATGTGCAGGACGCCAGTAAGTTGGTTTGCGCTGGGATAGTAATACCACGGGAACGTGTTACGCGTCTCACGTTCGATGTTTTTTTTCACGAGGAGATCCTCTCAACATCGCGAAGATTGTGATCGGACCGGTCATCTGCGTGCTGGTGCTGTTTGTAGCCTTGGTGGGATTTGCCATGTTCAAGAAAAAGTAGGCCGCCGCCTTCGCTCGCCTCGAATTGCCGCGCTCACGCGATGAAGTGACGGGATTGTTTGTTTTCTTTGCAGCCAAACTCAAGGACCCAGCGGTCCCATCTACGCCTCGTCCAACCCTGAGTACCTCAGCGCGAATGACAGTAAGCATACACCACACCGTCTTACAAGGGGTTTCTTCTTTCTTTTATTGGTTTGTTTTCAAGATTATGTTCCAACAACATCCACATTCAATGATTAACAACCCGGTGGACTGGCGTACGTTAGTGTCGTGCCCGTCCACACTCACTGACTGCAATTCCACTAATGCGCAGTGTACGAGGAGGATGAGTGGGAGGTGGCCCGCGACAAGATCAAAATCCTGCGGGAGCTGGGCCAGGGCTCGTTCGGCATGGTGTACGAGGGCATCGCCAAGGACATCATCAAAGGCGAGGGCGAGACCCGCGTGGCGGTCAAGACGGTCAACGAGTCGGCCAGCCTGCGCGAGAGGATCGAGTTTCTCAACGAGGCCTCCGTCATGAAGGCCTTCAGCTGCCACCACGTGGTAAGCGCACCACGTTAGGCCAGTAAAAACCACGGTCGAGTAATATGAACAACTCAAACGTGGAACAGTATCAGCAGTATCACTAGCAAACAGTGTGTGTGTATATATATATATGTTTTTTTTTTTTTTAAAGGAAAAAGCATTTTGTACATACAAATGCCGCACCTGATTAAAACCCGCATGTGCGCACATTGAAACATGATATTTACAATGAAAGATGGTACACGGAAAGAGTTTGCAAAGTTTTAATAATATACCTTAGCGTTTCTTTCCAAAAACTGCCTGTGACGCGGCAGTAAAACAGCAGCAACACGCTAGCACAGCCCGAACAAGGCCGGTTAAAAAAATAAAAATAAAAAATAAAAACATACCGGTAAAAGTCACTTCCTCGGCACATATATTCCACCGGCGTCACTCTTAGATTTTCCGCTTTAGTGCCCCCTTGCGGCTGTTAGAAAAAATGTACAAATTAGCCGCATCACCACTTAAACCGCAGGGTTGAAAGCGTGTGGAAAAAAGTCGCGTTTTATAGGCCGGATATTACGGCACTCTATTAGAATGGGATTTGCTAATGGGAGTGGTACAAGTAAAAATATTAGGTACAATTGTAAAATGTAGCAATAACACTCAGAATATGACAACCTACATTTAATTTTAAATATACAATCTAATATCGTAAAAAATAAGAAAATGTTTTATGAGGTAGTTGTGGTGACAATGCGGCATCCACTGACCAAAAGGTTGGTAATTCAAATCCGGCCGTGATTGCCGGTTGTTGGAAATATTAGACAGAGAAATAATAATATTAATCAAATATAATTGAAAAATAGAAACAAATGCCTTCTTTACAATCTTACAGAACAAATACAGAAATGGAAGAAAAGAAAATGTGCAAATCGAAAAATAAATCTGAAATATTAGAAATAGTACATTTCTAATACAAACTTGTCTTTAAAAGCTAATAAGGAATATTATATGAAAAAGAAACAGAATATTAGACACGTGAAAAAATAGACCGTATTAAAAAGAACAAAGACAATCATTAGATGAAAAGGACAAATTGAAAAAAGATAAAATATTAAGGAACAAATACAAAGCTATTTGGAAAAGTTGCAAACAGACAAAAAGATAAGAAAACGATCAAAAAATTACAGAAATATGAGATGGAAAAATATCTTCATAAAAGAAGTTATAAAATGTTGAGTTGATAAAATACAAGCATTGAAGAGCCCAAAACGCCTCATATTGTTGTAACAAGAGTAGCAATTTGAAATGTTAATACGGTGTAAAATGTCATCATTTCATCTTTCTATGTGAAATTGTTTTTGTCAGGTGCGTCTGCTCGGGGTGGTCTCCAAAGGCCAGCCCACCCTGGTGGTGATGGAGCTGATGACCCACGGCGACCTGAAGAGCTACCTGCGCTCCCTCCGCCCTGACGCCGAGGTGACTCTCGTATTTTCGCTCGATGCCACCGTACGGCCATACTTCGGCCGTGACTAAACGAACGCCGTGGTCGTCAGAACAACCCGGGGCGTCCGCCTCCCACGCTGAAGGAGATGATCCAGATGGCGGCCGAGATCGCCGACGGCATGGCGTACCTCAACGCCAAGAAGTTTGTGCACCGCGACCTCGCCGCCAGGAACTGCATGGTGGCGCAAGACTTCACCGTCAAAATAGGAGGTGCGTCTTACAGCTCAGCTTTGATGGCTCAATTTGGGAATTTGCAAAGATTTACAAATATTTTTATTTGGGGCTAATATTCTTGTAATATTGCACATTTTTTATTGTTGTGTAAACATTTTCCTTTTGAATCATTTTTCGTTATTTTATAATAATTGTCAGTAACATTTACATTTAATTTTTCAATTGTTATATTTTTTAGTTAGATTTTAATTTATTTTTTCCATTTGTTTTGTTTCTGTGTCAATTTGATTTGTATATTGCGATTATATTTAAGGTAATATTCTTCATTGTTGTTTTGTTTTTTTGTTTTTCATTTTCTTAGCTTTTTTTTTTCTCAAATATTTTTGTCAAACATTTTATATTTTGTTCCGATGTGTTTTTTTTTTAAATAATATTTAAAAGTTTTGGTATTTGTCTTAATATTTTTGGATATTTTTTCAATTTTGTTACATGTGTGTAACAATTCAATTTTATTTTACATATTTTTTAATTTTCCATCTGCTATTTGTTTTCCTTTTCAATTTTCCTTTTCAAATGTTTTTCCAAAATATTTATTTGTGCACATTTCAAATATTTTTGGGGGTATTTTGGTGTATGTTTTAATACATATTTTTCCAAAATATTTGTAATGTTATTGCTTTGTGTCTCTCTTGATAAAACTTTTTTTTTTTTTCTTTTCAGATTTTGGCATGACCCGAGACATTTACGAAACGGATTACTACCGTAAAGGAGGGAAGGGCCTTCTGCCCGTCAGGTGGATGGCACCCGAGTCTCTGAAAGACGGAGTGTTCACCGCACATTCCGACTGCTGGTGGGTGACGTGCTGATTCTGAATGTCAGGCGAGGAAGGGTTTTTTTTTTTTTTTTTTTTTTTTTTTTTTTCACATCGTCGTTTCCTCCGGCCCGCTTGTCACCCCCGCAGGTCGTTCGGGGTGGTTCTGTGGGAGATCAGCACGCTCGCCGAGCAGCCCTACCAAGGCCTCTCCAACGAGCAGGTGCTCAAGTTTGTCATGGACGGAGGATACTTGGACCGACCGGACAACTGCGCGGACAGACTGTGAGTACTTAACGGCAACGGTGTTACTTACTTACCGTTACCTTACCTTAAATGCACAAATTAGCCCCATCACGACCCCAAAAGGGGACAAGCCGAAAGAAACTTACCGCATAAACTGCATGGTTGAAAGCGTGTGAAAAAAGTTGCATCTTATAGCCAGAAATTTGGAATGGGATTTGCTCATGGGAGTGGTACAAGTCAAAATATTAGATACAATTGTAAAATCTAGCAATAACACCCAAAATATGTCAAACCACTCTTAAATATACAACCTAATATCGTAAAAAATACGCAAATGTTTTATGAGGTAGTTGTGGCAACAATGCGAGATCCACTGACCAAAGGGTAGGTAATTCAAATCCAGCCACGATTGTCTGTTGTTGAAAATATTAGACAAAAAAAATAATAATGTTTCAAAATATATAATTAAAAAATGGAAACAAATGCCCTATTTACTATCTCACAGAACAAATACAGAAATGAAAGGAAAACTAAATATGCAAATCGAAAAAAAATCTGAAATATTAGAAATTATAGTTGTACTACTAATCTTATTTGAAATATCATTTGAAAAAGAAACAAAATATTAGACAGGCATGAAATGCTAAAACTATATCGCAATACTAAAGAGAACAAAGACAGTTGTTAGATGAAAAGGACAAATTGAAAAAAGTTTAAATATTAGCATATAGCATAAACCGCAGGGTTGAAAGCGACAACAATTCTGAGATTCCACCAGATGGCGCCAAAGCGATGTATTCATTGGTTAGGCCAGAACACAAAAGCAGAATAGTTGAGTTTTTCAGAGTCATGGAGGAAAAAAAAAGGTCAATTTCCCCCCTCCAAATTAAAAAAAAAAAAAAAAATGTGAATACAGAAGCGCATGTGCGTAAGAGTTTGCCGTCATCCAGTCTATGATTTATTTATTTATTTTGCCAATTCCAGACACAACCTGATGCAGATGTGCTGGCAGTACAACCCCAAGATGCGGCCGTCCTTCCAGGAGATCATCGAGATGCTGCGGGACGACCTCCACCCGTCCTACCGCCAGCGCTCCTTCTTCTACAGCGACGACAACAAGCCGCCCGAGAGCGCCGACGACCTGGACCTGGACGTGGAGAACATGGAGAGCATTCCCCTGGACCCCTCGTCCTACTCGCAGCGGGACCTCCGCTGCTGCCCCCCCGAACTGGACGGGGGCGGGGGAAGTTACGAGGAGCACCACATCGCCTTCGCCCACATGAACGGCGGCAAGACCAATGGACGCATCCTGGCTCTGCCGCGCCACAGCCCCACCTAACCGGACACCCCCACATGTTCCGTTCTTTTATTTTGATTTTTTTATATATATATATATATATATATATATATATATATATATATATATATATATATATAATATATATATATACATAAACACACATAAATCACACTCTCCAGAGAACCCCTCAATGCATATCTCAGGATTTTTACTTTTTATCACTCACACTACAGCGCTTTGTGTACGTAGAGCCTCCTGCGTCTTACCTCTGTACATAGATATAAATAGAGAGAGAAATATGAATATTGCCAAATTTGTGGATAAAGGATTCAACTGTGAAACAAGGCTGCTAACAAACCGGGAAAAAAAAAACTCATTTTGATGAAAGCAAAGGATGAAAAAAGTACATTTGAGGCCCCCCGACAAGGCATCTGAGGAAATCCATTACCCCCCCTCTGCCCCTCCCATCCCCAAAAAAATGGAACCACCATGAAAAATGTTGAAAAGGGGTTCTCCACTCCGTCATGAAAAAGGCTTGATTTTGTGGTTATTGTGGGGAGGAAAAAAAAAGATATGAAATATGGACCTCCCGCCATGGCATCAGAGGAAGCGAAACCCCGCAAAAATATGAAAACCACAAAAAAAGACGTGACGCGCTGCCATATTGAAAGCCTTCGTTCTCTGCTTATTATGAAAATAAGTGAGAAGGAAACGACAGTGGCGCCTTGACATACCAGTGACACCACTTGGGAGTTTTTTCAGATCCAATGCGCCTTTTTTTTTTTTTTTTTTTTTTTTTTGCTTTGGCTTATGAGTAAAAATCCGAAATATGAGTGCTGTTATTGTGCTCACTTCATAACAAACAGCAGTCGGGCAGGTACTGTACAATCCTTCCAAAAAACGTCTTCAAAGACAATTCCACTATTTAAAGCAACCACATGGATTCACCTCAGTCGAGTCCATTTTAGCTTCATGCTAACAAACAATGCAGCGCGCCATAGACGGGCGAAAGGATTAGCTTCCTGATTGCAGTGCTATAACACTATAAGCTAAATGATATTTTAAGATAAAAGCGCGTCGACACGCGGACAGATAATATTCTTTATCCTCTTCGAAGAAGGACTCATATTTCTTTGGCTTACTGTGAAACTGTGACCGGCTCCATGTAGCCGTTTGACCTCTGTCTGTATTTTACTGCCCCCAGGCGGCCATGGCAGGCGTGGCAAAAGGAGCGGCACAACGTCCCACGAACTGAAGCGAAAACTGTTCAAATTCTTTACATTCTGGTGAATGATGTCATGACTTTGTTTTGATGAAGTACATTATCACAGAGTGCTATTTTTGGTTGTAATTTTTTTTGGGGGGGTGGAAGGAATTTATTCTCCCTTTCAATGCAGAAAGATGGTATGGGATTGTTTTGAGTTACAAGCGTGGTCACGGAGCGGATTAAAGTCCTATCTCAAGGCACCACTGTACATGTACGGGGGGCATCAGTGGAACCGGAGGCATCGCTCCCCCACCCCAACAACAACAACATAAAAAAGAACGACCACCATGAAGAGGTTGATAAAGGGTTCCCCACTCGTGCGTCCAAAGGCTTCGTTCTCCGGCTGTTTTTGTTAAAAGGAAAAGAAGAAAAAAGTGACCTTCTAGAAACTCGAACAAACTGCTTGAAGGAGCTGGTAAATGCTGAGTTTTGTTTTTTTTTTTCTTTTTCATTTTTCTTTTTTTTTGTGTGTGTGACACTGCAGTATTTTAAACCAAAAATGACACACAAGACACATCACAAAAAGATCACCTTTTTCATCATGGGCAGGTTTTATTTATTGGTTTCTGTTCCACATTTACAGCTGAAGGATATTAAAAAAAAAAAAAAAAAAAAGAATGACAACCTCTTATTGACCAATAGCTGCTTTTTCTTTTTAAGTAGCTGTTAAAAACAGACACCATGTATCGGTTTTTTTAATATACCGTGTATATATACATATATACGGCGTATCCATGAAATGATTGATGTTTTTTGTACATAGCTCAAGTTGTCACTTGCAGAAAAAAAACTTTTTACATGTTGCTCTATTATATTCAATTTTTTTTTTAATCCAAACTTGTGAACTCATGATCAACCAACAGCACTTGGTCTTTTTTTTTTTTTTTTTTTTGGCTTGGCAGAAAAAGGTGTTTTGTTTTTGTTTTTTTTTCATCATCGTCGTCCCTCACGAGATCAAATAAAAATGTAAATAATGCAGCAAGGTGCATACCGCAGGAGAGCATTCTCTTCAGCTTCCTGTTTATTTTCTTTCAACGTAAAACAGTTAAATTGGAACACTTGCAAAGGCGAACCAGAGCCAAATCATTAATGCTTTAAAGATTTGAATAATGTCTTAATAAAATACTGGAAAGTGAATATAAATATTGGGTGGCGGGGTAAATAAAAAAGTCCACCAATACAAGATTACAATAATTTGAATACAAAACCAAACAGAAAATGCATGAATTTTGGGAGAAAATTACAATATTGGACAAAAATACAGACTAGTATACATTAGGAGAAATATATGTAAATTGGGAAATATTACAAAAACGTGAGAAAAAAATAGTAACAATAGGAAACACCAAGTAATTACAGACATGTAGAATGAAATAATGCAAATTAGATGAGAACATGCAAAATCATTTGAGAAAATGTGAAAAATAAAATATAAAATAGGGGGAAAGTATGGAAAAAAAACACCAGATCCAGAGTGCACAAATTGAAAGGAAAAAAAAACTTAAAAAAAATTGAGTGCATGCTAGAAAAAAAAAATACCAGTTTTAGAAAACAGACAAAAAAACAGATACGAAAAATGAATTACGAAAATAAATAAAAACGAAAAATGCAAAATTATTAGGTAAAAATACGTTAAGAAATGCGTACACAAATAAAACCATTGAGAAATGGGGAGGAGGGAGGAAAAAAATTATAAAAACTATCAATGAGGAAAAGGTCCAATTTGTGTAACATCACCATCTGCTGGAAAAATAGAGGAACGTTTTAAACGTAATTCATGGCTCATAAAAAATAGTACAAATATTTAAAAAGAGGAAAACTGAAAAAAATATATAAATATAAAAAAAGGAATTCAGAAATACTGGGAACATCTTGAAAATATTTAGAATATAATTTTCATAATTATTATTCGATGATTATGACATTAAAAAGTATACATATATTGGATATTTTATTTTTTTTGCACTACTTTTCAATGAAATATGTTTTCCCATCGAAATTAAAAAAAAAAAAAAAAAACAGCGACAATGTTGTTAGTGTTGAAGCCGAGAAGGGCCGCTCCACAGGAGGCTGTTCCGTCTTCCTGGCGGGTCACCGCCCTCCCTTCGCCGCTTCAGGAGGCTGTTCCTCTTTCTTGAGCGCCCTCCCTCCCTTCCCCAAGGAGGCGTGCACTTGTTCCTCGGGAGTCGTCATCACCGGCGTTCGCACTTGCTGCCATCCGCAAAGCTGATTTGAAACCTCTCATCTGCTGGAAAATATTTTACAAAACCCACCTCACAGGTAACATATCCAAACATTGTGACGTTTGACGGGCGGGCGACATTTTGTCTTTTTTTTTTGGTGACCAGTTGTTAAGAAGACGAAACGAAACTGGCTAGCTTGACCTGTTTGGAAACTTCAGACGGGCTTGTAAAAGAGATAATTACAGCCTCCTTCTGTTTTGTTTATGAAATAACATACTTTAACGTTTGAAAAGTTTATGTTGGTGTCGGTTGAAGTGAATGGCTAACAAGTGTACACATAGTAGCAAACAGGTAGCCAAGTCACCTGCCCACCTTACACTCGCCACCTGTTTATTTGCTTAGCCCGAAACTGTCGATTTTAAAAAGGGCACCCCGCCGGGTTAGTTGACTTCTTGTTATCGTATTTGTTTATTTGCAGCTTTTGCAGTCGACAACGTTGTGACAGAAGGCAAGTTTTGTTGGTTTTAGTGTTTGTCTCCCGTCCCAGTTTCATCTGTCACGTTGCGCGCGGATTGATACTGTGAAGTCAGATTGTAAAAAAAGTAGTGCGTTCGTCCATGAATTCAAATGGCCTGGGGGGGAAAAAAAGTATGACAAGAAAAATTGGGGGAAATATTAAGGGAATACCAAAATATTACAACAAATATCCTAATAGGGAAAAGTAAAAATCTCTCGAAATAACCAAACAAGAAAATGTGAAAATGCACAATTGTCTGAAAAAATGTGCAGAAATTCTAGTGGAATGATGCACACAAATATGAGAGAAAATACAACCCCCCAGAAATGTAAAAGATGCACCAAAAATGAAAAAGACAGCTATTAAAGGGAAAATACGACCCTACCATGAAAAAAGTACACTATTTAACGTAAAGACAAATTGACAAAAATCTAACTTGAAAAATAGTGTTAGAGAAATATTAGAAAAAAAATATACAGTATACTCATTAGGCAATGTAAGGTTGTAGAAATCAGATATGACAGAAAAAGACTTAAAAATATCATAAACTTAAAAATAGAAAAAAATGCAAAAAAAGTGAAAAATATAGAAATATTTAAGAAAATAATGAACAGCAATGTTAAGGGGCTACTGTACATACTGTAAATATTAGATAAAAATTACACAAATAGACCGCACCAATATTACAGAAACAAATTATGAAAAGTTGTGGAAAAATAATTGATGAATATCAGAAAATCTAAAAGTGATAAGAAAAAAAATGAAGAATGGACAGTAATAGAAATAAGTGGAACACTGAAATACTAAGAGCAAACAAAGACAAAAATGCATAAACTTTACATTAAAATATTGCAAAAACAAATGTTAGATGGGTGGCATGGTGATCAACTGTTTAGCACATCTGGATCACAGTTCTCAGGACCAAGTTCAAATCTGTCCTTGTGTGTGTGGCGTTTGCATCCTTTCTCTGCGTTTCATCCCAATTCCTCAAAAACATGTATTTTAGGTTAATTTAAGGTTGAATGGTTCTTTGTTAATCTGTACCCTGCCATTGGCTAACGACCAGTGTCGGGTGTATCCTGGGTCTCGCCCGAAGATTGCTGGAATAGGCTCCACCACAACTGTGACCCCAGTGAGGGTAAACAGTGAGGAAAATGGACGGATGGAAGAGTAAGATGCAAAGATCCGAATGTAGGAAAAAAATACCAGTAAAACTACAAATGATACGACAACAACAAAAAATTACGGAAGCACAAAAATTATAGTAATTGCATAGTTGAGTCCAATTGCTTCCATGACCAGGATGACAATCAACACAGAGCAGAAGACAAACAATTATTAGAAAAAAGATCCAAAGATATTCCATGCAAAAAAAAAACAATTCTAATTTAAAAAAAATAGAAAATGAATCAAAGGAAATAATTTAAATTAAAGAAAAAAATATATTAAGTGAATCATTGCACTCGTGCAGCAATGTTTCTATGACAATCAACACAGAGCAAAAGACAAACAATTAGAAAAAACATCCAAAGATATTTCATGCAAAAATATTTTCTATTTTAAAAAATAGAAAATTAATCAAAGGAAATAATTTTGATTATAGAAAAAAATAATTATTATTAATTATTATTGTTAATTAAAGATTAATTGTATCATTGCGCTCGTGCAGCAAAGTTTCTCCAGTCGTGCAGATGTAGGGGGAAAAAAAAGGCTGGATAAAAGTCCCAAAATATTGAGGATTTGGAATGGTGGGACGTGTCTAGACATGCCTGAAACTGAAAACGTAGCCTAATATGTTCAACTTTCATTGACGTTGTCAAAGACTATTATTGTTAATTGTTGTCATAATAATATGGTTGTAGTTAAATTGGTGTGCAAGTAACTACCCTGCATCATGTACGGATCAAACTAATGTGAATTAGATAATCAGTTAATATAGCCGATATTTGAAATTGTGGCGGCTAATAGTGTACTTGGCATGTTTGCAAGTACTGGTAATAGTAGTAGTTTTGTGTGTGCCACAACAGCAAACAAGCGGACTAAAAATAGTATGGGGATCGAGGAAAGAAGAAGTTATAGGACGAGGAAGAGAAAGAAATAAAGAGGAAGAAGATGCACAAATTGAACAAACAAATTTTTGAGGTGAACCCGAGAAGCAGCTTTTTCTGTGCTGAGTCGTGCGTACAGTGCAGTGTTTCCCGTGTGCGCCCTGCAGCGGGCCACCTGGCAGACTTGCTGTTCTCGTTCTGTGTGCTGTGTTGTTTTTGCGGGAGAACGACCTGTATTTCTTTTTGAGGCGTGGCCGTCCCCTCACCACAACAGTGTTAAAGGGGTGGAAGGGGGTGGGGGCGGGGGTCCTTTTCACTTGACGTACATGTTGAAGGGTCAAAAGCTCTCGTGTACTTCATTGAGCAACTTTCAGCAGCTTAAGAAACTTTTTCTCAAAACATTGCGACTTTATTTTAATCAAAATATATACAAAACATATACAATATCACCTTGATTATCAGATCATATACCGTAAATTCCAGCCTGCAGAGCGCACCGGATTGTAAATCTCACCCAGGAAATACCATTTGGTACATATATATGCCGCACCTTTGTAAAACCCGCAAGTACCCACATTGAAACACGAGATATTTACATGGAAGACGGTATACAGAAAGAGTTTTCAAAGTTTTAACACCTTAGCTTGGCATAACATAGCAACAACACGGCAGCACAGCACTAACAGAGCAAGTTAAAAAAAAAAAAACATCCCTAAATCACTGAGACACGGCAGTAACTCAGCAGAAACACGCAAGCGCGGCGCTAACGCTAGTTAGGCGGTAAAAGGGCCGGTAAAACAAAAAAAAACATACCAGTAAAAGTCACTTCCTCAGCACATATATTCCACTGGTCTCACTCTCACCTTTTCTGCTTGAGTGCCAGCTTGCGGCCGTTACAAAAAATGCACAAATTAGCCTCATCACCGCATAAGCCGCAGAGTTGAAAGAATGTGAAAAAAGTCGCGGTTTATATGCCGGAAATTACGGTACTTTGTTTATTCTTACTTCTTATGAAGTATTTTCTTTAGGGAGGGCTTCAGTGTTTTTTTTTTAATTCAATTGTCGGTGAAATAAAGCTTCACCTGGAGTTTAATTTATCCAGTTTTGTATTTTTTTTTTTTTATCAGTCATTCATTTGAGAATGGCATCAGTGTTTAGTTGATGTTTTTAATATGTTCTTTCAGGATGGCATCACTTTTTTAACCAAATTTTATTTAGAGAGCACCATTTTTAAATAAGTTATTCAAGGATGGCTCCACTATCTTTAATTTGTAAAATGTTTATTTTTTATTGTAAATTTAGCTTTACTGTTTAATTTTGTTTAACTTATTCACATTATTAATGGATGGTTTCACTGTTTTGCTTTATTTGTATTTTATAATGTAATAACGATGAAGAATTCCTTCAGTATTTTATTTTTTCAGATTTATTTTGATTACTGATCTATTTTAAATTTAAATTCTGTAATTGATGTATTTTACTTAAAGAAGGCTTCATTATATTAATTTTTGCATTTTTAAATAATTTGGTTTATTTTGTCTGCAAGTAGTTTCATTATTTTTAGACTTTATTGGCCTAATCAGAATCATCTGATAACTGGCTTTTTTTGTTTTGCTGATTGGCTGATCGGTTTTAATGTCTGATGTGATCAATGATGTCATTGATCGGCGCCGAGAAAGACATTTACTTGTCGTCGCCGTTGTGCACAGTATATCTGAATCCAAAATCTAGTTCATCTTTACATGGTACTATTTATATAATTTTCTCGTCTTTTGATGTCGTACTGTAAATATCCGACGGCCAATAAAGACGGCCAGCAAAGTCATAAAGTCCTGGTAGGCATTAATGAAAATGTTTGTTAGATAAACAACAGTGTGTGTTTGAGGCGTGTCTGCCTTTGAACTACTGTTTATTTTCCTGGCTTCCGAATATCCCGATAATACCTCGAGCGCTATCGAGAGCAGCCTGACGACCCGCCGTGCTGAAAGTGGGCCGTCTACAAGTTGACGGCCACGACGTGGCGTCAAAAGTGACTTTGATGTCACTTCAAATGGCTGCCATGTGCTCATTACGAAGACATTAAGATGTGCGCGCCGCGCCCTCGTCAGGTATGAGCAGATTAAAGACGGCAGCGGATCCGCTGTCACATCTGCGCCGTGGCGCATTTCCCACACTACGTTTGTAGTTTTTTCTGCAAAGCTGGTCGGACCTGAGCTCTTGGCAGGTCTCGATGATTTAGCGTCACTGCTGCGTTGTTTGGATTTGAGCGCTCTTCTCTTGTCTCCCTTTTTCAGGCAGTTGCCGTGTCAACACATTGACACTAGCTGAAATAATTTAAACGCACACTCTGCGTTATCTCTCTGGGTTCAAGCGTTCGCTTAAGGCAGATGGGCGACCGACACTGAGATAACTTTTGTTCACCTCCAAGCCAATTTTAAACCCCGTCGCTAACCAATACTGAGGAAATGACACTGCTACATTGCCATCGGTGTATGGCTTGTATCGTATCGTAAGTTTACTGTCCCTTGAAAACAATTAATGGTTAAACTGCTGGCCTGGCAACAAAATCGAATACACTGTTGCACAAAACTCGCTCTGTGATGTCACCTGGAAAGTTGGAAAAAAAACAGCAACTGTGTTTTGAAGCAGCCATTTTGGCTAAATTCCAGGGCCTCCCGTACTTTGCCGAACTCTTCACTATTCCCCCAAATAACCCAAATTGGTCGCAGGTATACCAGAATTTTGAAGCTTTCCATCTCTTTAGCGTAATTTTCCAAGTCGTTTTAAAATGTTTTCAGAAAACAAAACAGAAAAACACAACAAATTAATCAGGAAGATTTATTCAACTTTTGCAGGTTACCATGTCAATTTAGAACGAATTCAACAAGCACATTTAGTTTTTTGTTGATATCGTCACATTTAGTGGGGAAATCCATTGGTTTGCATTAACACTTAAATGAGAGAGGATTTAACATGGCATTGTCAAGATAGAGTACATATTACATGACCTATCGGATACATTGTTAATGCAAACCACTGGATTTCCCCTTTAAAAATGACTGTGGCAGTTATGAAATTAGGATCAGAAATTGTAGGCAGAGAGTGGTATCAAACTTTGATGAAGGGTGTGAGGTGTCCGATTCTAAATTCTTGCCCCTTAAAATTATCGCTTTTCGTTGGTCAAAGTTTGAAGTTTTTTTTTTTTTTTCCTGTTCAGTATTCCCAATGGCATCCTTGCCTTCCTTTGGGGTCCAGGCATGACCGTCACCCCCACCAAAGACAAAGCTCAGCCCGGTTCAAGCTCGCACAAGGACGCTACAGCAAGCTTCAGGTGAGCCGGTAGCCGTGACTGATCAACTGGTTTCTCGTCATACTTGACACACATTTCACATCCCACACAAACTGCTGAAGAAACAAGACGCATGTTAATTATGGGAAGTTGTAAGCCAGGTTGTGTGTGAATTGTGAACAGCTGCTTTTTCTTCAATTTGTTCATTACCTTTTAAGCAATGTTACTTAACACTCCCCCACCCCCAACCCCCCCTAAAATAGATCTGATCCAGCACGGATGGATGAGGTGGAAGGCCTGCGGGGGAGGCTCGTCATTGAGGATGCCATTTCCCTGGCCGAGCCTATCAACCTGGAAGGTCAGCTCCTTTTTGGCACTGGGATCACAGTGTTTATTTTTTATTTTTGGTGGGATTGGATCTATTGGTTTTGGAAAGCATGACTGATTTTTAATTTAGTAATAATATTTCATGTGTATTGGGTCTAATGCTTCGTTGTGCACGTTTTTGTACGATGAATAACACGTTGGCTGGTTTCAACCTGGTTTAATGACCTCTGTATTATTATAAAGGAGACACATTCACGAATGTTCACAGAGCTCTCTTCACAAAGACCCTCAAAGCTCTTTTACAACAAAGCCATGAAAATATGTGGAGGAGACAAAAATGCCTACCTTACACTTAGAAGTCAGAAACAAAAGAGGACGTGATCTCGTCTGGCCACCCGATAAATGTGGATTAAAAATAAAATGCGCAGCCTACTTCCTGTGTTTCTCAGATCTTGCACCAACACTTCAACTAGATTTTCCCCCTTACCTTGAACATTTTTAAACACCCAATTCCTTATATCAGTAATAGCGATGAAAAGAACGAAAAAAAAGAATAAATGCCAGAGCACGTGCTGCCTTTCAAAATAAGAGTGCGCTTCCATGCCCTGTCCCTATTATAGCGCACAACATCACACCATTACACATGTTTTTTTGGGCGCCTATCACTCAAGGTCATGTTACAGGTTGAAGAGAGCAATCTCAAATAAAATTAATTCAAGGAATACAAATCGAGCAAAACACAGAAATAGTAGAATAAAGACCGAGCAATAAAATGGCGCAGAGTAGTCTAAAAAAACAAGAATAAATAGAAGATAAAACGTGGGAGAATGTTCTTAAAAGGACCCCATGATGATGAGACATGCGGGAAGTGGAGCAAGTTAAGTGGGTGGGTCTGTTAAAATGGAGGATGTAGGCATTTGTAATGGGAAGCCAGTGATGTTGGTGCAGGACAGGTGTGATGCGATGATGTCAAAAGTGATGGAATGATGAAATAACATTGAGGTCACACCCCGAGTGAGAATCAATGTGTGTCCTCCAGATGGGCATTACTCTCTGCTGCGAGGCGGGCTGGAGCGCGACAGCCAGAGCTTGGAGGCGGAGTCTTGGAGCGTGGCGGTCGACCCGGGCTACCTGAGAACTCTGGACCGTGAGGCTGTGAAAAGACAGGATGTCATCTACGGTGTGCACCACCTTGAGTCTAAACAAAGAATACATGTCAGTGCTTCTGTGTGCTCCTCCAGAAGCAGTGACAAGTGTGCCATTTAGGTTTTGGTCACTTATGATAATTGCAAATTACACAAAGTTGATGATGCTTATTGTCATACAGTAGTAATTACGTCTGTTTTATTTTTAAAAATTACATAGCCTCTGACTATAAAGGTTGGGGTGTTGGAAATGTTGCGTTGAATGCACTAAACTGAAGTGCCAGGATATTTCCGTCTACAAGGAACTACACCACTTTAAATTGTGAAGTTTTATGTATCCTTAAATGCAGTAATTACGGAAACTGCACTAGTCAGCCTTGCATTGTTTTGTTTTGTTTTTTGTGGAAAAAAAAAAGGAAAAACAAACACGATTTACTTAATTCTCATAATATTCCAAAGTCATAATCTTATAAGGTCTTTTTTTAAAGATATATTCTTTTTTCAAGCAAACAATGTTGTGAAAATTTGTTTCTCAGGTGAATTCAGATTTTCCTTGTTTTGTTTCACCAGATAAATGTAATTTTGTAAGAATAACCGACTTTTTCAATCAGTATGAGAAGTTTTGTTCAGTCAAAATATGAAATAATGAATTCTTTACTATTTTTTTCCTGCTGAAGGGTCTGCATTTTTCGAGATTAAAAAAAAATTAGAGAATAAAGTTTTCTGTTGTAAGGGATACATATGTTTAAAAAATATCTTTCCAGGATATACACTTGATAAGATTACAAGAGTAAAATTGTATTCTCTTCAGGATTTAAATCACAGGTGTCTTTTTTATTTTCAGAATTAAAAAAAAAAGTGTATTTTTTAATTAAAAAATGTAATGTTGAAAAATAAAATTTTAAAAGTGGTGTAATTCCAAATATTACTTGCATACCATTTATACTTATCACATTTTTTAAAATTAATTGTTAGTAGGTAAGTTTCTTGCATGGCCTTAATATGGTAAATCGTAAATTGATGGAATATTTAATATCAATTTTAAATGTCCTATTAGTCCTATTTCAGTGTGAAGTGTGTGTGTGTGTGTGTATATATATATATATATATATATGTGTGTGTGTGTGTGTGTTGTGTGTGTGTGTGTGTGTGTGTGTGTGTGTTTTTGTTTTTTTAAATTATTTTTTTTTTTTTTTTCTCAATTTGCCAGAGCTGATCCAGACAGAGATGCACCACGTGCGCACGTTGAAGATCCTCTCGCACGTCTACATGTACGAGCTACGGCAGTCCACGCTGCTGGAGGACGACAAGATGGGGATCCTGTTCCCCGGCGTGGACGCCCTGCTGACGCTGCACCAGCACTTTCTCGACTGCCTCAAGCTCCGCCAAAGTCAGAGTCAAGAGGAGGGTAGTCCAAGCAGCTACCAGATCACAGAGTTGGGCGACATATTGCTCTCGCAGGTAGAACACATTTTGAATGGCTGGGAATCTTTTTTTTTTTTTATATATATATATTTTCAACCCACTGTATTTAATTGTATATTTTTAAATTGTCAATGTAAAAAATACCAGGGATTGGTTTTTCTTTCACACTTCAATTTATATTTATTTGTATGGTATATCAATTAATCATTGGATTTGCATTCATTTTTTCGATATCATTTGAACAAGTTTTAGCTACATGAATCTGTCCTGAACAGCTGCAAAAGCAGCCGTGAATTACATAGAAATGCAAATTTGCATAGGACAGTCATTGGTATAAATGAGAAATAAGACCCTCCGTCTTGGATGTCACTAATACCAGGGAATATGTTTTCTTTTACGTATTTTCATTTATTACGTTATTTATTCATATATTATTTTGTTTTACATACTTTGGTAACATTAAAAAATTAAGATGCTAAAGATTTTTGAAAATTTTATTTTCACGTCATGTTTTTATTGTATTATTTTTTTAAATTAAAGATATAATGAAATACAAAAGAATACATTTTACATTTTATCTTGTTTAAATATCATTTACAATAATTTTAAATGTCAAAAATATTAAAAAGGTGTTTTTATCTGCAGGTTTATACTAAAGTTTTCTTTTTTTTTTTTTTCCATCTGTGGTAGTTTTCCGGCTCCGTAGGTGCAAAAATGAAGGATTGGTACAGTGTTTTCTGCAGTCGTCACACCGAAGCTGTCACCTTGTACAAGGAGCAGCTACAGAGCAACAAGAAGCTTCAAAGCCTAATGAAGGTATGTGGGGCGCCAACTCTCAGCCCAGTGTCGAAACCTGAGCAGCGGCAGAATTAGTTAGGCTAGGAGCCAACAGACGGATCAGTTTGCAGCTGCAAATTAGGAAATAAAAAACATTTAAAAGACTCATCTTAAGGAAATAGCCTCTAGCGTGCTCGCCACGCACATGCAGAGTTCCTTCACCCAAGACTAAACTAGGCTGGGCCAAGATTCATAAACCCTTTCTAGCAAAGGCTAGAGGACATGATAGCACTGTCATGTCAAAGCCAAAAGCTTAGCAGAGCTGCAGTATTAGCACAGAGTAACAATAGAACCTTGTTATCAAGGCACACTACGGTTATGTTTGTATTAACAGGCGCTACAACACAGAATACAGGAGGTACAATATGTACAAGGTAGAGCTGTATTTTACATTTAAACATATCTAATGTGTGTAAAATATGTATGGCAAGTAACTTCCTGCAGACCCACGATGTGTACAGTAGGTTCTTTATGACTATTAAATGTGTCTCTTCTGCCAGAAAATTGGTCAGCTGGCCCTGGTGCGAAGGTTGGGCATCCTTGAGTGTTTTCTGCTGGTGACGCAGCGTATCACAAAGTATCCTGTCCTGGTGGAGCGACTTATAAAGAGCACTGAAAGTAAACAATGAATGGGATTATTATGATCATACAGATAATTTTGCAAGCTGTTTTACGCTAACAGAAATTCCCGCTCCTTTCAGGCGGCACCATCGAGCACGAGTCTCTGCTACAAGGCTTGGCGGCCATCAAGGAGGTCATCTCTCAGGTGAACGACCACATCAGAGAATACGAGATGGCCTCCCGGCTCAGGGAGATCTGCTTGCGCCTGGAGCCAAAGTCAGCAGGCCGGCTGAAGGACGAGCGGCTGATCCGAAGGGAGGATCTGATCCAGGGAGACCGGACACTGCTGCACGAAGGCCTGGTCACATGGAAGTCTTCTGGCAGACACAAAGGTTGAAACACAAATTTCTATTTCAATCTGGTGTGGTTCACATTATTCCTGTGGACAAATCCATATTGTCCCATTTTATGGCTGTGGTTTTGTGATATGCTGAAGTACCTGAAACCCTGTGTATCCGATTGATTTGATTGGCCGATAAAACATCAACTGGAAATTACTTTTACAACTAGAAATCCCTTTAAAACCGTCCAAAATAAGTTAAAATGTTTAAAGTGTGTGGCAAGGAAATTTCATGGCTTAGAGATTTAAAAAAAAAAAAAGTTGTTTATATGGTTTCTTGATATCACAGAATTTCACGTGTGGGTGTGCAAGCTCACTCCTGTGATGAATGGTTGTTCTAGCAATTAAAAACTCCATTGTTCTTATTATAAGCTCAGGGTGGAAGTTTCTTGTGGGAACAGTTTTAGTCATCAGATAACAAAACACTGACCTAATGGGAGGGATGAAACTCCAGACAGTTATTTCTATATGAGCCATTAAAAAGTCAATTTTCCATATATCCGCTTTATGTATTCATTCATTGAGCTAGTAACAGGAGCCGCAAAGGAGATGTACACAGACACATAAGCGAGGGATGGGGGCTAATTTAACATTTTAAATGCATCTGTGGCAACTTGTAGTCAATTTGTTGTTGAGGGATAGTGGACGTTTAGTGGAAATTGCTAGCCAGACGCTTCCTCATAAAGCATAACAAGCCCAAGATTTATTCAACTCGATAATGAAAGCTTTTTCTTTAAATTCCGTACCACTTGTGGCCTTTTCAGTTGTCACTGAAATAGCTTTAATAAAAGAATTGCAGTTCTTAATTAAGGATGTCGACACGCAATGGTGTAATAAATTACAGTTGGATTAAAATGTATTATATTTAAACAGTTAATTTGCCAACTATTGTGAAGTGTCTGTTGAGTTGCGCGAGACCGTGCATCAGAGCACTTTGTCTCATCCGGTCTTGCAACATATTTGAATGTCACTGCCTAAATGTCAAAGATTTCAAATGGGTAGAGATAAGATATCGGTTTGCACGAAAAGCTTATTAAGAGTATGTTCAGAAGTTCCCTCTATTAGACTCCGGTCTGAGTTGAAAAATCGGTGACTTGTATAATTTTCTGCAGACATCCATGCTGTGCTGCTATCAGACATGCTTGTTCTGTTACAAGACAAAGATCAGAAGTTTGTTTTTGCGAGCGTGGTGAGTGTTGCCTAAAAAATCTAGTTAATTTACCTTTCAAAAGCACTCAGACTTGCTTTGTTATCTCACAGGATAACAAACCATCAGTAATTGCCCTTCAAAACCTGATCCTGAGGGAGGTGGCCCACGAGGACAAGGCCATGTTCCTCATTTGCGCGTGTACCTCTACGCCGCAGCAGGTGTACGAAATGTACGAGCTGCACACCGGTTCTAGGGAGGAACGCGTCGTCTGGATGGCTCGCATTCGGGATGCCATAAACCGGTGAGAATACTTGGTTGTCTGGCGTCTGCTTCTGCATATACCCCAGCTTCTCAGCCAAATTTGCCTGGGATAGGCTCGATGTCACACTTGACCAAATTCACAAGGTTTATTTGTATAGTGCAAGGGAGCAATTAATAGTTGCCAAGAAGACCTATCACGTCTCCAGTGAAGCCCTGCTGATCGTGGAGGATGTGTACCGCAAAGTGAAAATCTGCGAATAATTGACGCTCATTATAATTGCGTGGGGGGAATCTTTTTTAAATTAAAAAAAAAAAATTAATGGACGGGGAAAAAAAAACACAAATCCGCAGGGGATCAGAAAAAAAATACCGCAAATAACCAAAGGGTTCTGTCAATCACGGGGGATAGGTTCCCTCAAAAAATTCCCAAAAAGATGAATGTTTAATTATTATTTTTTTTACCTGTACTGAATTGTTCACTATTTTTGTGCTCAGGCTGAAGCAATAAAAGTCTTACTCTTGCACCATTTTAATGCGAAGGAACTATGTTGAAGTGTGTTGGAAGAGTTTAACCCATTCAAGGGCAGGGTGGCAATTTTTTGCCTTATTGATATTTAGTCTTCTAACAGGCCACAATCAAAGAAATAACACTTATTTTTCGTGTATGGTTAAGTTATGATAACGTCACTAATTTATAATCTTGTCCCAAAAGTGCTAACTTTGACCAATGAGTTATCCTCTCCTGATACCAAATTATGGTTTCAGATTACAACACTTAAATATTTTGATATACTGAAGGGTATAATGCGTGAAAGTCATGATGTCCCAAAAATGGGACGCTGCCCACAGATGGGTTATTAATATAGACAAAAGCAGTGCTTCGCTGCAATCACGTGGCATCTACACGACTGAGTGATAATTATTGAATTTTGTTGTTCTCCAGTTGCTCGGAGGAGGATAAACTCTACCAGGAAGTAATGAGCAGATTGCAAGAATATCAAGGTAAGCGTCAAGACATTTGTGCGCTTCCATGTTATTGTTGATAATGCTTTTTTTCTTTTTCTTTTTTTCTAATGAGTAGAGCGTTTGAAGGTTAGGGATGAGCACATCAAGCAGTGCCTCTCCGAGAAGTTGCACATCTTCAGCATCATGTATGAAGACCTGACGGGGCAAGAGAGTCCCCCAAGAGGGCTGTTGCTGCGAGGGGACCCCACTGACCTCCAGCAGGGTGAGACGCTGCTCAAAGGAGTCATCAATGAAGGTAGGAGTGAAGTCTAAGATTGTATGTCTGAGATGTGTTATTCATCTAGTTGTTTAAATTTCTTCATTCAGTGGAAAATCTTCAAAACCTGCTTTTCCACACAAAAAAAGACTCCAGTAACCTGCCGGGTGGTGATCATGTGTTACAGTGGAGGTCACACAAGGGACCCGAGGCCGGGGGTCCAGCAAACATGAAAAGTAAGCATTGTTGGTCACGTTGGAATAGTAAATCCATCATGCAACCTGCCAGCGGCTAAGATACTGTAGCAGGCTACATTTGTGTTCCAAATTAAAATGCACGTAGGATTTGATCAGTAAACATTTGAGTTTCGTTTTGACTCTTTTGCGCGTGTTATGTTCCCTGTTTAACTGGATCACTATCAGCCTCAAAACAGGTTCGATAGTTTCCCAGGTAACCCTAGTTACAGGAAAGTGATTTATTCCATTTTAAGATAGTTGTAGAGTTGATGCACAAAGGGAAGAAAGATAATTTATAGAACTCAACAAAGCTTTGTTCTAATGAAGGCACACTCAGAAAAGTTTCTAAAATAGTTGCCATGAAAGACAGCACATCAACCCAGGCTGCAGAAAAGACCATCTAAGGGAGGAAAAACTGTCATCCCCTGACCTCAATCCTATAGAAAGCATGTGGAGACTGAGTTTCTGCTGTCTTCACCGCATGGATTTCAGTTGTTATTCCGTTTCTTCATTGTATTGCTTAGGTCACATGACCTCCGAAGGAGAAGCGGCCAAGTGGTCCGGCAGCGGCGGTGTTGAGGCCGAAGATGCTCAGCTACAGGAGACGACGTACTACTTAGAGAGCAAGGAGGAACCTGTGAGTGACAATCACAAAAACCTTAGTTGAGCCAACAAACTCATCGTCTGAAACCTCCCTTTTGCTGTCTCGCAAAGGCCGACGAGGACGCGTGCATGGCCGCATTTGCTTCACCCAACAGCAGCTTCCAGGCAGAGGTGACGCTTTTCCTTCGGCACGTTCATATGCTTTGGGGTCCTCTGTTTAAGATGGCGCCACTCGAGACGGCGACCAAAATGGTCGCATAGGTGGCATTTATTTCAGTAATTTCATTCAAAAATTAAAACTGGTGTATTAAATTCAGTCATTACACACAGACTGATATATTTCAAATGGTTGTTTTAATTTAGATAACATCTAAATTATGACAACCAATGAAAATCCCAAATTCACTCTCTCAGAAAATGAGAATGTTGCACAAGATTTATACAAAAAAACATCTGAAGAAATGTTCGCCAACTTAAAAGTATGAACATGAAAAAATATGAGAATGTACTGCACTCGGTATTCTTAGTTGGGGCTCCTTTTGCCTGAATTACAGGAACAATAGAGTGTGGTGTGGAGTCCATCAGTCTGTGGCACTGCAACTGCTGCTGTGAGAGCCCAGTTTGCTCTGATAGTGGCCCCGAAAAATCCCCAGCACAATTTGGCAAAACGTGCCTTTTAATCAGAAAAAGAACAGTCTACAAAATTGGACTTAATCAAAAGATACTATGATAATACAGTAATATATAGTTTGTGCATCATGAGTTCATGCTTAAATGCCTAAATGCAGATATACGTAATTGTGCTGCTCCTTCTACTGTGCGCGCCTTGGCCACAAGGGAGCAGTGAAACATATTCATACATACATTACATAATAAGTACAGAACGCTTATTCTAAGCTTAGTAAATTGCATTTTTATTAGTCTTTTTGATAAGTATAAACAACATATTCCAGTGAGTATCACCATATTGTGTGTTTACTTGTGTTGCTGCACCCTTTTTGCTCAAATATACATTTCTCAAAGGGGTATAACCCCCATCATATTGATACCAGTTATGTTAGCATGCTTGCGGCATTTTGAATTGTTTGTTTGTGTTAGAAACAAATTTTTTCACATAAATTTAGGTTTACCATGAGCTAGGAACTATGAAAAGTTTCTAGCTCAAATGTTTGTTTGGTACTCACCACAAAAAAATCTGCCATGCGTAGGCTCATATTCCACAGTGCCTGTGTCTTGGGTTACTCGTAAGTCCAAGGTGGCGCTGTAGTTCACATCATTTTCATTCATTTTCTCTCCAGGTGTATGACCGTGTCATAGGGCTAGCCCAGGGACTGTATACATTACAAGTAAGTCGTGAGCTGGTTTCCCACTACCACAACAAGTCAAATTGTGTGCGACGATGGTTATTTTTAACATCTCTCCAACCCAGTTCATCGTGGCCCAGCAAGACAGTCAGATCGAGCTCCAGCACGTCCTGCGGTCGCACGGCAGCAGACTGTCGCGGCACTCCGGCAGCGCCTTGCTGGAACAGGAGAGGCAGCGCAACCTGGAGAAGCACAAGGAGGACCTGGCCAACCTGCACAAGCTGCAAGCGCAGCATCGCGAGGCAGAGCAACGCTGGCAGAAGGAGCGAGAGCGCCAGGGCGCCTACATGGAGGCACTGGAGGCGGAGTTAAGGCATCGGGAGGAAGAGTGCGACCGACGTGAAGAGAAGCTGAGAGAGGAGAAGGCACAGCATGAGAGGCAGTGGGAGAACTACCAGCAGGGTCTGGAGCGCCTCAGGGTGACCACTAAAGCCGTGGAGAGGGAAAAAGAGAGCCTGAATCAGGAGAAGGAACGTATCGAGGACAAGTTGAAGAAGTACATGGAGGCCGTAAATCCGGGGCACGGCAACTATGATGACCCAGTGAGTTGAACCCAAAAATATTGCAATCATGGAGTGCCAGCTTAACTCAGAACTTATACGACCGTTAAAAACTTTGCAGTCATTTGGATTTTTGGAAGAAAAATAAAAAACACCCACGCTCTTATGGAGCAAAAAACAACAGATTTGTCACGCAGCTCTTAAATTGTGATTGCCCAAACTTGCATATTTCAGTCCACTTCTAACTTGACGAAACTTGCAGTAAGTTGCAGATATTTCTGCTATTGTTTTTGCTGTGGATGTGGTAGAATTAGCACATGTGCATACAAACACTAAGTTGGTTCATGAAGTAATTTAAGTGAGTAAACCAAATACATGCCAATGTGCATGTGTTGTCATTTTTTTGGCAGTTAAAAATTGAAATGGCAGGTGGGTGTTTACTCCCATATATTTTTTAATCCGATGTACATTATCTGATTTTTAAAAAATGTAGATACTCGTAACTTGAAGCTTTTTAATTGAGTGCTTTCTTAGTCCTACTCATGTAAATATTTGGATGATTGTGTTGTACTTTTACTTGAGTCATATATATGTCAGGTCATGTCTATAGCATCAGCACCTCAAACTTGAGTACAATATTTGGCAACTCTGCCCACCTCTGATTTTATACCCACGCGTATGTGTGTATTTATCGTGTATATATACAAACAAACAAAACAATGGGCAGCATAGAAAGAAAAGTGCTAATGTTTCCAACATGTTTCTTCCCCAGTACATCAACCTGTCTAATTACCAGTCATTCAGAGGCAGCCTCGCTAATGGCGGTAACGGCGGCAGTTCGCGTCCGCACATCCTGCTGGCCAGCGCCCGCGACCCCAACAAGGAGACCCCGCCCAAAGTCCCGCCTCGCAAGGAGAGCATGAGCATCCCTCCGGTGGCCAAGTCCGAGCTGCCCGTGCACCTCGTCAGCGCCACTAATCAGGTACACAAGGCGGCCGGCGTGGTGCAGCAGATCCCCACCAAGCTGGCCACCCTCTCCAAGGGCAAGGAGAGGGGCTTCCGCATGAAGGCGACGCACCAGAGGGCCCACAGCGCAGGTAATCATCATCACCTTCCTCAGCTTGTCTGCTTTGCCTTGTGTTGTGCTGAATGATACTCAGTTTACTGAGTACTATGCCAACTATGCTTACTATCTACAGTGTGTCTAACAGTTTGTTTCTCTATGTGGGTGACATCGCTGTGCTCGCAGCTTCTATCGACGTGAGCCAGATTTTGCCCATCCGAGTGACGGGGAAGGAAGGAGGGAGTCCCATGGCCACCTCCCAGTCAGGTATCAACAGTAAAAGATGGTCCCCAGGAGTTATTGGTTCAAAAAATGTTTATTCTTATTTTATATAGCCATCCTTTCAGTAGAATCCAGCAGTTGGTCTCATTTGGGTCGCAGCTTGAAGGTGAGCTGGAGCCTTTAGGGCGAGAGGCTAGACTGGTCGCCAGTCAATTGTCGTGCACATGTTGCCAAAGAAGCATTCAAACCTACAGAAGATTTACCGTAATTCCCGGCCTACAAGCTGCCACTTTTTCCACATGCTTTCAACCCTGCGGTTTATGCGGTGATGCAGCTAATTTGTCAATTTTTTTCTAACGGCCGCAAAGGGGCACTCGAGCGGAAAAGGTAAGAATGAGACCGGTGGAATATATGTGCGGAGGAAGTGACTTTTACCGGCCCTGTTAGCGCTGCGCAAGCGTGTTGCTGCTGTGTTACTGGCGTGACTCAGTGATAAAGCATTTCAGACTGTGTAATTTGGCCATTAGTTGAAAGTGGCTCATGATCGCCCCCAGGCGGGGCTCTCATTTTCCCAATTATGTATTTCCCTTAGATGACGGCAACTCATCGGGACACGCCGGCACCCTGAAAACGTCACAGTCCTGGCACTTCCGAAGCGGCGTGGATGCCCCGCCCCCGGCCCCGCCCCCTTTTCCGAAAGAAGTGCTGGCGAAACCAACAGAGAAGGTGATATTCCTTTAATTCACACCACTGCAAAACCGAGGAGTGGAAGGACTGAGTCACTCTGAGGTACTAATCTAATGTTTTTATCAAAACATTTATGCATCAGTGGGAAAAATGCAATGGGGAGGACAAAAAAAAAATGAAAATGCAGGAGCCATTTTGCACATACGACAATTGAAGTTGAAAATATGATGTTCCATGTTATTGATGTTCTTGTATTGCCAAAGACTTTTTTTTTTTTTTTTTTTTGACAAATGTATTTTTTTAGTGAAATGAGTGACATTTTATGACCTTTTTAATTTAACACCATGTGGAATCTACTGTAAAAGAGTTCTGAACAAGCACAGTTTTTAAATTAAACAACTGCAACTAAAAACAACTGCAATATTAAAATATTTTGCCTGTTTATGGTGAATATATATTTGTTTTTTATGATGGTTAAATGATACAGTTTTTTGTTAAATGCATTTTTAAAATCAAAAACATTGAAAATATTTTTATTATCTGAAAAAAAATAAATCACAAAATCTGAAAATGCTATTTTTTCTGTCTAAATGTTCTTTGTTTCAAAACAATTGTATCTTTCCCCAACTTAAAGAAATGCCGAAAATATTAAAAAAAATGGTTTTGGGGGGGATTGGAATCTTTATTTATTTATTTATTTTTTCCCCATGTTTTTATGTGTACCATAATTCCTGGCCCCCAGAGTGCACCTAGTTATAAGCCTCACCCAGTACATTTGTAAAGGAAATACTATTTGGTGCATACATATGCTGCAGCTGTGTAAAAGCCGCAAGTGCCCACATTGAAACATGAGATATTTACAAAGAAAGTCGGTACACAGAAAATTTAACGCTCGCGGTGCCGCGCTAACGCTAGTGCTGCTGTGCTAACACGGAAAAAAACCATACTGGTAATAATCACGGCAGTAACACGCTACCACAGCGCTAACAGGACTGGACCGGTAAAAGTTACTTCCTCGGCACATGTGTTCCACCATTCTCACGCTCACCTTTTCCGCTTGAGTGCCAGCTTGCGGCCGTTACAAGAAATGCACAAATTAGCTGCATCACCGCATAAACCGCAGGCTTGAAAGGGTGTGAAAAAAGTCGCGGTTTATAGGCCGGAAATTATGGTAATTGATTTTTTCTTTGTCATGGATAAAGAAACAATTTGCCATTTTTTTTAATATTAAAAATGAATTTTACTTGATTTACTTAAAATATCCTCACCCAAAACATGCCAAGTATCTCTCAATCTATTAATTGTAAAATGTGTTTAAGACGATATCATATGGTTGTCAGATTTTAAATTTTTAATTGTGGATAATAAAAAAATCAAAATATCTTCATTTGAAATAAACTATTTTTTGTTGGATATCAAATTACAAAAAAAGCAGTGATTTAATTTTAAATAAAGTTTCTCTTCTGATCAAACATATTTCCTGTGCTTCTGAGATGTATTCAAAACAGAACATTTTTTTTTTACTTTTCAGATTAAAAAAAAGTCTTTTCGTGGAATGAAATATTTGATGGATGGGAACACAACATATGCCATAAAGGGATTATTTTTACAAATAAGATCTTTTCCGGGTGTGAAAAAAGTTGCGGGTTATCGGCTGGAAATTACGGTAATTCAAAAAAATTTTTTTTTCTTTAAATATCTCACAAATTACTTTTTTTTTTTTCTTCGTTTTAACCAAAAACTGTGCGCGCGCGTGTTGACACACTTCAATTTTTGTCTCACGTCTGAAGTCAAATCAGACTAAACCTCTCCTGTTTCAGGTCAGTCAGGATCACCGAAATTATTTAATTCACATGGTGTTCTGGTTTAAAAGAACAAAAATATTTAATTATTGATATTTCTAAAGAAAAAAAAATTAAGACACTTCAGTAATCCCCAAAGTGTGAATTGATTAGTCCTTTGGGTGCTAAAACTTTCATTTGGTGTTAATCATGCTTTTCAGTTTATTCGTTTTTTGTTTGCAAAACAAAAATGTGTATTTCCACTAATGATTTGCTTCCTCTTCATTATGCCAGCAAAACTCTCAGGGAAGGCTAACCAAACAAAACGAGGCCCACAACTGAAATGAAGGTATTTCCAGAAAGAGTGTTTTATTTACTCAACTGCAAAAGTCAATGTTTTGTTCTATGCTGTCCTCGATAGAGGCAACGAGAACAAATCATCTTCACACAACTAAAGAGTACATTGGTTTTAAAACCTATACAGCATAGTATATAACACATGATATATTTTAAAACACAGAAATTGGGACTTGCGGAGCATGAGTTGTGCAAATGTTTCATAGTCACTTTGACTCTCGTGTAACTTGAACGACTCGTGTGGGGATCCAAAGTGCTGCTGCTTTATTTTATTAAAAAAATTTTGGGGGGGAAATGTTATTGCTCCACCGATAGAATTTCAGATCTGGACTATAGATTATATTTGTAATACTTGAGAATCCACATCATAGAATACAAAACACAAAATAGGTTTATCTTAGAGAATATGGAAACTTTAAATAACTTACAAGAAAATTAAAAAGTTTGGCTCAGTTGACAACACTGATTGCACCATCTTGAATGTCATCAACAAAAAGCATCTACGCTTCCTCAATTTACATTTTTAAATATGAAAATCTGCTACTCATTGTTTCAGAACAAGCTCATTTAAAACATTGCTTTATGCAGCAACAAAAAAATTCCCAGTATTCCATATTTTTAAAAAGTCAAACCTGTTATTTTCTCACCCTAAATGTGTTTTTAATCTGGAAAAAAATGCATTTTTAAATTACATAATCTTTTATTTTCTTTTTTCCTGAAAGGAAAAAGCCACAAATTTGGAGTTGTTTAAATACACGCAAAAAACATTTTAATTCATATTTTGGATTAAAAATTAAAACGGGAAAGAACACTTTTCTTTTTTTTTTTTTTCAAATCACAAATAATGCATGGAGAGCTGGACTTTTTAAATATTGAATGCAGGATGATGCTTTATTAAACTAGAGTTCTGCAATTAAAATGCTTTTTGTTGTACAGTGACGATGCACACGACCCGATGCCAGTGAGCGGGCGCCTGGTCGTATTGGGCCTGAAATGCAAACATATTTCTGTCTATGATTCCCTTTAAAGGTGAGGTATAAACAAGAGAGTGCAGCGCCTATGCTCTTTTTTTTCCCTTTAAACGTCCATATAATGCAAAACAATGTGGAAAATAAAGTCAAGGTGCATGAGCGCCACTTTTAGTTGAGCTTCTCCTCGTTCTCGTGGAGGGGAGTGTCCTGAGGCAGACCCGGTTCTTCGCTCTGATTGGCTGGGGCGGCGGCCGGCGACCCCTCGGGCTGCGGCCCCGTCGTTTGCGTGCAACTGATGGGTGCGAGCGCTATGGCAGGCTGCGAGGGACAAACATAAAATAACCGTGACTTTAAAAAAAAGCCTTTTTAAAGTCGACATTTATTTATGGTGTAGTACAGCAGATTGCTGTCCTATGTGAAGTATGTACTGTAATTTCCGGCCTCCAAGCTGCAACTTTTTTCACACGCTTTCAACCCTGCGGTTTATGCGGTGATGCGGCGCTAGTGTTAGCGCACCTGGTTAGAAGCCACAATACACAAGAGTTTAGAGTTTAATGCTAGCTTGCGCTAACGCTAGCCCCGCGCAAGGGTTAAACTTTGTGTACCAAGGCTTATAACCAACTACTCTCTGTAGGCCGGGAATTACGGTACCTCCAATTTTTTTGTAATTCCTCAAATCACCCACTTATTTTTCCATCACTTAAATATGTAATTTTTAATACGTTATTTTAAATTAAGCGGTACGACTGGTTTTAGGCCATTATCTTGACAGTTCTGAGGAGCAGGGGCCCCCACCTGTATGGGCAATCCGGTTTCCTCCCACATCCCAAAAACATGAATTCATTGGAGACTCTAATTGACCCTCGGTGTGATTTTGAATGTTTTTTTTTTTTTTTTTTAATGTGCCCTGTGATTAGCTGATCAGCGTGTACTCCCCCCCCCCCCGCCCTCCCCCCTTCTGGGATAGGCTCCAGAGCTCCCGCGACCCTTGTAAGGGTAAGCGGCTCAGAAAATAGATAAACGTATATTTTAAATTAGCTAAATATACATAGATACTGTATCTCAATTGTCAACGTTTACATTTTAGTTCAGTACTTTTAAGGAACAGATTTCTAAAATATGTATCTTAAAATGGATATCAGTTGATTGTTGCCTTGGTGTGATATTAAACAGACGTGCACGTCAGAAATGAAGAGTTCTTTAATGACCGGAACGGTGGCCGACTCCCACCATGCTAACCGGTGTGACGGTCTGAGCGCTCCCCTGTGCTGAAAAGTCAAAAGTCTTTGTGGTGAATGCGCATGCGTTACTATCAGGGGAACTTTGGGTACGTAGCAGACGCTCACCGGGAAATCCCCCAATCTCAAAGTTCCCCTTCTTCTATATAGAGGGCGCTAACATATGTTATAACCCAACCCTAACCTTAAAAAAAAAGTTGATAAAAAGATATACACACATCTGGACGTTCGCTGTGTTCGTCTTTCAGAGACGTCCATAGCGAACATGAATGCTCGGCGACAAGTTGTCGAATGGCACATGTTGAATCACAGATGGGGATCTTTCAGACTGGCCGGAAGTTTACAAAATATATGCGCTTGCTCATTAATTAGTCCATTAGTTATTATATTATATTTATATATATTTGACAGTCATTAAGTGGAACAACCAGTTTAATTACTGCCTGGGGTGTATGATAGAGAAGCTAAAGAGGTGCTCTTCTGCTAACATGGTCATTCCAAAAGTGACCCCCACCCTACACAATCCCCTTTATTTAAAAAAAAAAAAAAAAATGGTATAAAGTAGCAAAGCAGACAGAATACCTGCAGTGACACTGACAGACAGCTGAGCCTTCAGCAGCAGACTAGATAGAGCCCCGCCCCAGAAAAGAAACAAGCAGTTGGAATGTATAAAATAATTTTTTTTTAAATTATTTATTCTATTTAAGACCTTTTATTTTTTTTTGCTCCTCAAATCCAGAGTATTTTCTGTCGGACGCTCATATCAAACTGATATTCACCATAAATCCGCTGCCAGTCCAGAACTGAGGCAGTTCCCTGCGCCACAGTGCCACCGCCAGGCTGGTGAGCAGAGTGCAAGGCACCAGGTAGAGCAAGGCCGGCTGGCCCATCTGCATCACGGCTAACGCCACGAAGGTGATCAACAGGCCCACGCCGTACGCTGAACGGGGGGGTAAATGGGATTGTCAAAAAACAAAACAAAAAATTCATCAGACGATACGTACCTATTGTACAGGCGACAAAGTAGATCCTGGAAGACTGCATCAAAATGTCAAAGCGGTGGCAGTACACCACCAACAGGCCTGAGGGGGGGGGGGGGGAGAACCATAAGAGATCAATACCAAAGTGTCTGTGAAGACTTTGTTTTACAGATAATTTAGCAAAGTGGAGGCCTTATTGATTTGTACAAATAATCCCTCGAAGGCATAGGTCGTGTTCCCACCTATCAAATCCTTCATTCCACAAAAGTCCCCGGCAATATTGTTTTTTACATTTCTGAAAAATAATTTGTATGCGGGGCACTTTTTAAAATCTGAAAACTAACTAAAATGTTCTGTTTGGAATACATTTCTCAGAATTACAGAAAATATTTTTAATAATTAAAAAACTTTTTTTAAATTTAAAATTAAATCACATTGGGGATTTTTTTTATTTGATATACAACAAAAAATAGTTTTCTTCAAATAAAGAGATTACATTTTTTTTTAATCCACAAGTTTAAAATCTGACAACCAAATAATATTGTCTCAAACACAACAGAAAATGAATCGATTGAGAGATATCTGGCATGTTTTTGGGTTAGGATATTTTAAGTAAATCAAGTAAAATTCATTTTTAATATTTTTAAAAATGGCAAATTGTTTCTTTATCCGTGACAAAGAAAAAAATGAATTACTGTAATTTCTGGCCTACAAGCCACAACTTTTTTCACACACTTTCAACCCTGCGGTTCATGCAGCGATGCGGCTAATTTTTTTTTTTTTTTTTTGGTAACGACTGCAAGGGGGCACTCGAGCGAAAAAGGTAAGAGTGAGACCGATGAAATATATGTGCCGAGGAAGTGACTTTTACCGGTCCGCCCCTGTTCGCGCTGCGCTAGCGTGTTACTGCCTTGTCTCAGTGATTTTTACCAGTATGTTTTTTTTTTTTTTTTTTTTTCAGTGTTAGCACAGCAGCACTAGCATTAGCGCTGCACCGCTAGTGTTAAACTTTCTGTGTACCGTCTTTCTTTGCAAATATCTCGTGTTTCAATCTGGCCACTTGTAGCTTTTACACGGCTACGGCGTATGTACGTACCAAATGGTATTTCCTTTACAAATGTACCGGGTGAGGCTTATAAACAGGTGCGCTCTGTTGGCCGGGAATTGTGGTACTTGTTGCAGATAAGTGACACGTGAATTTTTTCTTTTAATACAAAACTGAACTGAAAAACAGATTTTGAATAAATATAGAATAACTTATAGTTGCAGTTTGCTTCAAATAAATTTGATTTGTATGAAATCAAAACCATCTGGACAGTTCATCCAAAAATAAAATAATAGCAGAGGACATAAGGCTTATACGGTTATTTGTGAAGCATTACTTAAACAGCGAACTAACAAATGCATCAATTTTGGGGGTGGGGGTGGGGGTGGGGTCATTTCTCAATAGTTGTTAAAAGTTTAATCAAGGTTGTGTCATCACCTGGCACCAAGACGTCGCCGAAGCCCAGCAGAGAGAAGGGCCGATCGCACAGGGCGAGAGGCGAGGAGTTCAAGCGCGGCACTTTGAGCACCATCGGAAGCTGCGGACGACCCCGACAAAATCGAGTTTGGAAGCAACCTTCTTTTGGACCGTTCGTGCGGCGCTAACTCACACTCACCTTTTCGTGCGTGGCCGAGTCGGAGGGGCCAGCCGCCACCTCCACCATGATGCTCTCGCCACTCTGTAGAGAAAGAGAGAGAGCGAGCAGAACAGATGACGCCATCGAGAATCAGGAACGTGGTCTGTAGAAAACTACCTTGGTGAAGAAGGGTGTGATAAATACGAAGAACACGTCATAGACGAAGAGCACCGTCAGCAGTAAAGTGCAAGCCTGACATTGGAAGAAAAACAAAAAAGAAGAGAAATTGCTCAACTTAGGTCAGAAGCTTTATGATACCACCTTTGTGGGGATTGTACCTTAAACGTTGGCAGCCTGACAGTCTTGAGCATGTAAAGACAAAAGGCAATCCCCAGGGTGTCCTGCAGTACCCACGCCCATCTGGACCACACACAAAGATTTTTTTAAAGCCTTTGACTTTGCGTTTGTACCATGATCACCAAACAAGAAAAAAGGGATGGAGTCAACTTGCCTATTTACACATCTGTCCCGGGATTGAAGAAAATCAAAAACCAGATTTTTTTAAATTGCCCGAGACTTGTTGTGCTTTTGGTTGTCACAACAGACAAAACAGACATTCAAAGAGATCATACTATGGGATACCAGATGAAAAGAATCGATGGATTTCGGTAATTAAATGTGATGGACGGCGCCCAACCAAAATTCACACACGCCTGTGTAGTGATCGCTTCATTTCAGGTAGGAATTATTCTTCTCAATCTCAAATTACCAGGAAGTATTTATAATGCCAAATTGGCTCATTTGAGGACAATGCATATTTAAAAAAAGAAAATCAACAGTCTGTCGCAGCAGAGAGGTTGACGGAGATTAACGTGTAGCCGCAATCGCTTCCGTGTACGTTCCGTGGAGACGACTCCGTCATCTATTTTTCTTCCAGTCATAGTTAATGAATGAGAGTTTGTGTAAAACCAAGGGTCATTTATTTAAATATTGGTATTTGTTTTGAATACTAGCTGAAAAGATCGATCCAGATCCAGCAACAAAGTACAAGTATGCGTCCAGACTTTTATACGCTTTCAAACTTAGCGAAGGGAATTAACAGTCCAATTTCTTATCGCCGAAAACATCGACTTCGGCATTAAATACGGGTCCTCTATGCCAAGTGTCTCTCATTTTTCCACGTATCTTCATTTATTTTCACCTTCTCAATTTCTGATGGTAATCAGATAAGACTCAGGGCGTCGTGCTATAAGACATTTTCGTATCATCTTCAACCGACTTAGCATTGAACAATTCTTAGCCAGACCAGCAATATGGCGACGTAAACAAAAGTCACATGATTTTATGACATAGGTGCACGAACTCTATAAGGTAACAGCAGATGAATGACTATATATATACAAGCGGAATAATAATCCTAGGTTTTAAAACAATAACTCGAATAATTGCTTACAGTTGCCCCAAGTGGACAAAAAAAAAAACCTGCCACTTATATGCACTTCAAAATATTGTGTTGCGATTTTTTTTTTTTTTTTTTTTTTTTACAATCATACAATCACATTTCATCCCATTACTAAATGGGATAACCGATGTCATCCAAAAATATTCTATAGCTGCAGCTCCTTTCACACTCTTAGCAAAAGATGACTTTTTTTTCCCTTGTGTTGCTGTTCTTTAGAAATGGCACCAACAATGAATGGCGGCCCCGCGCCTGGGAACTTTCCACGTACTGAGGTAGTATAACCGCTCTTAATACTCGGACAGGGACGTGACCCTCGCTTTTACCAAACAGTATTTTATACCATACAAGACGCTAACAGCATCTACGGTACTTATTCGATTCCAGGACACATCGCCGCTGTGTGAAAGCACACATCCTCCCCTCGTCTGGTTCAATGTACTGTCAACGCCGAAGGCGAACAAACGAGGCATTTTCGGTTAGAATGCTGACGGGACTCATTTGCAGAATCTCTTTGTGGATGAGCCCGATTGGCCGTGTCAGCAAAGTTGGATGAATGTAGCGATCCCCCCCCCCCCACCCCCCAACCCCAGGATCGAGTCCGGCCACTCACTGGTCCTCGTTCCGAAACACCATCCAGGTGACGCTGACGCCCACGCAGAGCGCCGACAGCAGCAGGGCGCGCACCTGAGGACGCTTGTGCAAGTAGGGAAGGTTGTTCTCTGGAATCCTAAAAATAAAACAAAAAAAGTTTTTTTTTTTTTTTCATTGCGAAAGCCTGGTAGTGGCTGGCTGCTCAATGTGAGGTACTGTAAATTCCCAAACAAAATTGTAATATCCTGGAAATAATTTTGAAAAATTAGATTATCTATGAATCACTGGGTCAAAACCATAAAAAAATAAAGAAATAGTAGTTGGCATTTTTACAGGTTGTCAAAATCTCTAAGCCATTTGTCATGTAAAGCAAAATGAGCTTGCAATCAGTTTTAAGATCATGTTTTTTTTTCCGCCCCTGGTAAGTGTGTGTATTACTCGTGAAATTTTATTATTCATGTCATATTTCAGCGGCATGGTGACTCAGCTGGTATACAGTTCTTTGGACCCGGGTTCGATCCCGAACCTGCTTGTGTGGAGTTTGCATATTCTCCCCGTGCCTGCGTGGGTTTTCTCCGGGCACTCCGGTTTCCTCCCACATCCCAAAAACATGCAACATTAATTGGACACTCTAAATTGCCCCGAGGTGTGATTGTGAGTGTCAATCGTTTTTCTTTCTATGTGCCCTGCGATTGGCAGGCGACCAGTTCAGGGTGTAGCCCGCCTCCTGCCCGTTCCCAGCTGGGATCAGCTCCGGCACTCCTGCGACTCTCGTGAGGATAAGCAGCTAAGAAAATGGATGGATGGCATGTTTCGCTCCTGAAGGCTGATAGATGGCCAGGGTTTCCTGTATTTGTCCTCAAGTAGGCACCAAGCGCCTCACCTGCACTTGCAGAAAGGAAGACGGCGCACAAAAGGCCACAAGCAGCTGAAGAGGCCCACGGATGACGCCAAGCAGAAAATGGCGATGACCCAAATGGCTGCAACAAAGGAAAAAAAACACGCCGTGTAAGAAACGACTATTTTTTACATACTTAATAATGTCTCCCAAGTGTGTGTGTGTTACCCAGACTGTCGTAGAAAAAATAGAGCAGGACCAGCATGCTGCAGCACATGACCACGAACACGCAGATCATGATGGGCGTCACGTCCAGCGTCTCCTCGTCCTGCTTGTCGGCCCCGTCGTCGCGCTTGTGCTTCATGTAGCGCCTGCGTTTGGAGGAAGGTCGTCGAGGTATTGAGTTTGGAGGGATTTGTCAACTTGAGGTGTGGCGCTTATTTATTCTAGTGGTCGGCAAACCTTCAGCGAACAAAGTCGACTTCAACCACAGCAGATGTAAGTTCTCAGAATGCGTGGAAGGTATTTATTATGGGATATCTGTTTGAGATGCAGCGTTCATTTTTGCGCTGTAATTAATCGAGTTTTACAAGTACACTGATGCCTCGGTTCTTGAAAACAGTCCGTTTCAGAAAACGATTTGAAAAGTGAATTGTTCAAAAACCGAATCGATGTTTCCCATTATAATGACTGGAAAAAGAAATAGTGTTCCAAGCCTAAAAAAATATTTTTAGCGTTTCCTAATAATAAACTGCATAGTAGAAATACATATATAGTTTAAATACTTTATATAATAAAATAATTTAAGAAATAATTTATTATATGCTTTAGTAGTGGAGTACGCTAGGCTGGGAGTGCACTGCCGTATCTGTAGCGACTCGGCTCCCAGCCTTGTAAACTCTTTTTTTATTAACAAAAGTGCAGAATAGTTTTAAACAAGCGACTTTCCTTCTTTGGAGCCACGATCGGGGGTTAATACGGTAGTCCTCCATAAGAAGAAAAACAACAGTCACTACCGGGACACGTCTGTGTACAGAGGCTGCGTTATACAGAATAACAAAAGTGCACTGATAGCACCACACGCGTTATGTCATTTTAGGGGGCATTCGAATAGACAATAAATAAACCCATCGTAGGTGGGTCAGCTGCTTGCGCCGCGCTCATTATTTCCAGGGATTTTCGGCGGCGTGGAAATTCACAACAAAGCGTACTGTGGGTCAGCTGGTCTGCAATATGTTATTTACGGGTTTTGTCGGGGGCGTCAGAGTACCGATTTTCATTCCAAAACAAGCAAAAAAAATAAATCTCAACATTTTCGTTCAAAAACTGATCTGTTTGAAAATGGGGATGTTCGAAAACCGAGACTTTACTATAAACGCTATGAACAAAAGAAAGTCCTCTAGAAATTTTCTCTCCCGGGGGTTTTACACAATTGTTCCTACATGCAATAGCTGCCTGGTAATCGTGGCTGGAAAGAGTGAATTTGACAAGCAGAGACAAATCTCACAAGCAACCGGAATAAATGACATCATACTCCAGGCGTGCACGCCGTAGTTGTGGTATCGGCGCCGCGCTGACGTTGCACAGTATCTGAAAGTGGCTACGTTTTAAATCATGTACTGTAGGTGGGAAGAAAAAAAGATTGTGGGAGGCAAAGTTTGTGAAAACAATACTACTTCTTTGTTTCCTATTGAGGGATCTTCATTTTAGTGTTTTCTAAAATAAATGCACAGCCGCGAACCTGCTGTATGATGACAATAGATGCCACTTATTCAATTATGCGTTTTTTTTAATGAATGTAATTACATTGTAATTACAATAATTGGTAAAAGGAAAAAAATACAACATTAAAGTTGAATTTTTTCTAGTCTCACTCAAAATAGATAAAAAAAAAAAAACCTTTGGCCACTCAACATGACTAAGAACTAAAAGTGTATTTAAAAAAAAATGATAGTCATTTTTAATTGAAATGTCTTTAACCAAGCAAAAATGCATTTGAATACTCGATCATTGAACATTTTTAGTCGGACACTCGAATGCTAAAATATTGGATAGCTGCTGCCCGAGTTTATGTATTCATGTGAAACGCGCAGCTGTCAAACGATTCAGTGAGTCTCCGCTAGCGAGCAAAGGCCACTGCTCGTTTTCGGGGCTTTGCTCCGCTACATCCGATAATGTGCATCTGTGATCAGAAGATTTAAAAACATTGTTTGGAAAAAGGAGGCGTCTATTTATTCAGTGGTCTGAAATACAAGCTCACAGAATGCGCTAAAGATTAAGGGAAAACATTTTTTTTTTTAGCTGCGGCGTTTATTCTTAAATGGGACTGCGCACTGGCCCAATGATGACTTGCTACTTGTCCTCTATAAAATTTTATTTCTCTTTTTCTGTCACGGTATCCACACTTACTTCTTGCGGTCCTTGCTGCCAGCCCAGTGGCCGCCCACGGCAACAGTTCCCACGGCCATGAGAAAAATGATGACCATGTTGTAGTCCAGCACCGGCTCGTTTGGAGCGTACATGGCCACCAGCCTGCCCTTGCCGAACGTCTGCCACGGAAAACGCGACTTGACGTGTCAAAATGTATTTTGGGGCCTCAAAGTGGACGTGTTTCAGTGATATGTGAGCCTGCCTCTCACCTTGCTTATCTCCAGCATGTCAGAGTAGCTGAGCAGCGCGACGGGGATGTCAATCTCTTCGTACTGAGTCTTGTTTCCTGCAGGCGGCGTCTGACGAGAAACGACAAAAACTGCTCGGTGCCGCGATCGACGGGAATCCTTCGACGTGATGGAGGTTACCAGTCTGTCCTTGCTGACGATGAGCAGGCCCTTTGCGCCGTTCATCTGGGCCAGGCGCACCTTCTCGTAGAAGGTACAGTTGCCCCTCATCACCATGGCGATGCGGTTGGGGAAGCCCCCCTCCGGGACGTCCGCGGGCGAACACAGGACGGAATTGGTCAGGTCGTAGAGCTGAAGGTGCGACTGCGAAGACGCGGCGGACGCCGGTGTTACATTTCGCCATATCATAGCAATCACAAACAAATAAATGCCTTCTCTTCACCTGTAATGGGTTGTTTTCACGTGACGTCACCTGTTGTGCAGCCTCGAACGGCGGCCATTTCCGATCCCCAAGCTCTGTTTCTCATACATACGCAAGGCGGGTGATATGCTTCTAACTGCGTTTATTGAAGATTCGACCGACAGCACGCCGAGCCCAGACTGACTACTATGCTAACTTGCATACGCGCATCGCGGGACTCAGGACTGCGTCACAAAGGCACCGTATTGTGCCCTTGATCTTTTACTCTGTGTGACAGAAATCACGACGGAGGAGGCGCAGTGGCATCGGACACTTGTCTGCTCAAGACACTTCGGAAATGGTTAGTTCAGTCTTAGTTTTTATAGTTCGGTTGTTGTAGCTAACGAAAATTGCTGCAGTACGTGCTGAGCTCTGTAACGTCCGTGCACCATTCCTCGTTGATATGCTAACATGCATGCTATGTAACATGTACGCTAACACGGAAAATGAAAGGCGGTGGAATATTATTTTTTTTTAATAGAGGCAAACTCCATTTATTGCTTTTTTTTTGCAAAAAGTAAAACCTGTTTATTGGGTCACCACAAGCAAAGTGAAATGTTTATTATTAGTTTGAAATTTGATGATGATGGCAGAAAGACAAAATAAACCCAGTATTTCACAAAATTCTCAAATCTTTCACGTGACTGACAAAAAAAAGGATCTTAACTGTAATGTTGGCCTGATGTAGAGAGTATCGATTAAGCTCGTTAGCTAAGACACACAATCAGCGTGAAGGAGGTTGAGGCCGGTGTGACGGTCTGAGCGCTCCCCCATGCTGAAAAGTCTCCTTGTGATGCATGCGTTACTAAGGGGGGAATTCCGGGTACCTAGCCGACGCTTACTGGGAAATTCCCCGCTCTCATCCTTCCTCCTCGTACATAAAGGGAGCTAACGTGCGTTATATCCTAACCAACAAAATGCGACGAGGCAGTTGTACTGCGTTTCTGACAATTTAATCTCACACACGTCAACACAACACAAACGCGATAAAACAGCTCACACAAAATGGGCATTCAAGAACAGAGTAGTTGAGCCATAACGGTGAATCGTCACCAATGTTGAACGAGTGTTCCCAAACGAGCAAATGTTCGTCCCGGCGGGTATTCCAAGTTAGCGAATGTTCCAGCTGGTCCAAAAACAAAAGGCAGAAGGCATTCGCATAGTCAGTGTTACATGCAGCGTAGTTTCGAAACATTTCACACACATAAGAGCGAACATGAACACTCGGCGACAAGTTTTCGAACGACACACGTTGAAGCATGGATGGGGACGTTTCAGACGGGCCGGAAGTTTACAAAATATATGCGCATGTGCATTAATATACCCGCATGCGCATTAATCACAAGAAGACTTTTCAGCACCGGGAGTGCTCAGACCGTCACACCAGGCAGCGTTAGGGAATGGTCCACAAACCCAAGTCTCCGCGAAGCACAGAGCCGCAGAACGTCCAAAGTCTTTCGTCAGAAGCGTTAAGGCTCTCTGATGGTTAGCAATTCCTCTCTTGTGTACATCAGTCCCGGGACGCCCGTAAAAGACAAAAACACAAATCCGGAGACTTCCACACTGATACGTGTTAGGTAGAGATGTTATATGGCGGCGCGCAGTGGTTTGTGGGTAATTCAGCAAAAAAAAATGTGACGTCCGTGAAAACAACCCATAGTTTATTCAGGTAGTATGTTGTCATTCCTATTAGTCGACATCTCCGACAAGAGCACAGGTGCCATCTGTAAAAGCTGACATCTACGTTGGAGTTTAAAGAGAATGTATAGGGAAACATCATTTCACTAGCCTATACAAATAGGGATCAGGGGGGGGGCGACAAAGGGACAAAGGAAGGCCTCCCGTAAACAGAAGCCAGGTACTCACTGCCTTGTTGAGGTCCTGAGGCAAACGCGCCCACTGAGAGTTGAAGAAGATGCAGTAATCCTTCCCTTTGCTGTCGTCACTGAAATGAGCCATGCCGTACTCCGCCGTCACCTGTGCACGTGACAGGGTCACCAAACAAAATATGACCGTAAATTTGACGGGAGTTATCCAAAATGGCCGTTTATTGGCCACGTCATTAGACACACTTGCAATATCACACTGATGTTCAGAAATGACTGAATCAAGCTAGCAATTAATTAGCATTTGTGCTAGGTAACAATAGGAGCGATGGGACAGCTGGGGGCTCCCATTAACCCAATTCCGAGGGTGACATTTACAAGCAAAAGGCCTTGTGAGATGAATTAAATAGAAATTCGAGTCGAATATCAGTAAAATGTCGAATCAATTTCCGCCGCAGTGGCGACTGAGATGCTAGCAGTGTTAACTAGCCACTCACGACATGACTGTTGATTGCTAACGTGCTAGCATTTCGAATACGGTTAAAGGCCGTTATAATGGCGACAATGTGATGCTTTGATGTTGTCAGTTGCCGTCAGGTTTGACCAAGTTAACATATGGGAAAAATCTGATGTTATTGTAGTTATAATATTTAATAAACACTGTGAAGAAGCTGTTGGCTAGATTTTCCATACCGGGCAAAACATGAAAAGCCGACCGTGTTGCAGGCACTGCTTTTCGGTTGAAAAATAATAATAATCGCGCGTTAAGGGAAGACCACCCACCTGGTGGATGACGAGAAGAGCGGCCCAGATCGGTGCTCCGAAGCCGGGGGCAGTCATCGTGTTGCCGGGGTCTTAAGTTGTTGTTGTTGTTTGTCTTCCCCATCAACAGAAACCAAGCACCGCCGCCGCCGCGATATTCGCTTTCCCATCGGGATTCCCACTCAGATTCCAGCCAGGACATACCCCGCTGCAACATGATTGGCTGCTGCGTCACGTTGAAGGGCAGAGCCGACGCAGGGGTAAACGGGTGACCGACACAAACATGTCATATTTTTACGAAATAAAAAAGAGCTTGTTATGGATGGGTTAAAATTCGGATTAGAGCGGCTTAGAGAGAGTTACTGCGTCCCATTATAGTGCAGTGGCGCGTGTGCTAGCGCCAGTAATAGTGAAACAGGGCGTGTCCTGCCTGGAAATCGTGTGGGAATGTCACAAGTCTTTAAAAAAAAAAAAAAAAAGACTGGATAGCGCATACGTATCTAGCGAAGTGTCGATTGGTTGAAGCCTGTTGGCCGCCATCTTGGTACTCCCAAAACGTGTGGAGGACCCGATTTGCAGGTTGGATGATGGTGGGGGTTTTCCCTCGAGGTTTGGCATGTAGAGTTAAACTGGTCGTGTGAGCTTGACATGTTGACATGAAATGATTTTAATTGGACTTGGTCAGCCGAAAAAGGCTATGTGCAAAGGAAAGTTCGCTCTCCCAAAAACACACCTACACGTGATGTCACACTTTCTCCATTGTATTCCACGTTTTGGGAAGGCAATTTTTCATCGCGGTCATAAGGATTTGTAGCAGTTTTATCTTGGCAGTCGGTCACGTTCTTCGTATGACTCCCTGGTGGTCTAGTGGTTAGGATTCGGCGCTCTCACCGCCGCGGCCCGGGTTCGATTCCCGGTCAGGGAACCATTTTATGCATTGTTCCCACGACACTTCATATAAAACTCAAGTATGTCTTCTATAATGTACTGTACTTTTCTTCCAATTCGCATAAAATAAAAAGTGTAGTGCATTCATTGTGTTTTTTGGGTCCTTTTTTTTCCAATAAATGGTTAAACAACTGCGTCGCGTGCTGTTGACTCACTGCGGCAGGTATAAATTAGCGATTTGCGTCATTCCATATGTTGCTCCTTCTGGCACGTTATTTACCTCCATCAGTGATACTCCCTGACACCGGAACTGGGACGAAATCTATTTTCAAAAGAAGACTCTCAACACGGGACAATATCCTATTTTTCGTATTAAAAAAAGACCAAACACAATTTTATTCAAAATGAAATACAATGTTGTATTTTTATACGATTATTGATGGATTTTGCTCACAGTGCTATCTATGACGCTTGTAATCAATAACTTTATTCTGACAGGTGACAACGGAAGTTTAGCGTGTGTGGTACTCGTCTCGATTACACTTAACACGTACGGCCAGTCTTACTTTTGAGCGGAATGCGGCACTCGTAGCCCAATAGAAAGGTAAGTTCTCGCTCGAAAAACTTTAACTTTTTTCATGTTTTTTGAACTCCAAACCGGCGTTTTATTAATAAACGGGAATTGGTGTTTTAACAACGGCTTGTTTAAGCTAGCTGCTCAGCTAAGCTAACTACCGAGTTTCGTGTGTGTGTGTCCCCTTCCAAGTATCATAAAGCATTTGCGAATACATGCTCTTCTTAAATGTTTATCTATTCATGTCCCGAGGTCATAATACTATGCCCTAAATAGTGAGTGACTGTCATTTCTTTGTGTGTTAAGTCGAAGTTGTTTTGAAATAAGTCGAAAAGGTTTTTCCGTTTTCAAATGTGCCTACACTGGTTCGTCCCTTTAACTGAGACTGATTGGCAAGGAGATGATGTCAGTAGGACTGGAATGCAAAAGGGGGCTCTCTGACATCACCCCGCAGCACTGCTGTCCAAATAAGGAGGAAAGAAAAGAAAGCACATGTGATGTCACTTTGGATGCAGTTTTTCCCCCCAGCCAACTGTTTTTTTTTGTTTTTTTTTTTGTATGTAATATGTTTGTTTGTTTGTTTTCAGCATAAAAACGCTCATACTCGCAAAGGAGGACTGCCAAGGCCAGCAGCGTCAGTGCAGCCGATACATGGCTGGCTTCAGGCAAGAGGATGTGGAGCTGCACTATGAGATGGGAGAGGAGCTGGGCAGGTATGCGCTGGTTGTTAGACGTGGTGTAAGTCTCTACGAAGTAGACATCATGTTTTCCAGACATCTTTGGGGTTTTTTTTTTGTTTTTTTTTTTTGCGCTGCAAGTTCACTGACCTACATACTCGTTTGTAGTCTTCCCATATGTAATATACATCACAGGATGGTGGAATGTGTTAATGAGAGAAGCTGCATGTGAAGGGGGGAAAACGGGCAATTGTGTGCTTTTACATGCTCTTACAGCATGTGTGGTAATCTTGGTGACCAACAGCACACCGTACACGCAGCGTATCGCCGCCGACAAGCTGCCCTGTACATTTCAGTGTCCAATTTGTGTCTTTTGAATGACTTGTTCAGCCCGATTCATACTGAGCTGAACAGATGCCTGTGTTCTCGACTACAATCCCTTCCAGAAAACGGTTCGAGAAGTGATTCGATCGAAAACCAAATGGATGTTTCCCATTACAATAAATGGAAAAAGAAATAATGCATTTCCAAAACCTAAAGAAAAATTCTTTTGAAAGCATTTTTTAGCTTTTCCTGATAATAAACTGCACAGTTGGAATACATGTATAGTTTAGTTTATATAATAAAATAATTTAAGAAATCTATTTATTTTTGCTTAAAATGTATGCTTTAGTCGTAGAGTACGCTAGAGTGGGACCGCATTGCCGTATCTGTCCTCAATAAGAAGAAAAACAACAGTCACTACCGGGACACGTCTGTGTACAGAGGCTGCGTTATAAAGAATTACAAAAGTGTGCTGGTTCCACCATACTCGTTATGTCATTTCCGGCTTTTTTTTCAGGGGGCGTTCGAATTGACAATATCAAAACGCGTCATGGCTGGGTCAGCTTCTTGCGCCGCGCGCATTATCTTATTTCCGGGTTTTTTCGGGGGCGTGGGAATTCACAACAAAGCGCGTCGTGGGTCAGCTGGTCTGGCCGCCCGCAATATGTTATTTTTGGGTTTTGTCTTGGGCGTTCTAATCCCGATTTTCGTTCGAAAAACGAAGCAATAAAATCTCGAAATTTGTTTTCGAAATCCGATTTGTTCAAAAACAGGGACGTTTGAGAACCGAGGCTTTACTGCAGGGGTGTCAAACTCATTTTTGTCGCGGGCCACATTGTACTTGCACATTCCCTCAAAGCGCCGTTATGGCTGTGAAAGGATAAAAATCTTTAACCGCCTCATCATGTTGACACATGACATTTATGAACTGGTTTTGGAATCAGAAATCAAGGGTCATGGGTTTTTCCAACTATTGTTGTTTGGTAACACAAAAATGCTTGCAATAGCACAACGTTATCATTTACGATATGACAATTTGAAATTTTTTTGGACAGATTTGAACAAAAAAAATCATGGAAGCCTCCGCGGGGCCACATAAAATCAGGCGGCGGGCCAGATCTGGCCCCCGGGCCTTGAGCTTGACACCAGTGCTTTACTCCATTACATATTAACGCTGGATCTCGCCAGCTACGCAGGAACCAAATTTTTGTTGTGAAATCTCTAATGCAACACATCAACAGAGACGCTCTGGGGTTTTTTTCGCCACTAGGTACATCTAGAAAAGATACATTTTGAATCACGTCCCGACTAGTCGTTACTCGTGAATATTAGTTGCAGTGGTGCACTTTTTGTATGTGTTGCTGAAGTGTTTATTTAAAATCCTGTGGCCTGTCTTTTTTTTTTTTTTTTTTTTTTGCTTCAGCTCTGAGCTAGCACAACTTGTTTTATTGTCAGCTTTCTTGTTTTACTCTTCAACGTTGGCACCACACGCAAATAAACCCCCTCTGCTCGCCCTCCACCAAGTGGTCAGTTCGCCATCGTGCGCAAGTGTAAGGAGAAGAGCTCGGGCTGCGAGTACGCCGCCAAGTTCATCAAGAAGCGCCGCCTGTCGTCAAGCCGGCGGGGCGTGAGCCGCGAGGAGATCGAGCGCGAGGTCAACATCCTTCGGGAGATCCAGCACAGCAACATCATCACGCTGCACGACATCTTCGAGAACAAGACGGACGTCATCCTCATCCTGGAGCTGGTGTCCGGCGGCGAGCTCTTCGACTTCCTCGCCGAGAAGGAGTCCTTGAGCGAGGAGGAGGCCACGCAGTTCCTCAAGCAGATCCTGGACGGCGTTTATTACCTGCACTCCAAGCGCATCGCGCACTTTGACCTCAAGGTGAGAAAACTCGTCGCTCCGTTAGGTAGTGCGTGTCGCTCCGGTTGCCAGCCAATCAATCACCCCTGCCGAGATTCGAACCCAGAGCTTCAGAACTGTGTGGCAGCCATTTAAAGCTTCCCTATTCTATCCACTGTATGATATTTAAAAAAAAAAATCGCCTTATTTTGATAAATACTGTATGTCTTTCCGAGATTCGCGAGAATAATATTTTATGTACCTTGTGATAAGCCTCAGTACACAGAGTTTAACGCTAACGCTAATGTGGCGGCGCTAACGCTAGCGTGGTGGTGCTAACCCTAACATGGCGGTGCTCATGCTGCGGTGCTAGCACGGCAGCTGTGAAAAAAGTTTTTACTTGTAGGCCGGGAATTACGGTAACTTTATTGCCATTTACATTCAACTGCACAATTTTCATGGAGATTTTGGCAGCCCTCTTTGTAGTCTTTCTGGTGTAGTTACATTTTTTTGAGCGCTTGTCGTTCTGTTTCAGCCCGAGAACATCATGCTGCTGGACAAGAACGTTCCCAATCCCAGAATTAAACTCATCGACTTCGGCATCGCCCATCAGATCAAAGCTGGCAACGAGTTCAAGAACATCTTCGGAACGCCGGAGTTCGTAGGTGGGTTCCGCGGGACCCAAAAGATCCGCACCCAAACGTTCTTTTTTCGCCGAGCTTAGCGACTTTTTTTTTTTTTGTGGCCTCCACATCTGCTTCGCATTCACGTCTTGGTTCCTGTGCGCTTTGCAGCTCCAGAAATAGTCAACTATGAACCGCTGGGCCTGGAGGCAGACATGTGGTAAGACGCTAACTTTCTTTGCTCTACCTTCGCTGCTCCAAAATTTACTCCTGACTTTTGAAAAAAATCGGCATGGTCCTTTTGTTTCATGAGCATTATTTTGACAGTGAGGATAAGTGCTGCGGATGTATGGATGTGCAATCTTTATAGGATTTACGGTCCTCTTATTTTAACCTACGGAACTTGTTGGTTTTACGCTACTTGTTTGATTTTCTTGATGCCCATTCGCGTGCTCTATCGACTTTTGACTTTTTTTGGGTGGGTGGGGGTGAATGTCCGTTATATACGACAAATCACAGTTACAGTATATATTTTGTTTTAACCCATTCAACTTTTGGGGTTTTACAGTACTGTAATTCCCGGCCGACAGAGGGCACCTGGCCCCTGCTAATGCTACCGCTAGCACCGTTGCGCTAATGCTAGCGCTGTGCTAACCGGGGCAGTTAAAAAAAAGAAACATGCGGGTAAAAATCAGTGAGATACGGCAGTAACACGCTAGCGCACCGCTAACAGGGCCAGACAGGTAAAAGTCACTTCCTCGGCACATATATTCCACCAGTCTCACTCTTACCTTTCCCGTTTGAGTGCCCCCTTGCGGCTGTTTAGAAAAAATGCACAATTTCGCCGCATCACCGCATAAACCTCAGGGTTGAAAGCGTGTGGGGGGGGAAAAAAGTTGCATCTTATAGGCCGGAAATTACGGTAATCTTATGGTAACGTGTGAAATTTTAGGGGATTCACAGTTGACTTCTTTAAATTTCGCATGTGACATTTTGACTAAAATGTTTTTTCTTTATTTTTGTGTGCAGGAGCATCGGCGTGATCACGTACATCCTGTAAGCGGCGCGGCGCCGGCGCATCGGACATTTTCCGGCATCCCTCGGGCCGTCGAGTAACGGGCGAAACTTTTCCCGGCAGGTTGAGCGGCGCTTCTCCGTTTCTGGGCGAGACCAAGCAGGAGACGCTGACCAACATCTCGGCGGTCAACTACGACTTCGACGAGGAATACTTCAGCAACACCAGCGAGTTAGCCAAAGATTTCATACGACGCCTGCTGGTCAAAGATCCAAAGTAAGACGCCATATTGAAATTTGGATTCAGATTTCTGGGCTCTTTTTCTGATTGACTTGTCATCGCAGGAAGAGGATGACCATTGATGATAGTCTACAACATCCCTGGATTAAGGTGATTTATTTTATCTTCTTCTACTGCTGTCGACATCATCCAACAAAAATTATCATCATGGTTGGCACGACATTGCAAGAAATAGGTCAGGGTTTTGCTTATGGGATAGGGAAGTCGAAATATTAGGACACACCCTGAGAGCCTCGATATATTGGCTAAAAAAAAAAAGGCTTTGAAAAAAAAACACTGTCGGAAAAATACTCAATTAAAATATTCACTGAAAAATATGAGGAAAAACTGCAAAATTAAAATAATTGACAAAGATGAGAAATTAGAAAAATATGCACAATTTTATGAATTATTTTGTATGTATTTGTATTAAAAATCATTATCAGTAACATTCATAAAAAAATGCACACATTTTGGCGGAAATTTACATAAATATTGGGGTAACCTGCAAAGTATAGTTTTGCATTTGAAAATATAAGGAATACTAAAATATAGCTAACATTTTTTAAATATTAGATGGAAAATATAGAATCGATAAAATAGATGAGAAATGTACAAATATTCTGAGGGAAAAAAAAACAAAAAAGTATTACAGAAAAATAACACAAATGTTAGGAGAAACTACAGTAATCTTTCAGTTTAAAAAAATATTAAACATAAAATATACAAACATTCAGAGGAAAAATAATATTTGGAAATAGTACAAGAAAAAAATAAAATAAAAATCCCACAGCATTCGAGAACACGAAACAAATATTACAGTAAAAATTTTATATTTGGGAATATCATGAATAAAGTATTCAGGAAAAAAACACCAATAATAGATGGAAAAATAAATAAATATTTGAGAAAAACAACAAAATTAGAGAGGAAAAAAATACAAATATATAAAACTATTATACACCAAAAAAAAAAAAAAAAAACCCATTTACGTAAAATATCAGACAAAAGAATCAAATCACAGGTTCGCATTTGATACGAGAGGAGACGAGCTACTGCTAGGAGTTCACAGGACCCCCATCGCGGGTTTTATGTGGTCCAGGTGATCAAGCGCCGCAACGTGCGCCAGGAGGAGCGCGACCACAAGCCGGAGCGCCGGCGTCTGAAGACGACGCGCCTCAAGGAGTACACCATCAAGTCTCACTCCAGCATGCCGCCCAACAACACCTACGTCAACTTCGAGCGCTTCTCGCAGGTCCTGGAGGAGATCGCGGCGGCCGAGCAGGGTCTGCGCCAGCTGGAGCGCAACCGACGCTCGTGCCGCGACGACGTGGCCGCCCTGCTCTCCATCTACGAGGAGAAGGAAGGCTGGTACAAGGAGGAAAGCCGCTGCATCTCGGGACAGTTGGGCAGCGTCCGCCAGGAGCTGCAGCGCACGCAGGCGCAGCGCAAGAAGAGCCAGGAGGACGCCCGCGGGGCCGCCCAGGCCGCCGGCGCCCTCAAGCGCAAGTTCGGACGCCTGGAGAACCGTTACGAGGCGCTGGCCGAGCAGGTGGCGCACGAGGTGCGCTGGGTGGAGGAGCTGGTGCGCTCCATTGCCGCCGACAAGGACCGCCAAGAGAGCGCACCTTGACTTTGCCCGTCGACGGGCTCCTTAAGTTTAATTTATTATTTTACACTTCTTACGTACTGTCCTTTTTAATGTAACTCATTTGTTTTTTTTATTATTATTTCATATTTGTCAACGTCAGGTGTGCGGTGCCTCTCTGCTTACATGACCTCACCGCCAAAATCTTTTTTTTTATTATTATCATTATTATTAGTCATTATGCACACCTCAATCATTCCATCTTTTTTTTTTTTTTTTACATTCCTCCTATTGTGTATAACACATCTTGCTTAGTATTTTTTAAAATACTTGTTGGCACTTCTGAATGATTATAACAACTTTTCAAAGTATATATTTTAAGCTGTCAACAGGTAATGGCTTTTTCCAAATAAAATCTGGAAACTAACATTGGTTTGGTCCAGTCTAACACCTGGACACCTTCAGTCTTATCGAACCGGAAAAACAACAGGTTCCGAGTTGCTATTTTAAGAGTATGTAAATACATCATTGAGCGTGGGGAGGTTCATACAGTTAAGGTATGTATAAGATGCAGGACACTCCTTGAATTTAAACTATTGCGAAGGTGATCCAAAACCTCATCGCCTCAGTCAAAACTGTAATACCTAGATTTTATTCCACTCAACTTATTCCTATGTTTATTCAAATATCTTTAGTGGTGTCTAATGTCTGGTTTAACCTCGAAAACAACAGATCTGTACCTGTGACTATTTTCCTTGTCTGGGTCGTTTAATCTACGGAGTATTGAGTCAATGACAATCGGACCGTTTTGGTTGCAGATCAGGCTTCCCAATATTGTAACCACCTCTTTCCATTCAACCACAATGTTGTTGGGATTGTCTAACACCTGGATTAACCTCTTAAGACTACTGCTTGTTTTGGTGTTAAATGGACTCCACCAAGGCTGCCCTTTGTCCTCGATTTTGTTCATCTCTGTTATGGACAGAATTTCCAGGCGCAGGCATAGAGGGTTTCCGGTTTGGTGGCCTCGGCATCGCATCTCTGCCCTTTGCAGATGACGTGGTTCTGTTCGCTTCATCAAGCCGTGGTCTCCAGCTCTCACTGGCGCGATTCGCAGCCGAGTGTGAAGCGGCTGGGGATGACAATCAGCACCTCCAAATCCGAGACTATGGTCCTCAGTCGGAAAAGGGTGGCGTGCCCTCTCCGGGTCCAGGATGAGATCCTGCCCCAAGTGGAGGAGTTCAAGTACCTTGGGGTCTTGTTCACGAGTGAGGGAAGAACTGAGCGGGAGATCGACAGACTGATTGGTGCAGCGTCTGTAGTGATGCCGACTTTGTATTGGTCAGTTGTGGTAAAGATGGAGCTACGTAGAAAGGCGAAGCTCTCAATTTACCAGTCAATCTACGTTCCTACCTTCACCTAGAGGCACGAGCTGCGGGTCGTGACCGAAAGAACAAGATCCCGGATACAAGCGGCCGAAATGAGTTTCCTCCGCAGGATGTCCGGGCTCTCCCTTCGAGAACGGGTGAGAAGCTCGGTCATCCAGGAGGAGCTCAGTGTGGAGCCGCTGCTCCTCCGCAGTAAGAGGAGCCAGATGAGGCGGCTGGGGCACCTGATCCGGATGCCTCCCGGACACCTCCCTGGTGAGGTGTTCCGGGCACGTCCCACCAGAAAGAGACCCCGGGGACGACCCAGGACACGCTGGAGAGACTATGTCTCTCGGTCGGCTTGGGAACGCCTCGGGATCCCTCCGGAAGACCTGGAAGAAGTGACTGGGGAAAGGGAAGTCTGGGTATAATTGCTGAAGCTACTCCCACTGCGACCCGACCCGGAAAAACGGTAGATGATGGATGGATGGATGGATGTATATATTCTTGTTCCAACGTGTGGAGCGTACATCGACCGTACCTTTCATTCAGTTTTAAAATACTTTTATCGGTCACGCTCCAGGACCTCGGTGAGGGAAGATGACTTCCTCCGAGACTGCGGGTGTTACAAAAATAGACTGCTGACGGTTGCAAATAGAGGCAAGTCGCTTCAAGACACTCAGTTAAAAAAAAAAAAAAAAAAGAGATTAATGAGGTGCAAAATGTGGCGTGAGAAAAAAAAAACTGTCACACCGGAAAATTTTCCCAGGAGTATTTAAAGCGTGCTGAGATATGCTAGAGGCCTACTTTTGGCTAACAACTTGAGCTGGTGTATCCCATGTAGCAATGCCATTTAGTTTTCCTCGGTGCCGTTTATTACTTGGATTTGGACTGCCATCCTCTCAAAAACGTCGTAGAACAGAGGTATCCGATCTTGTCTATTACTTGGATGGAATCCCATGGACCCATTCATTCAGACGCCCTCGGTGAAGTCTAGAACCTGGAATGGCATCCGCTCCAAAAGCAACAAACGTTCCAGATAACTAAGAAATATATATTCATTCAGAATCTCTGGGTCTGATCTGGTCTTACCTGGATTGGCTGGCACGCTACTAAAATTAAAATATCATTGGTGCTGTCTAATACCAGCCACTAATCCTTTTCCATCAAAGGTCCCAGGCTGTATTGATGCTGTCTATTACCTGAATCGTCTTGCTTGTCCGGAGGAAGGATGCAGACGATGGCGACCAAGGTTGCCATGGCGACTGCAACAGATGTGCGACTTAATTTTCATTCATTCATTTAATTATCAAATTCGATTGTGTAGTTTTTTAATAACGTCGCTTCCCCAAATTATGAAAAGGATTTTTTTAAATATTTTTTAAATAGGTTAACATTATGCGGAGTTAACTTTGAAGTTCTGTGCTCTTGTGACGTTTATGTACAATCGGAATTGTTTTAACCCATTACACGATCCACGTGTGTATGTGTGTGTGTTTTGATATTTTTAAAAAAATCTTAAAAGTTCCTCTCTCATTTCTCTACACGCTATTTTTCGAGCTCAACCTTGCTATTACTTCTGAGCCACGGGACTTGAATGCCCCACATATCCGCGGGGTAGTCGTAATGTCCGAGCTCAGAGATGTGCACATGAATCGCTCCACCCGCACGAAATCTCCAGTTGGTACGCTCCGGATACAGGTAATATTGACGTAATAAATATACTTTTAAGATATATCAACTGATCATTTATTAATAGATAATGATTTATTGTTTTATGTGACTAACTATATTTCTATCTTGAACAGAACGTGCCATCATTTGGTTTCTAAGTACACGGCATCCCCCTGAAGATTGCGACAATGGTGTCGTCCGTGACTGGGCCTATGCGGTCGGGAGTTGTTTGGTGGACCCCGCAAGTTTTTTTTTTTTTTTTTTTAACTTTACATGTCATTTTGTGTTTACACACGCAAACAGTCTCTTTTTTGTCATTTTTATAGCACAGCTCGCCTCGCTTTTCATTCGTTACGCTACCTTCGGGTGAAAAGATACGGACTTCGGGGCGTGGTACGCAACTAACAATACGAAAAAAAAAAAGAAGGGGAAAAAAAAGCCGGAGACGGAAGGGGAGTCTCAGTGAATTCTGGCTGACCGCGGCTGAGCTTATGATGCCGACGTTGCGGGACAGCACCATGTCCCACCCCGGCGAGAATTCCCACCAAGTCCGGGTGAAAGCCTACTACAAAGGGTGAGGAAGCGACACGGTCTGCGTCTTCGTTTCCCTCTCTTTCCACCCGCTGGCGAGCTTTATTATTGTTTTAGCTAACTAAGCGGGCGGCTAAGCTAACGACGCTCATGGCTAGTGGAGCCCAGTGTGGGGTAAACTTGACAGACAGGTGGAAAGGTCCAGACACCCGGTGGACGAGTTGTGCTTTATCTTCGTCTTAACGCTGTTTACATCACAGCAAAACATTTTTTTTTTGGGTTAAAGCCAATTCGGTGTGATTGGGGGTTGCGGTTTGTGTCTGGGTTTTCTTCCTGACTAGGGTCAAGTTGAGAGAGTTGGCTAATAAGTCGCGCTAACAGAGGTTAGCGGTCGGAGCTAACTGTCAATCGGATGTCAAAATGAGGCCTGATTTTATTTAATGATTGATGGTTTACTCCAGTCTGACTGTTCAATAATTCAAAAGTTGTGTTAAAAAAATAAAACGCCAGTGTAATCCTAATGAGGTTTTCCTGTAGTAGTTTCTCAGGTGGGCATCCTGTGCTGTGTTGGTTGATAAATTAATTAATTTACTTGTTACATAGATATTGAGACCAAAAGCATATCCTTCTACATTATAGGCATGAATGAAAAATATATATTAAAAATAGAAATATTTAAAGCAAAACATAAATAGTAATGCGGTAAGAAAAACACAATTGTCATCTAAGTAACAGTAATGCACGGTATATAATATGCAAGAATACAAATATTACCCGCCAGTTGCATGGTAGAAGTAAACAAAACATCCGTCCATCCATCTACAAGACTTTAAATGCAAAATCAGGCATTACCATTTTTTTGTTAACTGTGTATCATTATTTTATTTTGGGGTCCATCGTAAAACTAATAATTTTAATCTAGGTTATTTTAGGTTTCGATGCAATTCAGAGTGTAATTTTTTTGGGGGCGGGAATCAAAACTTCTCGAAAAGATCTTTCAAAAAGGTGTTTGACATTTAAATTTAAAACCATTCAACCCCAAGGAAATTTAGACAAGTTTGCTTTCTGCAATTAAACTTTTTTTTTCTTAACTTTTCAACGTGTTTTACGTAGTAGCAGTTGCAGGGCTGTTTTTGTCTAAATGGTGCTTGAAGGTTTATTAGGCATTTAACCGCACATTCCCACCTATGCACAATTTAGAGCTTCAATGAATGTGACAAGCATGTTGTTGTTTTTTTTTTTTGGTATGTGGAAGGAACCTGGAGAACCAGAGCAAACCCGCACAAGCATGGGAATAACATGCAAACTGCACACAGGAAGCCCGGAGCTGGGTTTCAAACCCATAACCTTAGAACTGTGAACCCGCTCCAACTCCCTCCCGCATCTGAGTCAGTCCTCCACTGTCATTTAAAACATTTTTAACCCACAGTCTCACACTGCATAGTGTTGCGTCATGTTTGTTTTGTCAATTTACTTTTTTGTTTAATTTTTTTCAAGTTGGAGGAGTTTATCAAAATTAAAATAGCTCTCAGTGGGAAAATGGTTCTCCTCAGGTCCAGTTAGACCAAAAGTGGTTGATGTCGTCAGTTTGAGCAAGACTACTACTAATATTTTTTGAGGTTATGGAACTTTTTTTTCATCTTCACCTAAGTTGTAGAAAGGTGAGAGATGTCTAAAAGTGTTGAATTGGCACAGAAGACATCTACAAGTGTCAGACGAGTGCGAATGACATCTAAGAGGTGCTAAATGTGTTGATCAGCATGTTTAATATGATAATACATATCCAGTAAAGTTGCTTTTTTTTTTTCTTTGTACTGCGGTAATGACCGGTCACTGCTCAGATGTTTCCAGCTCCCTCCTCGCGATAGAGACTCTGATTGGAGCAGGACGTGAAAAACGTGTCTTACGAGTCCCCGTTCAGCCGCCGCGTTTGTTGGCTGCCGCGGCGACACGCCTGAGGACGGCGGCTCCTGTGTGAGTTTGCTGGTTCATTAGGTGACGTCTCAGCCAGGCATCCCGAGCACGCCGCTCAGGAATGTCAGCCGCGTTCACCCAAAAGAGGAAACGAAGCCCAAACGAGGGTTGGATGGCCACGGCAAATAGAGCGAGGACGGTTGAGCAACTCGCACAAGATGATTAAAAACCTCTCGCTCCACTTTATGGCTGTTTTAAAGTAGTGTGATCGACTGGTAAAAATGATTTAATATGCTTTGGGATGACGGGGGCAGTCTAAGTACAGTGCTGCCTTGGTTCTTGAACGCAATCCGTTCCAGAAGGCTGGTTGAAAACCAAAACGTTCGAAAACCCAAGCACGTTTTCCCATGACAATGAATGGAAAATGAAATAATGCGTTCCAAGCCGAAAAAATGTTTTTGTAAGTGATTTTTTTTTTAAGCTTTTCCTGATAATAAACTGCATAGAAGAAATACATATATAGTTTAAATGCTTTATATGATAAAATCATTTAAGGAATATATTTATTTTTTGATTAAAATGTATGCTTTAGCTTAGTAGAGTATACAAGGCCGTATCTGTAGCGACTCGGCCCCCAGCTTTGTAAACTTTTTTTTTTTTTTTTTTATTAACAAAAGTGCAGAATAACTTCAAACAAGCAAAATGAGGGGGGAAATATTTATTTTTTTAATTTGCACAGAAAGTACGTAATATGTAAAAATAAATAAAATAACTTGCATCTAGAGGTAGGGTCAATGGAAGAAAAGAAAAAAGCAATGCAAAACAGTTTCAAATGTCTTTGGTGGGGGTGACTCGCCTCTTTTTCACAAAGAACGAATCTGTTGTTTGTTTCTGCCATCTTTTAAGCACATTTCTGAAGTGGTTCATAACAACAACATTAAAATTTTGCAGTGCGTTCGAAAGCACAATAACAAATCGGCGTGGTCAGCTGGTCGGGGGGTTCGAATACCGATTTTCGTCCGGAAACCAAAGTACCATTGTAATTGTAAAATGTACTGCTTTACTTTTGTGATCCAATAGAATTTTTAAAAAAATAATCAGAACAAATTTATATTTAGCTATACCTTTGCACAAAGTGGTTCATTTTACAACGTTCGGTACTTCAACACCTCGTCTGTTGGTATGATTGTAAATTAAGGCTTCCTCAAACGTTGAAAAGGAAAGCTAAAAAAAAAAAAAAAGTCTTATGTTCCCTCCTCCAAAGAGAAGTTGGCGAGTTGCCGCTCTTCATTTTGGGTTTGGATGGCGCATCTCCTGCTGCTCTGCCACTATAATTTCACCTCTATATTTGGCTCTATTGTACCTTTCTGAGGCTGTGAATTCATCATTTTCGTGCTCCTTCACTCTTCACCAGTTGCATCAGCAGACCGGTGCCTGGCTGTGGCAGTCTCAGTCTTTTGTTCTCTTCACCACTTTTTCTCTTCACCCTCACTCAACACATCCCACATTTTATAAGTGACAATAAGCTAAGGCTTTCGTTGTCTCCCTGTCAGGACTGGCTAGTTAAAGGCTTCTACTTCAGCTTGAGGGTTCCGGTGTCAGGCATGTTGCTGGGCAGGAAACAGCGGGATTATGGGGAGGTATTTTCGCCCCCTTTTGTAGGGAGTCGCTCATCTATTGAGAAGATTCCGTTGCTTCTCGTCAAACCGAGCAAATGAGGCCAAATGGCGTGCAGCGCTCGACTCCCACCTGTCGATTCAGTTCTAGATGCTGCATAAAGAAGCCCGACGTGATGACCGCAGTGGGAAAGTGGCGCTACATGTTCCTTGGGGCTGCTGTATTGCGCAGATTACCACACTGGCTCGGAAATAGAAGTTTAGAACATTCGCAGAGATTCTCCTCTTCCTGTTATAAAAATATAAAAAAGATTGGAATTGATTTTGATTCATTTTCCCCTGTGTCAAGTCAAAATTTGACCAAATTCACCCCGATCAGAAGCAAGAATCCTACACTAATTTGTGGTGATTTTTATTTTTTATCCATTCATCCATTTTCTTTGCCACTTATCCTCACCGGGGTCACGGGGAGTGCCGGAGCCTATCCCAGCTGTCAACTGTCGGGGAGCCGGCGGACACCCTGAAGTGGTTGCCCGGCAATCGCAGGGGACATAGAGACAAACAGCAGTCACGCTCACAATCACACCTAGGGGCAAGTTAGAGTGTCCAATTAATTTTGCGTGTTTTTGGGATGTGGGCGGAAACCGGAGTGCCCAGAGAAAACCCACGCAGGCACGGGAAGAACATGCAAACTCCACCCAGGCGGGGCCATGATTGAAACCTGGTCCTCCGAACTGTGAGGCCAACGCTTTTACCAGCTGCCCCACCGTGCCGCCAGATTTTTTTTTTTTTAATTTTATTTTATTTTTGTGTGTGGTTTCAAACATTGGTGGTTGTTTTAGAGATTCTGTATAAAAAACGGGGTGGGGAAAAAAGACCCTATTACCACAAGTTTCACCAATTGACATAAAATTGTGTTGACATATCTATTGTAGTAGGACGCACGAAAAAAATGGTCAGGCCAGAAATATTAACAATCAAGTCAACCATTTCAAGTGAAAACCATTGCTTTTTATTTGATTTATTTATTATAATTTTAGAGGAAGTCCACTTCTCCCAGAGAAGATACAATTCGAAGCAGAAATCATAGGCATAAAGGCAACTCTAAATTACAAAACTTCTTGTTTTTCGTGCTGTCTAATTTGGTCGTGTCTTGATGTTAAAGTGATCATTTTGAGCGACGCAGTGAACAACTGGGCGTAAGCGTCACACCAGTGGGTGTTATCCTAAGGCAGTATCTGTGTGGAAGTCTTAACAGAGATGATGGATGGATGGAGGAGGGAGGCACTCTGACCCTTCCTCCTGCCTGAGCGCTCACCAGTGACAAATAGCTTCAGTGCAGGCAGACGGAACTGCTGAGGTCGAACAGGACACCGGCGGCACGGTTCGCTGGAGCTCCTCTCCAACTCCTTCCTTCTGGATTTGCCTTTTCAGTGTTGAAGAACTCCAGGTCGTAGCATCATAATGCAACTGCTGCCGGCTTTTACGCAGTGATGAGCGCATCGGCTACATTGACCACGACTCGGACTCGTTCACCTCCATTTTCCATACCTACGTAGGGAGTCCTCAGGCCCGACGGATCCGTTGCCGTGAACCCTTGACCACCAAAATATCAGCAAAGTTTTTTTCCATATTTAAATGGAGAAGAAAATCCAGGAAAAGCTATTTGCATGTCTAATATTAATGAGAAGTCCGGCTGTTTCAAATGCCAGGTGTTAAAAATATAAGACCAAAATGATCTCGCAACCCTGAGAAAGGCACATTACAGATTATCTATACATCCATTTTCTTTGCCGCTTATCCCTATGTGGGTCGCAGGGACTGCTTGTAGCCTAATCCCAGCTGTCAACGGGCAGGAGGCGGGGTACACCCTGAACTGGTTGCCAGCCAATCGCAGGGCACATAGAGACAAACACTCACAGTCACAATCACACCTAGGGGCAATTTAGGGTGTCCAATTAATGTTGCATGTTTTTTGGAATATGGAAGGAAACCGGAGTGCCCGGAGAAAACACTCACAGGCATGGGGAGAACACACAAACTCTACACAGGGAGGGCCAGGACTAAACCCGGGACCTCAGAACTGTGAGGCCATCGCTTTACCAGCTGATCCACCATGCCACCCATTAGAGATGATTTAAAAAAAAAAAAAAAATATATATATATATATATATATATATAATATATACACCGTAATTTCCGACCTATAAGCCGCAACATTTTTCACATGCTTTCAACCCTGCGGTTTATGCGGCGATACGGCTAATTTGTGCATTTTTTTCCAACGGCCGCAAGGGGGCACTCGAGCGGAAATGGTAAGACTGAGATCAGTGGAATATATGTGTTGAGGAAGTGACTTTTACCGGTCTGGCCCTGTTAGCGCTGCACTCGCGTGTTACTGCCGTGTCTCAGTGATTTTTACCAGTATGTGCTAGCATTAGTGCAGTGGCACTAGCGTTAAACTCACTGTGTACCAACTTTCTTTGTAAGTATCATGTTTCAATGTGGGTACTTGCGGCTTTTACACAGATGTGGTTTTTGTATGTACTAAATGGTATTTCCTTTACAAATGTACTGGGTGAGGCTTATAACCAGGTGGGCTCTTAAAACGCGGAATTACGGTACTTGAGTTGAGACAAGTTCATTATTTGAACATCCTGCATATACTTTTTGTGAGTTTTTTTGTAAGTAGTGTGCCGTGGGAGTTGTACTGGATAATGTTAAAAACCGTGGCTCAGGATATGAATGGTTGGGGAAACATTTGGTTACACGTTTAATTGCCAAGCATGTAAAGTCTTGTCACACATTTGGTGTGTGGCATATCATGCTTCGCTATTTATCAAATTGATAAGAGCATGTAAGAGCCCAGAGTTAAATGCAGTGGCGGGGATGTGGGCCGAGGCTTTTGCGTTTGGCCGTGCTACACAAAAATTTCCGTGCCCCGTGGCTGCGGTGGCCAAGTCACGGTTAAGGTGACAGACCACGTTAAAACCACCCAAAGTCAGCAATGCGCTTTAACGACGGGCGTTGCGCTCAGCGGACGCCCACGTCTCAGATCCAGTCAAACGTGACAACTTTCAAGATCACCCGCTGCCTTTAGCGCGCCGTCTGCTCGGCGTTTGTTATCTTTAGGGAGGCTTTGACTGCCATGTTGGGCCTACGGGAGGGATCACAGTGAAGGAGAGTAAGAGATGCCAGCTTCTTCCAACCCCCACCCGCTTCGTAGGCAATGATTAACACCACCGGACTCGAGGACGGCGGGTGAGAAAATAGCGGCAGGTTGGGAGGCGGAGTCAGCAGCATGCCATTGATGCGCGGAGCTGCCACATTTCTTTTATTTTTTTATCTTTGGGCTGTGGGCCTCCTGTCATTTTTTTTTTTGGATATCCTAAGATGTCGGCAGCGAACTAAAACATAATTTCTCTATATTTACACTTCCAAGTGTGGCATCTGGAGAGTTGATTCAAGTGGACGGACAAGCCACTCCGGGTGTTTAGTGATGTAACTACATTTGAACATGTCCACTAGGTGGCGCAGTTTGACTCATTGTGCCGTATCTCCAGTACTCTCATGACAAACTTTACATATTTACAGAGTGATTTGAGCGTAGTGTCACCTGGCTGTATGTAATCTGCTAATATCTGGTTATTTACTGGCACTTCCTGTATGGGGAGGGCAGAAATTTAGTCTATTTGTGGTGTCATGTCCAAGTTTTCAAGTGGACCAAATATAGTGTGACATTTTTTTTTACCACAAATCCCAATACAGTGTTATGTTTTAAATTTTTTTTTTTTGATGGGCCAGCCTTGTCCCAGCACACTTCGACCTCGCCACCCAGTCGACCTTGAATCAGCGGTCCATTTGGCGTTCTTATTTACTCCGGGGGTCGTTTATTCTTTGTCATCCCGCCATCAAACTCTCAAGTTAATGAAGAACCGGAGGCTCCATTTTGTCGCGTGCTAGTAAAAAGCCTGCGCGTTGCTATGTCCTTGTACGTTGCTTCCGGGCCACCAGGGACCACTCTTCTCCCCCCCCCCCCGACTCCCACCCCTTTTTTTTATGTCCCCAGTCTAAACAATCCTCTTCCCGACCTCGCATGTTCAGGCGCTCGCTGACCTGCGTCGCTCGCACAAGTGTAAAAGCTTATGGCTGCCATCTCCTGGGCTGTAAACATCAGCGTGACTGGCCGGGGGGGTCAGAGCGAGAGACAAGGCTCTGAAACGAGGGACAGATGATCCGCGCCACAGGGGTGAACGCTCTTGGTCGCTCTCTGCTACCCTCGTTATCCTCTTGACTGTTTGTGTGCAAGCAAGTACTGTATAACAAACAAACAGGGCGATGTGTGACGTCTGATGGCCGAATCTTTGCTGTTAGCGAAGAGATTGCCAAGGGCGTTTATTTATTCAGGAGTAGAGCGGGTCGTCCAGTGACCGAAAGGTCAGCGGTCTGACTCCCAGTTGCAACTGTCCGCTGTCAAAGTGTCCTTGGGCAAAACACTGAATCTTAAATTGGTCCCAGTGCATCTGGCGGCGCTTTGTATGGCAGCAGCTGCCCATTCGCTGATGAATGTGTGGGTGAGTGGGTGAAACGTCACCCTTTGTTAAACCCCTTTGTCCGACATGTTGCTATAGACAAAGCGCTGTAGAAGTGCACTCCATTTACCATCCAATGTTAAATGTCAGTTAGTGTCTTAATTCATCAATTCAATTCAACCATGGTAGGGAGGTGGACTTTAAAACAAAAGATATTTTTATGTCATCACTTCAATTTAAAAAAAAAAAAAATCTGTTTTAGATTTTCAGTCGTTTTTTAGATTTTCAGTCGTTCAGGTCATAAAGATGTTGAGGTTCTCGCTCGGAGTGACCAGGTTGGATAGGATTAGAAATGAGCTCATTAGAGGGACAGCCAAAGCTGGATGTTTTGGAGACAAGATTCGAGAGAGCAGACTTCGATGGTTTGGACATGTTCAGAGGCGAGAGAGTGAGTATATTGGTAGAAGGATGCTGAGGATGGAGCTGCCAGGCAAAAGAGCGAGAGGAAGACCAAAGAGAAGGTTTATGGATGTGTGAGGGAAGACATGAGGGCAGTTGGGGTTAGAGAGGAAGATGCAGGAGATAGGCTAAGATGGCAAAAGATGACACGCTGTGGCGACCCCTAACGGGACAAGCCGAAAGGAAAAGAAGAAGAAGTCGTTCAGGTCATAGTTCGTTTGAAATGCTAATTTATTCACTCAGTTGAAAGTTTCCGGTCAATTTTTCACGTATTAATGTGAAAAAATAAATACAAACATAACAATTTCAATTAAATACATTGATGATGGAAATTAAAAATTGTCATTGTCTCGAATTGGAATTTTCAAAATAAATGTAATGGAAGCTTCAGTTTATTTTTCACATATACACAAACAATCATTTGCGCTCCTGTTCACACCTATGGGCAATTTAAGAGTCTTCAATTACCCTACCAAGCATGTTTTTGGGATGTGGGAGGAAACCGGAATGCCCTGAGAGACACCACATGCAAACCTCTTATGGGTGAGGCTGGATTCCAACCCGGGTCCTCAGAACTGCCAGGCACATGTGCTCAGCAGTCGTCTACCATTATTTTGAAATTAAAATTAATTTCTTAAAAATAAATTATCCATCATAAAAAAAATAATCAGTTAAATTCCATCAAAAGGGTCAAGTGAAATTGGATTGGTGGTTAAAAACGCTCCGTCTACTCAGAATAAACTGTCAAAAAATTTTGTGCCAAAAGACTGCAAGAAACAAAGTTTACTCGTGCAGGTACAGTGAATACTCGGTTCTCGAACGTCTCCGTTCTCAAATGAAAATTTCAAGATTTTTTTTTTTTTTTTTTGCTTCTTCTTTCGAATGAAAATCGGACTCGAACGGCTGCGACAAAACCCGGAAGTAACATAACGTGCGCGACCCGACCAGCTGATCCACCACGCGCGTTGTTATTGTGTATAACGCAGCCTCTGTACGCAGATGTGGGAAATATTGATTTGGTTTTCGAACAAATCGCTTCTTGAACCGCCTTCTGGAACATATTGTGGTCGAGAACCGAGGTTGTAATATATTTCATTTGTATATGTGTGCGTCATTAACGAGCATATTCTCCACAGGGACATCATGATCACCCACTTTGAGCCGTCCATCTCGTATGAAGGCCTGTACGGCGAAGTCCGGGACATGTGCTCCATGGACAACGACCAACTCTTCACCATGAAGTGGATTGACGAGGAAGGTTTGTCTCCAGTTTAATAGAAACAAACATACACATTGTCGGCAGCGAAATGCTGTTCAAACTTTGTATCAGGGTAAAATGATCACGGTTTTCAGTTAAACAGGTTTTATTTAAATGGACAAACTTTCACTCTTATATAACAGTCCTTTTACACACAAACAAATTTGGTTAAAAAACACAAACCAAAAAGTTTTAATGGTATGTTTATGACAGGCTGGATTGGGTGTCGTAGTATCGGAGTGTCCTGATGTGTCTAAATACAGACGTCCAGTATTGGCACCCACCCGGTATCTGTGCATCTCTAGAAGTAATGACAGTAACAATTTGAACCCGTAATACTAATTATCTGAAATTGAATCGCGGTTCATTGTTCCTCTACACGTTGTGCAGACAACTCCCCGTCGTCAGCCATTTAGCCAGGCAGCGGCGGTGTCACAGGCGAGACGGAGCCGTCGGATTGCTGTGCTCGGCCTGAAGGTCAGCCTGACAAAGCTAATTAGACTCAGCCGGCATATGTAATCAGCGCCGTCATTAGTCTGTCTGAGCAAGAAAAGCTGCTTTATGCTCGTAATGAAGTGCTCCGGAGACTCTCCTGACATCGGTAGAGCACGCGGGGGTCGACCTCCGCGAGGTAACAAGCAGAATGTTACCTATGTTTACTTACTTACTTATTTAAAAAAAAAATAAAATAAATGAAAACTGGTATCTTGGCTTGTCCATGACAAATGCAAAAGCAAGGTTTTGATTGAAACATTTCCTTCCGTATGAATACAGACAGAATTTTTTAATTACCGTACAGACAGTGTCAGGGCCAACTGGGCTGTTACAAATTTGATAAATACGATTAAATCACATTCGTAGGAAGGCGCCTTATAAAGAGTGTTTTTGGTCAATGTTATGAATGTGGGCTGCTCGACAGTGTGTGGGACATTGAACCGGAGGAGAATATTTACAATACCCGAGACTTGTTCTGCTGTTCATTGTCACAACAGACGAGACCGATATTCAAAGAGGTCATTCTTTAGAATACCAGCTAAAAAGACCAGAAAAGATCGATGGATTTCGGCAATTCAACGTGATAGCGACTGTGTAGCGATCGCTTCATTTCAGGTAGGAATTATTATTAATCTCAAATTATGAAGTATTTATAATGCCAAATTGACTCATTTGAGAACAATGTGTTTTAAAAAAGGGGGGGGGCAGTCGTCGCCAACGTACACGGCCGTCTCCAACGTACACGGAAGCGTGTTGCGGCCACACGTTAAAGTTCTCCCGACAGACTTTTTTTTTTTTTAATATGCATTGTTCTCAAATGAGTCCAATGCGTATTTAAAAGAAGAAAGTAAACCGTCGGTCACACAGAGGTTTATGTAGGTTAACGTGTGGCCGCAACACACTTCTGTGTACGGCGGCTGAAGCCTATCCCAATGGTTTTTCTTTTTTTTTATTGCGCACTGAACTCATTTGAGATCGATGGATATTTAAAAAAAAATCATCTGTCACCCAGAGGTTTATTGAAGTTTAACGTGTGGCCGCAACGCGCTTACGTGTACGAGGAGCCGACTCGCTGTCCCCCAATCATACTTAATGAAAATGAGTTTGTGTAAAACCATGGGTGATTTATTTAGGTATTTGTATTGAAAAAATCTGAGTGACTCCATCACTATGTGGGAATTGTTCTTGATTGAGAACAGATCCGGCAACAAAGTATTTGTATGCGTCCAGATTTTTCTACGCTTTCAAACTCTTCCGTGTAAATCTCGACGACTTACTCACCACATCCGTGTGTAGATCCAGTTGTCCAAGACAAGCGGAAGCGAGTTAACAGTCCACTTTCTTATCGGTGAAAACTTCGAGTTCGGCATAAAATATGGGTCCTCTATGCCAAGTGTCTCTCATTTTTCCATGTAACCTTCATTTATTATCACCTTCTAAATGTTTTAACGGTATCAGACAAAACTCTGGGCGTCGCGCTATAAGATGTATTTTCGCGTCAATGCTTTGTTTGACCGGCAATATGGCCACTCACTTGACTTTGGTGATTTTGGTGCACAAGCTCGATAGGTTTGGACTCAACCCACCACTCTCAATTCATGATGATGTTTGTTGATTTTATCCACTCTGCCCCGGTGTAAAAGTGGCTTGATGGACGCCGGGCAGCTCCTCCAGCTCCGCATTTGTTGCTCGTTGTCACGAGCACCCAGACCTTTTCCCGTGTCACATTCCATTATATTCCATTTCATGTTTCATGGTTATCATCATCATTATCGCCTCTAACTGTGGTGTCTGCGGTTTAACCCCCGTTGCTCCCTGAAGTCTTTGTTAGCGTGGGGTCACGTGACTTAACATCTGAATCCTCCGACAGGTGACCCGTGCACGGTGTCATCTCAGCTGGAGCTGGAAGAAGCGCTGCGCCTCTACGAGCTCAACAAAGACTCGGAGCTCATTATCCACGGTGAGTCTTCCCCGAGCACCATTTCTCGGCAACACGCTTTTCACTCACTTACTGTAATTTCTCATGTGTAATGTGCAATGTTCCCCTCCCCAAAAAAATTCAATAAAAGTGAACTGCGCTCTTTATTAATAGGCATAAGAAAAGTTAAAAAAAAATTGAAAATAAGGTACATTAGTGTAATCATATTTTTAAATTGTCCTATTCATTTTCATTTGAAATATACTGTCCATAGACATCATATAGTAATTATATTATTCTGACGTGGATTATTTATTGGCGAAAGAAGCACTGCAACAACACAGACACTTAACTGCAGAAGTCAGTGACAGCGAGGCAGGTCGGCGGTGGCGATGCGAGACTCACCAGTGCTATAAAATAATTCATGAATAGCACAAAAAGATGAAGAGGCGAATAAACACACAAAAGGTCTTTTAAAATTATTTAGGGGATACTTAACACTAGCTGACGTAACAGAATTCTCAAATATTTACAAGGACATTAAACGTGGGGAATATGGCGGGTTGCTGTCAGAGCTGGTCTGCAGCGACATTTTGAATTGAATTTTTTCAATTTTTTTTTCAGTGCTGTCATTGATCTAGTTAATATTTTCTTTTTTTCCCTTTAATTTCTGTGTATGTGTGATTGTTAGCGCTCACAGCAAGGTGGAGGAGGCATTGAGCATATGTTTGATGATCCACTGAAGTGTGAATAGCACCCTTTTTCCACCCCTGACGTGCATCGGCAGGCCCGCCAGCTCCTTTCCGTCTATTCTTAGTCCTCTCTGCTGATAATCGGCGTGGATGCAGAGATCAGAATGGATGGATGGGCGTACGGGATAGCTGACTTTTGATTGACAGGCGTCTGTAAGCGTGGGGGGGGGTGGCTAATGTTGAGTTTTGTTTGAATTGGAGGTGAGGAGCGGGTTCAAGAGTGCAAAGGAGGGTGGTGGAACCGGCGCAGACACAGTGGGGGGACGCCAGGGCCGTTCGCTAACGAGCTTCTCGGCTCCTGCCCACGCCTCGCCTCTGACTCACACTGCCCCCGGTCTCGAGATCCGAGTCTCACTCACGCGCATTGCGCACAAATTTGTCAGCTCCTCTCAGGTCATCTCTGCGCGTCGCAAACCAGCATGCACTGCACTGATGTCAGATAAAGCTGGTCTTAACTACCACCGTGATGTTCAACATGCTTGAGATAAAGGAAACATTGTATGTAGTTTTTTCTCACAATATGAATTTTTTTTTAAAACTGACAACAACGTGCATTTAACTTAAATATTTATTTCTTCTTTCAAATAATGACATAGAGTAAAGTCTTGGTTCTCGAACGCCCCGGACAAAAACCGGAAACAACATATTGCACGCGGCCAGACCAGCTGATCCACGACGCCGAAAAAACCCTGAAATTACATAAAGCGTGCCGCACAAGCAGTTGACCACCTACGATGCTTTTTGTTATTGTCAATTCGAGAGCCCCCCCCCAAAAAAAAACAAAAAAAAACCAAAATGGAAATGACATAGCGCGTGTGGCGCAACCAGCGCACTTTTGTCATTTTGTATAACGCAGCTTCTGTACACACACGTGTCCCCGTAGTGTTTTTCTTCTTATGGATGAACCCCCAAAGAAGGCAAGTTGATTGTTTAAAGTTATTCTGCACTTTTGTTCATTAAAAAAAGTTTACAAGGCCGGGGGCCGAGTCGCTACAAATACAGCAACGGACTCCCTGTCTAACGCACTCTACGACTAAAGCATACAGTTTAATAAAAAAAATATATATATTTCTTAAATTGTTTTATTTGTACATATGTATTTAAACCATACATGTATTTCTACTATGCAGTTTATCAGGAAAAGCTAAAAAAAATTTTAAAGCCTAATTTTTTTTAGGCTTGGAACGCATTATTTCTTTTTCCATTCATTGTAAAGGGAAACATTGATTCGGTTTTCAAACAAATCACTTCTCGTACCATTTACTGGAACAGATTGTGGTCGAGAACCAAGGCATGACTTGATTTAATATTCTACCTGCAACAGCTGTCTTACTTTTGTCAATTTCCCACGTTCCATATTTACAAGGGATTTCAAAATGTCTCCAAACAGAAGATTTAAAAGTTGAAAGTCAGGTCTTCACCGGCAAAATGATAAAAGTCAGTCTTCTGACCCACGTGGAAGAGGAAACAGCTAAACGCAGCCTGGAATGTGCACACTTACCAGCAAGATCCAGTCCACTTGTTTTACCCCCACACACACACTCGCTGGCAAGATCTAATCTGCCATTAAGACACTTGAAAAAATTTATTAAAAAAAAAAGCTACTCTTTGAACCTCGTGAATCTAAAATAGCAAGTGCAACTTGTGAAGCACATGATCCCCCGCGTGGATTTGGTTTTGTCTCGTGGAGGCAGGACTTCATCAACAAGCCCCGGAATTAAACCTCACCTCAATTAATGTAGCGGATCTCTTTATGTGAATCATGCAGTAGAGACACGACCAAACAAAAATACTCCCTCACCCACCACCTCATCATACACTTGACCCCCGCTAATCAGAACACTGTTAGCTAATGCGTCGCGTGTACAACGTCGTGCTTCCCCTTTGGTTTCAGATTTTTGGCCGTTGCTTGAAAGTGACTCCGCCTCTTCTCCCAGCTTAGCTGAGAGGTCACGGGCAGATCTTTTAAACAAGTTTGCCCGATTGTAACAGAACCATGGGGTGTGTAATTCCAAACATCTCACTCACAGACATATTTTTCATTATTATTTTTTTTTTAATCCCCCTAGTGTTTCCATGCATACCAGAGAAACCAGGCATGCCGTGTCCTGGGGAAGACAGTAAGTTCAATTTTTTTTCTTTTTTGTGCATGATTTATACTCTATACTTTAATACACAATCGTTAATTTCTCTGCCCCTTTTTTTGCAGTGAGGAGTGTTAAAATGTTTCTTAGAAACATGACCTGTTCATTTCATAGAGTCTCAAAATGAACTCACTTTACAGTACTTCCATCGTAGGTTAATTGTCGTGTTGTGTGTCTCTTTCCCACCTCACAGAGTCCATATATCGGCGAGGAGCGCGGCGCTGGAGGAAGCTCTACTTCGCCAGTGGCCACGCCTTTCAGGCCAAACGCTTTAACAGGGTGGGTTATGACACCGACATATAAACGGGATTAATTAAAAGGTGCGGTCCTGGTAACTGCCGCACACCAAGTGACGCGGCTGAACCAGACTCACCTGTCGCACGCCGTGTGGGGTACGGTGACAGTTTTGGGCTACCGGTTTGGGTTACTTGCCGTTGCAGCATCGGCAATTCAATTACAGCCAATTAAAATGCACATACGCTTTCACTCATACTGAATATACTTTTGTAGCTTTACATCAAGCGACAGACAGAATGGCCAGAGCTCCGCCCCTCAAAGAAATTATTTGAAGTGTCAAATATTGGCTTCACAACATTGCTTAACTCCATCTATAATTTATTTAGAATGTGCCTGTGGAATAAATGGCGAATCTTGTATGGTATGCACCATAATGGGTACATTGAATTGTATGGGAGCCAGCTAACCTCGTAAAATATCACCACCAATATTCTTGCCCAGATCTATTGTCTTTATCAACCCGCTTTGTCCTTAAGTATGAAGCTATCTTTTTATGGATTTAAAAAATATGGTAAAGTACAATAGACTCTATGTACAGCATCAAATGGCAATATAGGCTCGCCGTTCAGGGTGTCCGTAGTGTTCTGATTACAATTTGCATTCCGCTTGATCACAATGTTGTGTGCTCTCTTGCCCTTTCAATGCATATTTTCCATTTTTTTCTAAACTCCACTTTTAGTAAACATTGCGACAAAAAACATTAGTTTTTGCAGTTGTGTATCCAAGTTGACTGGCCAAGGAGCCCTGTGACTCATTTGTTTGCCTTGTTTCTTGCTGTATTTCTATGTAATAGTCTTTTGTTTTAAATTCCTCTTTAACTTGACGTAAACATAAGTTCAAATCTGCAAATAATTTCCTCCCCTCGTCGTCGCTTGAGTAAATAAAGGTGCTGCACACGGCATAAAAGAGAAACATTATACCGGTCTCCTGCTTCCTTGTTACTGGTTATGGCCAAACAACATTAAAAAAAAGAAAGAAAGAAAGAAATTGAGGTTTTTCTTAAAGCCTCAGCACCTTCCACAGTCACAATCATCTCTAAAAGTGTCAGAGAATTGCATTTTTAAAACCCAAGCGCAGGATGTGCCTCACGTCTATTTTAGAACGTCACGTCTATTTGTTTCTCTCCCCGACGTGAACAGAGAGCGCATTGTGCCATCTGCACGGACCGCATCTGGGGTCTCGGCCGACAGGGCTACAAGTGCATCAACTGCAAACTGCTGGTCCACAAGAAGTGCCACAAGCTGGTCACCGTGGAGTGCGGCCGGCCCATGATCCAGGTGATGAGATCTTTCTTTTTCTCCTCTCCCTCTTAGCGTTATCATCCATGACGCGCTCGCTTCCACTTACTACTTTGACTTGTTTGTTTAGGAGCCAATTATGCCCGGTCAGCCTCCCAGTCAGTTAGACCCAACGGAACAGCCAGGTAATAATCCGCACACGCACAAACACTCCCAACATTGTAGCATTTGGTTAAAATTTTTGTTGTGATTAATTATTGACCTAAATTCACATACCACTGTTTCAATTCAGTGGCATAGTCAGTACTATTTTTCCAGTAAGCATATCATTTATAGTAATTTCTTATTTTTATTGGAATGTTTTTGAGAATTTTAGTATAGCTCAAATTAAATTTTGTGTATTTTATTTTATTCTGATTTAAATTATAGACTAATTCTAGCATTATGTATTGTTTTATATTTTTTTAAATTGTGATTAACATTTTTTTACATCATGGTATTCATAAACATTTTGGAACTCTATATTATGAATAAAAAAAGATGATTTCTGTTCAATGGTGCATTCATCACTGTTTTGAAATAGTTTAAATTCTAATTTGAAAATAATTTTCATTAATTTAATTCCATTTTGATAATCTAACAAGTTTGATTTAATTTGAATTTCACCTTTTTATTTTAGCTTTTTTTGAAGTGGGTTTTCTTCTCCATTTTTTTCATTAATACTTGGAATAACATTTCAATTTCAATGTTTTATTAACGAAATGAACCAACATTTTCAGGTCTGATTTCAAATTGTATTAAGTTTTTCTATTTCAAGAAGCATTTATAGTATTTTAAAATTGGCAAAAACGGCGACATATTTAACCAGTTGCATGTTTCTAGCATTACTCGGACTGACATCTGTCTTCAGATTTAAAAAAAAAATATATATATATATATATATATATATAATATATATATATATATATATATATATATATATATATATATATATATATATATATATATATATATATATGAAATCATTTGCGTCACCATGAGTTTGCCATTTCCTCCAATTTTCCAATCGGAGCAGGTGCTGTCTATTAGGTGGGGAGGCTTTTACTGTGTTGTAATTCCCAACAGAGTCAGATTGGAAAATTGAGGCTTTTTCTTTTCCTACCCAAGTGGAAGAAAAAAAAATGATTCAGTCCCAGCAGGGCTGTGAACGAAGCGACAAAGAAAGACTCTCGCTCGCTCTTATTTTCTCTCCTTCCCATTTTCTTGCCTCCCCCTCTCCTCCTGGTCTATGTCTGACACCCCCTGTATGTCTGTCTCTCGCTCTCTCACTCAGGCCCTCAGAATAAAGACTCCAGAGAAAGCTTGACTTACGATGGAGAGGAGAAAGAGGTGAGAGGTTTTTTTTTTTTTTATTTCCTTAAGCCATTCATGTGTGACTCACACTTTCAACAGGACTTGTGTCAGATGGGTATGTAGAAATTTCAGTCAAGTACACCTACATGTTCACCGATAAAAGACTAAGACTTGCAATTAAAAAAAAAAAAAACTTGAAGAAAGATGATTAAATGTACCGTAATTTCCGGCCTATAAACCTCAACTTTTTTCACACGCTTTCAACACTGCGTTTTATGCAGTGATTTTTTTCTAACGGCCGCAAGGGGGCACTCGAGCGGAAAAGGTAAAAGTGAGGCTGGTGGAATATATGTGGCGATGAAGTGACTTTTACCGGTCCAGCCCTGTTAGCTGTGCTAGCATGTTACTGCCGTGTGTCAGAGATTTTTACCGGTAATTTTTAAAAAATTTTTTACCGGTCCAGTTAGCGCAGCGGCACTAGAGTGTGGTGGTGCTTGCGTTAGCATTAGCGCGGCGGCACTAGCGTTAATGTCTCTGTGTGCCGTATTTCTTTGTAAATATCTCGTGTCTCAATGTGGGTTTCTATGTGGGCAATTGCAATTGTGGCATATGTATGTACCAAATGGTATTTCCTTTACAAATCTACTGGGTGAGGTATATAACCAGGTGTTCTCTGTAGGCTGGGAATTACGGTATATTATTAGAGGCTAATCAAAAAGTGTGAATCGCATCTCTGATTTGGAAGCACCCCCTGGAATTGTTTAAACATTCAACCCCCGAAACGAGTTGCTCATCGCAATGTGAATCTTGGTAGGCATGTCTGTCATGAGTAGTAGTCTCAAGAAGCTACACCTTAAAAGAAACATTCTTCCATTTTGCTTCAAAGTGGCCATTTCAGGGTCGTTTTGACGGTAAATTTTCATTTGGTAGCATCCCCTTGTAATGCTCTAAAAAAAAAAAAAAAAAAAGATTTCCTAGGCAATGTGAATTGTGAAAATGATGTCTATCTTTAGTAGACAGACAAAAAGAAGAAGAAAAGGGGAAAACATGCCTGAAAAGACAATGCAAGTCTGGAATTTTGTTTGGCAGTGGCTGTTTTCAGGTCATTTTGGTGAAATTTTCTATATGGTAGGATCCTCTGGAGCATCATAGTTGGCTTCCCATAGCAACTTAAATTGTGATAGGCATGTCTATCATGAATAGGCCCATAAAAGGGCTACAAACCACATCCTAAAGGAGAAGAAAGGCTGCCATTTTGGTCCGACGTGGCCATTTTAAGTCATTTTGGACGAAAATTGTGTGGTAGCATCCAATGAAATGCTGTAAAAATTCAGCCCCAAAAAACATTTTTTCTTACCAGCGTAAACTGAATCATTTTAGTATTAATCATATCGTATATGGGAGGAGCATGGCAACAGAGTTTGCTGATTCCACATCCAACACGCAATCCTAATAGTTCAGTTCGAGGTTTGAACCGGAACAGACGTCATGTGTGTTATGATGCTGTGGTGGGAAGACTGAGACCAGTGATTTGTTTCAGCGAGAAATTAGTTTTCTATCTATATATAGCACCTTTCAGAGAGAGTAAGAAATGAAAAAGAAAAATCAAACAATGAAATAAAACACATCAAGTGTGCTGTTTCAATGCTTGGGGTATTTCGACAAAAGCGCTTGACTGATGTGTTAACCAGACCACTGGGAACAGTTTCAAATTGTAAAATGAATACTTTCTCCTTTAAAGGTACATTTATGCCAAAACATACAAAAACTCAAGAAATAGCCAGCTCTTTAAAACTGTGACAGTGTTGATAGGGTAGAGGTGCAATTCCCAGCGCTGCTGTAAAGATTGACATGTACGCAGTCCAATAATTACGTGAGAAACGGCGCCCGAAAAGCCGAGTGATGACGACACAGTCTGACCGTACTTGAAGGGAATTCAAACACAAATACCACACAGCCAGAAGAATGCATACCAACTTAAACTGGTTATTCATTCAAGTTCAATGATTCCACATGTTTAAGAGGCTGGCGGTGAGTGGAAGACGAGCATTCAGCGTTGGACTGCCACACGTATTGATTTGCCATAGTGGGGCAAATGAAATAGCTTTTTATCACTGCTCTTAACGTCGCCGGCTGATTGATGGCGAAGCATGTAGTTTGGGGCAGTTTGACACAGCCGCAGAGGGACGGGGAGTCAGATACGCGCAGATGGGCCGAGATAATAGAGGGCCAGCCCAACGATCTTATCTGCGCTCGGGGATGGGCTTGTCTAAGCACGGGGAGATGGATCGGCAGCTGGAACGGTTCGCCACGACTCTAGATTAGTGCAGAAATGGATAGACAGTGGAAAATTCCAGAGGAATGTGATGGTGTGGACTATGTAACTCGTCCTATCCCCAACGTATGCTTTGTTTAACTGTTGGCGTGCAACATAAAACAGTATGCTGAAAATAATAGTTTGTTACGTACCTTGGTCATCCTTTGGTTCAGATTCGCTATATTAAGGGAACAAAATGCAACACAAAAATGTTTTGATGCCATTTCAAATGAAAGGAAAATAAAAAAATTCTCAAAGAAGTGAATGGTTCTAATATTAATGGATACAGGAATCACTGTGATTTGACAGGGGCGCATGCGCCCGCACGCCATCACACTTGCCAATCTGCACAGCCGAGCACGAAAAATCCCGCGCGTAAAATTTGTTACGAGTAGAAATACAGATATTGAAAGAAGTTGCTTATTTTGTGTAGTCTTGTCCAATGTTCCCTCTAAGCTACTGCACAATTGCACACATGAAAGCCGATCCAGCGCAGTGAACCACAGCCTGACGTCTTTTTTTTTTTTAAACACTGAAGCACGCGGTCTCTGCTGCTCAGCCTACTTCTACTTTCTAGTTTACCTGACAGCGCCCCCTTCCGCTCTTAAAGGGGTACACTCATAATTACAAACAACACACACCCGTAACCTTATATCTGCGGGCATGACTGACCACAACTGTCCATTTTTTAAATGTGAGTGACTGTGAACAGTTACATAACATTCAAGCTTTTAATTGTCTTTTGAGGAAAGTCGAACGTCAATATTTTATCTCCTATTGAAGAAATTAACAGTAACGTTTAAACGGTGTGAATTATGCTATAAAAGCGCTAATGACAATTAATATTGCTAGCCATCATGTCCGCTAGTCAGAGGCTGAGCTACAGTGTGTTTGTTTACGGAGAGTAGCTGTTTGCACAGTGTGCGAAGCATTTGTTCCTCCTCTTGCTTACCTCTTGCAGTCTGTACCTTGCTGAATGAGTCGTGCTGAAAAAAAGATAGTTACACATAGTACAGTGTCACAATCGGGTAAACTACTCAACCACTTAAGACCACAATGATCCTAAAACAGTTTGACTGTTTCCTTGTGGGTGTAGTTGTGGGTGGAAAGTCTACTTCATATCCTGAACTGAAATGTCTGGGAAAGTTCAATTTACATCATTGTCGTCAGGTCAAGTTGTCACTTTGATGAAGTACCTCGGCGTCTCTCCCTCCCGATCAGGCGCGGAACAGCCGAGACACGGGGAAGTCGCCCTCCAGCCTCGGCCTGGCCGACTTCGACCTGCTGCGGGTGATCGGGCGCGGCAGCTACGCCAAAGTGCTGCTGGTGCAGTTGAAGAAGACGGAGCGTATTTACGCCATGAAGGTGGTCAAGAAGGAGCTGGTCAACGACGACGAGGTGAGGCACAGCCTGCATTTTCAAGTTCCTTTCACGCCGGCGGCCTGAGCTGTCTTTTTCGCTGGTTTTTCCTGACTCGCTTTGGTATCGTAGAAAGAATGGGTCGACATGCAAATTTGCTGGCTTCAGAGGCCGAACATGACTTCAATGTGAAGGGATGGAGCGGAAACCGCGACCAGAATAAAGTTGAACACCCGAGACTCAGGGTTTGTGACATAAGTGATTGTCTGTGACGCTGCTACGCATCTAATTATCTTAAAAGCCTCGTTAAGTTTGGACAGACAAAGTACAGTAAAGCCTTGATTCTTGAACGTCCCCGTTTCTTGAGCATTCCCATTTTCGAACAAATCGGTTTTTGAACGAAAATTGAGATTTTATTGTATTTTTTTTTTTTTGCTTTTGTTTTCGAACGAAAATCGGTACTCGAACGCCCCCGACAAAACCACACTTTGTTGTGAATTTCCACGCTGCTGAAAAAAAAAATGGAAATAACATAATGCGCGCGGCGCAAGCAGCTGACCCACACACAACGCGTTTAGTTATTGTCAATTCAAAAGCCCCCCAATAAAATAAAAAAATAAAAATGGAAATAACATAACACGCGTGGCACAACCAGCACACTTGTTATTCTGTATAACGCAGCCTCCGTACACAGAAGTGTCCCGGTAGTGACTGTTGTTTTTCTTCTTATGGATGACTACCGGATTAACCCCCAATCATGGCTCCAAAGAAGGCAAATTGCTCGTTTAGTTATTCTGCACTTTTGTTAATAAAAAAGTTTACAAGGCTGCGGGCCGAAGGCAATGCACTCCGTCTAGCGTACTCTACTACTGAAGCATACATTTTAAACAAAAAATAAATATATTTCTTCAATTAGTTTATTATATAAAGTATTTAAACTATACATGTATTTCTACTATGCAATTTATTATCAGAAAAAGCTTTAAAAAATGCTTTAAAAAGCCCAATTTTTTAGGCTTGGAACGCATTATTGCTTATTCCATTCATCGAAGAAATGACTTCTTGAACCATTTTCTGGAACGGATTGTGGTCGAGAACTAAGGCATCACTGTACGATATTTTGACATTCAAGGCATTTAACAGATAGTTCCTTAGTAGTGGAATATTGTCTTTGTTGTGGCACATTATGGTCATGTAGGTCAGATGTGGCAAGCCTTATCTTGAAAGGCTCTTTTTAATTTCAGTACCTCATGACAGCGTAAATAGAAATGGAAAATGCGTGGAAACGGGGATGTTCAGATTACAATCAAGCCTCTTTCAAATGTGGTTAAAAATCGGGTGCTTCTCTGATATTAATGGATTGCTTGATGTCATTGAATACAAACAACCAATGGAAACTTTACAAAAACACCCTCCATACTTGTAAGCAGAAGCATCAACTATTAAACAAAATGTAGTAAATATGCTACATTAGAGAAGTCCCCGTCATTAAATAAGATAAATATCTGCTGTCGGTGATCAGTGAAGATTACATGTTTTTTTCTCATTTAAATCAATAAGGGGGAAAAGTCAGCCGAGGCCAACTAAACAGTCTGTATGTAATGTTTAATATTTGTGATGTTTATTTATTGTGCGCCATGATTTACTTCCATGTTGTCGCTGCCCGGTGTTGAAGCCTGTGGAGTTAATTACTCCATATGCCATTTGAGCACGTGCCCATGCGGGTTGTTTTGTGTGTTCCCTCAGTGTAAAACCGTCATGTTGGATGTGTGTCACATGAAATGTACATGGCAAAAAAAGAAAGAAAGATATTGGCATTAAATGGGAATTGGACTCATGGACCTTTTAGTGTAAATCCAGTCTTGGTCAGTGCGTGTGTGCAGTGAGGTATTAAGACAAAGCCTTCATCTAATGAGATCTGAAGCCAAGTCAACAGTGCAGTATTCTTCTTGGTGTTTGTCTAATGAATACAATTACCACAGCCAGTGGGCGCCGTTATTTATAGCGCAACAGACCGGCGCGGGCGAGCATCCATCTCTGCTATCTCGTCAAGCGCTTTGACCTCATCAGTCCCTCCGAGAAGGTGTAGATTAACCGCGGCGTCTTCGGCAATCGATCACCGGCAAACAATGCGCGAGAGTTGAGTAGTTAGCCTTGATTCGACACACTGCGGTTGACAAATTGACACACGGCTGCCGCCGGTCGATGGCCGTGTTTTGTATTTTCACCGGGACACGTCAATGGCGTGTCCGGACGTATGATGGTCTTTCCTGGCTCCGCCCTTTCAACCCGCCGTCACCCACGCCAGTCGCCTTTTCAGCTCTTTGGGACTCCAACACAATGTCACAACGACATCCCAATGACATGTCTGTGCATCTGTTTAGTTCCCCCCTTTATCTTCCAGGACATCGACTGGGTCCAGACAGAAAAACACGTTTTCGAGCAAGCATCCAATCATCCCTTCCTGGTGGGCCTGCACTCCTGCTTCCAGACAGAAAGCAGGTATGAGGCACTTTGCAAAACTGACAACAAGAATGAAGATCAACCATTTTCACCTATGCTACTCAATTTAATTCAATAACTTAAAGCAGGGGTGTCAAACTCATTTTTATCGTGGGCCACGTAGTAGTTACGGTTTCTGTCAGAGGGCAGTTATGACTGAAACCATGAAAATCTTTAATTGACCCATCACATCCACACATTAAATTTAACTAATTTTGGTATCAGAAATCAAGCGTAATGGGTTTTTCAACTATTGTTGATGTTTGGTAACACAAAAATGCTTGCTGTATGTCAATGTCATCATTTGTGACATGACAGTGTGGAATTTCTATCAAAAATCATGGAAGTTGATACATATGATTTGCCTTCGCGGGCCACATAAAATAATGTGGTGGGCCGCATCTGGCCCCAGGCCTTGCGTTCGACACCTGTGAGTTAAAGTAACCTCATCACGTGGGGGTTTTAGTATTAATGTCATATTTGACATGGCTTTCATAACGTTCTCATGTACCAAAAGAATGGACAACTGTTAATATTCCCTCCCTAGACTCTTCTTTGTTATCGAATATGTGAACGGCGGCGACCTCATGTTCCACATGCAGAGACAACGGAAGCTTCCGGAAGAGCATGCCAGGTAGGTTCGCTCGATGACGTTCGGTGTCCTTCCACCATTTTGTGGGTTTTAATGTTTTTTTTTTTTTTTTTTTTTTTTTTTTTTTTCCTCAGGTTCTATTCAGCAGAGATCAGTCTGGCGCTTAACTACCTCCACGAGCGCGGCATCATTTACAGAGATCTCAAGTTGGACAATGTTCTGCTTGACTCTGAGGGACACATCAAACTCACCGACTACGGCATGTGCAAGGTATGAGCGCAAGTGCTTGTGCATTAGCATGTCCGAATTTTGTTTGTGTGCACTTGCCTGTTTGCCAGTATTTGTGTGGGTACCTGTTTGGATTCAAAAACTGAGTGAGCTGTTGTCATGCTGTATTTGTTTTTTGTTTTTGTTTTTCAGGAGGGCTTGAGACCCGGTGATACGACGAGTACTTTCTGCGGCACGCCAAACTACATTGCTCCCGAAATACTCCGAGGAGAAGATTATGGTGAGAACAACACACTTTCACTTTCCCAATTAACTTTTTGCCCTATGCTTTGACTGTTTCTTGTCAAAGTACAACACTTTTTAAAAAAAAAAAAAAAAAAACCTAATACTGCTCCAAACCAAACAAAAAACAACAACAAATAATGGAATCATTGTAAAGCTAACACCAAGTCATATGATTGTGCTGTATGATGTGGGCGGAAATGAGGGATCTTCACATTGTTCCAGTTAAAAAAAAATCTTCAAAGTAAATTAAAGACACTAAAAATATCAGTTTCTGCATCACTACTGTGTAACTACATTGCAAATGGATTCGTATCATAGCAACAAGATGTTGCGTGAGTGCCTTCATTTGGTCCACAAACCTTTTTGTGCCGATTAAAATGGTGTCATTCCTGTTGGAAAATTTGCTTTGATGGAGTTTTTATAAAAAAGTCACTTTTTTAAATTCAGTCCGTAAAAGGTAAGCAAGCACTCAAGTGTCGTCCGACTCACAAAATTTCCCGCAGTGTACATTTTGAATATCATATTATCGGTGTTGCCGTGTGTGTGTGTGTGTGTGTGTGTCCAGGCGTCCCGACCATGCTTCTGTTTATTTTTGTGTGTGTCTGCGTGTCTATATCTTTACTGGTGTACGTGTGTATCCTCATGTCCTTGTTTTGAGTGTGTGTCTGTGTTTCCAAGTGTATTGTGTGCGTGTGTGTTTGTGTGTGTCAGTCTGTCCATGCATTTCAGGGCATATGTGCGTAGGATCACGTTTGTGTGTGTGCGCACGTGTGGGTGGGTGTGTGTATTTGTCTGCGTCTGTTCGAGTTGTGTGTAGGTGTGTCTGTCACAAAATGTGATTAGTCAAAAAAAGAAAAAAAGATACGGAAAATTATAGCTTTGATGGGCATTCACGTTCTCCCAGGGGTGTGCGCATCACAATTTGGGAATCCCTCCTGCTTTCCACAAGATTTAAGTAAGCCATTTTAATGCATGAATACTTGTAGGTTTAGCCAGTGAGGACACATTTACAGCACGATCTTTTCCTCGCAGGACGGGTTGCCATAGTAACAGTGAGATCAAGTATTGGAAGGATTACAAGTAAACTGGAATGTCAGAAGTCTGATCTAAAGCGGTTCTTCTAATTTGTGCGTATGTGCATGTGCAGGCTTCAGCGTGGACTGGTGGGCCCTGGGCGTGCTAATGTTCGAGATGATGGCGGGCCGGTCACCCTTCGACATCGTGGGAAGCTCCGACAATCCCGATCAGAACACAGAAGACTACCTCTTCCAAGGTAACGGCGAAGCGCGCCATCTGCAATCGGGAAACCTACTAAAAGCATCCACGCCTGAGTTCGTCAGTATATTTCATTTCAGAAATAACGCACCTATCTTACACAATCACGCAACCACAAAACAAATTTTCATTGTAGCCCATAACTAATTATTAGTCATCGCTGATGAAGTGCATTCGTCTTGCAGGCGACGTGGGTTCGGTTCCCACTCAGTGACAGTATGAATTGCGACCAATCCAGGGTGTAGTTTGCATTTTGCTTGAAGTCTGATGTCTCCCAGTTATAAGTGCTGTAGAAAATGGAATAGATGGAAATATATGATATCCACATTTGTGGGATGTCACACTTCTGTCATAGCCATAGTAGCGCTGGCCAAATTGAATTTCTCTGCCCATGACTTGGAAGCTAGACTGGGAAAAGATACAGAGCCACTTTCAAACGGGAGTAGACATTTGCGCAATGGAAACAAAAGCTGTTGTCATAATGCTAGAAAAAAAAAAAAAACTTTAGCATTGGCTGCATAGTGGAAGTGAGCAGTGGCTCATTCGGACGAGACAAGATTACTCATTCCAAACAAGCTGATTTCATTGAGGGTCAGATAAGAGGCGGAAAAGTGCTGTAATTCCTGATCCTCATTTTGTATTATGATGAAAGTTGTGTCACTAACGGGTTATTAAGGCAGTCAGGGGGTGAAAATGCCTTCCTTCTGTTGTGGACATGCTCCCTCATTCCTGTGTTTGTGTGTGGCAGTCATATTGGAAAAACAGATCCGAATTCCCCGCTCGTTGTCCGTCAAAGCCGCCAGCGTCCTCAAGGGATTCCTCAACAAGGTAGGCAGGGCTCGAATGAACACTGAAGGATCTCCTGACCTTTGTTTCACACTCCGCTGCTTTTGTCATCCCTCGCTTCCTTTGCAGTCTCTCACCCAGTTATAAATATGTTTTCTCTTTTACACATACATTGCAGCTTCGCACCTTTTGCTTTGTCGCCGTTTTGCCGTCGCTCTGACTCACGCTCTTACCCCCGTCTCTCACCTTCCCACTCCCGTCCGTCTATTCCAGGATCCAAAGGAGCGTCTGGGCTGCCACCCTCAGACGGGCTTCGCTGACATCATGGGCCATCCTTTCTTCAGAAACGTCGACTGGGACCTCGTGAGTAACAAACTATTTTACTGTTACCAGTTAAAAACGAGTCACTCCCGGAACGGCAGCATACGCCGAGTCCACTATTAAAAATAAATCATTTGTCACATCTTCAGTGACAACAATGCCATTCATCACCACGATGATCATCAGAAGAATGTAGTTCGAAGGTATTCATGTATTATTGCTCGCAGAGAGGAGAGGGGGCGTGGGGGGGTGGAGACGTGGACCAACCGGCATAGAAGCAACAATGTTGGGAAGACTTTTTAAAATACCGTAATTTCCGGCCTACAGAGGGCACCTGATTATAAGTCTCACCCAGTACATTTGTAAAGGAAATAGCATTTGGTACATACCTAAGCTTCACTTGTGTAAAAGCCGTAAGTGCCCACATTGAAACACGAGATATTTGCAAAGAAAGACAGTACACAGAGTTTTCAAAGTTTTGATGCCTTAGCTTAGCTTAATATGGCAACAACGCGGTAGCACGAACAGGGCTGGTTTAAAAAAAAAAAAAAAACAAAAAAAAAAAAAACAGCTGCGGTAGCTACACAGTAACAACACGGTAGCACAACACTAACAGAGCTGGTTAAAAAAAAAAACATACCTAAATCACTGAGACGCGGCAGTAACACAGCAGAAACATGCTAGCGCGGCGCTAACAGGGCAGGTAAAAAATAAGATACCGGGAAAAAATCACTGAGATGTGGCAGTAACACAGCAGCAACACGCGAGTGCAGCACTAACAGGGCCAGGGCCGGTTAAAAAAAAAACAAAAAAAAAAAAAACACACAGGTAAAAGTCATTTCCTCGGCACATATATTCCACCGATCTCACTCTTACCTTTTCCGTTCGAGTGCCCCCTTGCGGACGTTAGAAAAAATTCACAAATTAGCCGCATCACCGCATAAACCGCAGGGTTGAAAGCGTGTGGAAAAAAAGTCGCAGCTTGTAGGCCGGAAATTACGGTAAATGGATAAGATCAGCAGCACAAGGTGGAAAAGCAGAGACGGAAAGAGAGTGAGAGGAGACGCACACCAAATTTGTGCTTTTACAGCATTTAAGTACGCTAAGCTAATCGGCGCGACCCCCTCGATGGTGCCGTGCTTTTAAGGGTAAACTGGACCTTTTCGGTTCTCCGAAATGACTCATTGGAAACTCGGTGAGAGTTCAATGTAGACTAAGAATAGTCCCAAAGTGTCATTTTACCAAGGTTCCTGTTCCCGAGTCATAATGACGACGAAAAGTTTCATATTTCTTAGGGAGTGACATTCCAGTGTTGTGACAGCTCGGGGGTGAAATGAAACTAAGGCTTCTGTCTTCTTACAAGTCATTCTTGACGCAGAAAATGAATCAACATCAAACAAGAGAGGCCACGTTCACAATGACAAACAGTCCGGGATTTGGATCTATTCTATATTTTTAAAGAATATATATATATATATATATATATATACATTTAATACGTATCATTTCATTTATTTTTCATCCAGAAAATTCAAGTGTCTTAAAAATGCTCACGAAAAAAATAACGTCATTTTCATATTATTCAAAGATTTTCTCCCCTCCCTCATTTTTATTTGAAGAAAATGCACATCAAGGTAGGCTTGGACCAATTTCACATTTTTACTCATTTTATCAAATTAAATTTTAATATTTTGTCACCATTTTCATTTCATTACAATTAATAATTTAATGGATAATAAACAATTGTAAAAATAAAATCATTGCAATGACACACCACTTCACATTTTTTATTCTGATAAAATATGAACATTTTGTTAACATTCATCTTTTTATTCAAATGTATCCAATTTTAGGCTGTTTTTTCATTTCTAAAGACAGATGTCTTGGTAATTTTTCATAAATTACACTTTTAAAGAACCATCTCTCAAAAACAATATGGTATATTTTGTCAATGTTCTCTTGCAAACTAATTTTATTTTTATAATCAAAATAACATTTAAAGATGAATAATATCAAACAGTCAAATTCACATATTTTACTGAAACAAAATCTATTTGAAACTATCTGACATGACAGGTCATTTATTTCCCAACACAATTTAAAAAAAAAAATATTCCTAATATAATTTAGAAGCATTACTTATTCAAAATTAAAATGTATTTATTTAAAATTAAAAAAATATTAACTACATCATCAAAGTGAAGCTTTAATAGCTTCATAAATATGTACTTAATAATAGCAGATCACATCGTAATCATAGATATAAACAAAGCAGTATTTTTGTTTATGAGTTCAGCTTAACGACCCTCGTAAAGTATCGGGCCTGCCTTCGACGTCAGCTGCTCGACGGACATGTGACCGAGTGAGCTGGCGACCAATCAGATGACCTCGCATCAACTCGCCCCAGCTGCTCGACTGGCGTGTCTGCTGGGGGTCGGTTTACTGCCCCCGAGCCCCCAGATAAATGCTTCACCTCTTCAAGACTACCTAAATCGAGTGCTTGGTCTTCGGTGTCCCTCATGGCCGCTTTTGGGCATCGATTATGAATGTACAAATATTTTGAACATATTGTAAGTCACATAACAATAGTCAGTGTTGATGTCATTTTATGACATTTTAAAAGGATACCTAATAATTTAAATAGTCGACAAACGTCCCCAAAAAGTACATTTGTGCTCGTGTGTTGTGTGATTATCATTTTTCTGCTTCATAAGTGAAATGTTGAAATATTTGAAATGGCAAATCTGGTCACGTAATCAAAGATTGCCTTTTTTTTTTTTTTAATTAAGCATTTTGTTGATAAGCTTGTATATGTGATTGTGATTCCAGCTGGAGCAAAAGCAGGTGGTTCCCCCGTTCAAGCCCAACATCTCGGGCGAATTCGGCCTGGATAACTTTGACGCCCAGTTCACCAACGAGCCCATCCAGCTGACGCCCGACGACGAGTACGATTCGCTCATCAGTAGAATTAAATACCGTTCCCCTTGAACCGATTTATTTTAAATCGTGATTGCGATTTTGACTGCCACGATGAAAAGAAACCTGATCAGGTGTAATTTTTATTATTTTACATTTAAAATGAAAAGTGCTTACCGTAATTCCTGGTTATCATATATATAATATATATTATAAGGAAATACCATTTGGTACATACCTATGCCGCAGCCGTGTCAAAGCCGCAAGTACCCACTTTGAAACCGACATTGAAACACAAGATATTTACAAAGATGGTACACAGAGAGATTAATGCTGGCGCCGCCGTGCTAACGTTTGCGATGCTGTGCGCGCTAACGCTAACACTAGCGTCGCTGTGCTAATGCCCCACACTAATGTTAACGCCGCCGTGCTAACACTAGCGCTGTGCTAACAGGGCTGGTTAAAAAAGAAAAACATACTGGTAAAAATCAGTAAGACACGGCAGTAACACGCTAGCACAGCGCTAACAGGGCCGGACCGGTAAAAGTCGCTTCCTCGGCACATATATTCCACCGGTCTCACTCTTACCTTTTCCACTCGAGTGCCCCCTTGAGCCCGTTAGAAAAAAAATGCACAAATTAGCCACATCACCGCATAAACCGCAGGGTTGAAAGCGTGTGGGGAAAAAAAGTCACGGCTGATAGGCCAGAAATTACAGTTATTTGCAACCTAGTCAACCAGCCACAAGGGGGCGAACTTCGAGTTAAGGTTTTATGAAGTTGTAGCACTGCTTTCTGGTTGCAAAAGAATGCAAGTTTTATTTTGAAGTTGGACCTCTCAGGAGAGAGTGAGGTAACATGTCACAGTAAGACAATCGTGATTGCAGCATTAATCAAAACAACGCCATAATCGTGCATCCCTACTGTCAATTGATCTCCGGGCGATCCTCTTTTTTTCTGTTTTTCTTGTGTGCAGCGACGTGGTGAGGAAGATCGACCAGTCCGAGTTCGAGGGCTTCGAGTACATCAACCCGCTGCTGATGTCGGCCGAGGAGTGCGTGTGAAGGGAGCCGCGCGCACTCGGATACTTAGCGACGTGCCATCTCGGCGTCGTGCCGCTGCGTGGTCACGAGGCAACCTGGCGGCATCACCAAGTCATACTTTTCGTTGTTGCCAAAAGCAGTTTCGCACTCTGCCAGGTATAACCACTCGTCCTTAAGTCTTCTCTCTATGAATTATTTTTATATCCTCTCTCTATAAATATACAAAATGTAGAAATATTACCTGCACTGATATCATTGTGTCGTGGGGGGGGGGGGGGGCTCTCTACCAAGTTCTTACAAGGTCATTTTATTTGTACATACAAAAACTGCTGTGGATCGACGTTAGCCCTCTTTTTAGCACACTCATTGGTATCACACCTCCTCTTTCTCCAAACACGAAATATGAAAATCTATATATTTTTATTTAAATACAGCCGTTATGTGAATTGTCCCGTTTGTGGCCTGAGAATATGAACTGGAGTCGAGTCAGAGCTAAAATACTGTGAACAAACGTATCGTGTGTTAGCCTGACTTAAACATTCACGCAGGATTTCCCCACGCCCCTCCCAAAAGTTTCTGGTATTTATCTATCTAGAAATGAGTGTGTTTCCTCAGCGAGTGGCCTTACTCTTCCGATCCGGAAGTAATGAGTCTTATCGATCTCCATTCAAAAATATGAAAGCGCTAACAGCCAAGCCGGTATATGAAGTTTGTTGCTAGCCAAAACAGCAGCACACACCGAGGAGTGTCTCAGACAAGTGTAGAATCCTACCGCGTGTTTGAAACTAACTTCCTGCGTGTTGTTCAGGATCGTCTGGCGGTAAGTAAGTAGTAATTGTTTAACGTCTGAGCCCACTGGCTATCACTGTTGCCTACCAAAACAGCAGCATCTAATGAGGCAACAAAAGACGCAAAAGAATTTGCGCGCGTCAGTGTTTGTTGTCCCCGGTGATTGGATTTACTTCAGTTTTGACTTTTTAACTTGATGGAATTTTTACCCCACGGACGCTTCACTCGCCACCTGTTGAGTAAGGCCACTTTTTGGGGAAATATGCAAGGATCCTGTCACGTTTGCTCAGTTTATGCCATTTTTGTACGCATATTTCTCCATTCCATGTGAAATCAACTGGTTGAAGCACATTTAATTATGGCTTTAGAACTGTTATGATTTCCTTTTTTTTTTTTTTTTAAAAAAAAAAAAAAAAAAAGAGTATTTTCTGAATGATTCCACTAACTTAAAACACTAAGCAACAGAGCGCCGATATCTGCTAAACATATTGTCTGTTACTTTTTTTTTAATTTTTTTTTCATGTTGTTGTTACTTTTTATTATTTTGTAATCACCAGAATGAGTACGAAATGTTACTGGGAAGCCACCCAAAGGACTCTGCTGACATTTTATTATTGGAGTGCAAAAGGACAAAAAAAGGCATTTTTTTTCTCCTTGTGGTAAAAAAAAAAAAATAAAGTTTCCATTATTAATTGTATAAACATATGCCTTGATTTTATTCAAAGAAACATTGTAGTGCATCTTGTCGTTTCTCCGAATTTTATGTTGGTGGAAATTGGTATCGGGGAGGGGAATCATTTTCTGGGACCGGATTAGTCATCCTCGTCAACCCTGTACTCAATGAGCGCCGAAAATTATTGAGCGTGAGCTTTTCCTTCCTTCTCTGGTCTAAATCAACCTTTAAAGCTCCCCCTTAAAGTCCCTTGACGGTCCTGGACCTTTCCGATGGCGAGCTTAAGCTCCGCCCCCTTAGCCATGTCCCACAAGCTTCCAAAATGGCGACTGGACAGAACAGGTTTGAAGTCGATTCTCTATCCCATATCCCAGATAATATTGGGGTATGTTTTTTGCAAAATGCGTCACATTTGTCCAAGAGAGTTCTACAGAGAGGTCTCAACTATTTCACGCGAGGATATGTAAACGAAATTAAGATTCAATCAAACTCAGAAAAAAAACTTCTCAGTCACTTACCTTTGAATATACACCCTTGTGTTTGTTGATAAAAAATGATTGTTAACCGAGCCGGATTCCCCAAGCACATCTGAGGACCGTTTTCTTCGTAACATGAACTTTTCCAAGCGCACGCTACTGACAACCGGCGTTGCTTCTGGGACAATACAGCGAGAGGGGCGTGTCAAGGCAAGGGTTAAGACAATGCGGCTGTCTGATTGGCTATTATTTTATGAGTGATTGACAGGTCCCCCCGCCCTGCAACCCCTTTTTTTTCCCCCCTCCTCTCTCTGGCCTAACGTCCCGCAGGAAGTGCAAGGGTCATCGAAATGATGTGCCGCGAATAAGGAAGCCGATTGATTTGTGTGCCTGAACAGCAACGGGGGCAGGTTGGAGGGGTTATTTTGGAGGAAAACGACTACATCCGGTCCAAATGTCTTAGCATAATTGCTAATACCCATAATGGTTTGTTTGACATTGTTCTTGTGCCCTCCCCCACCACGCCCCCGCAGACCATGCGCCTGCTCCCCCCCCCCCCACGCACACACCGTCACCCCTCGGAAAGCACACAGCTGATACGTTCACCTCGCTTCGTTAATGGTGGCTAAAAACGCATCCTCTTTTAATTGCTTTTATCTCGTTGAACGTTTCATCCCTTCAACCCAAACCCGAGGGGACTAATTAAAGCGGCAGAAAACTGGTGCTAAACGCCGGCCGTCCCTTTTTGTAAAACACACACACAAAGCCAGACCGCGCTTGGTGTTTTACTTGGCAGGGGCCGACTGTGATCTTGCGGAGCTGACTTATGAGAGTTTGTTTTTATGGCAAGTCGTCAAAACTTCGCCACCGAGCTCGGCCCACACAAAATGACAAACGCAAAACCATTTAGTGTCGTCCATCTGTCTGGTGTACGTGGTTCTAATTCGGTAATGAAAACGTCTTTTGGGGCACGTGCTGTTTGACTTTTATACGTTTTGTGTGTGTGTGTGTGGTGTGTGTGTGTGTGTGTGTGTGTGTGTGTGTGTGTGTGTGGTGTGTGTGTGTGTGGTGTGTGTGTGTGTGATGGACACAGAATGTTATGTTGCTAAGTGAAACTGGCTTAGGGCATGATACTAAATGTGAGTTAACAAAATTACCCTGTCTGAAACCAAAATGGCACACTTCCTGTCTTCTTAGCAACGGGTCATGTCGCAGCGAAACTGACATATAGGGGGCTGGATTTTTGAAAGATTCCAAGAGATCCTCACATGTGTACATTTTCATCAAAATGGCAGACTTCCCGTGTCTTGAGACATTTTCTGTGGTCTGCTCATGATAGCTGCGGCTACCAAATAATATATTGCTAAGTCAAATGAATTTTCTCAACATTCCGTGGATGCTGCCAAAATTCACCAACTGACCTTAAGTCACAAACTACCAGTGACTTTCTAGACTTAGCTTCTTCAGACTTTTTTTGTGGTTCTATCCATGACATTTTCCTCTTAAATCTCACGTTGCTAAGTGAAACTGGCAATGCTAGCAATTCCAGACGCAAATTTTCACTAATCGCACCATAAAATGGCCACTTAAAACTGGAATGGCTGACTTCCTGTATATCTTTTGGGATGGGTTGTTTGGACTTTTTTGTGGGTGCACTAGACAAGTATACAAAATTGCACGTTGCTTAGTGAAACTGACTCCAGGGGAATACATTAAAAAAAAAAAAAAATCCATTCCCTTTTCCATTATGTCGGAACGGTTTATTGTTTCCGTTCTAGTCGTTTGCCATTATGCTAAATGCTATTTGCCTCGTCATCTACTTAGTAAAATCAATGTCTTATATTCACACTATTTAAATATCCACTGTCATGAAATGCATGATTTTTATTATGTTATTAAAGAAAAAAACAGCAGCCGGAATGGACCCATCTGTTTTTTTCAATACAAAACCCTCGCCTTGAAAATCCTCTTGACAGATGTTTTCGAGAAGAAGCAGGAAGTGACATACAGGGCAATAGCACACTCAAAAGGTCTTGTGTGTTTCTACTAGTTTTACCTGCTGGAAGGTTGCTCGTTGTTCCTTCGTGTTAGCCAAAATGCCGGCTCGTTGTATTGCTGGATATTGCTCGAACGCTCGAGAGGATGGATTTACCCTTCATAAGTTTCCAAAAGACCCGGTACGTCATGAAAAATGGATTGCACGGGTGCAAAGGAGGAGAGCTTCGTGGGTTCCAAATAACAAGTAGGTGTGTATATAGCTACAAACATAGTTGAGGAGCGTAATCCGTAAGTCGATGCTAAATGTGTCCGTGCCACCCCGACTGAATCCATGATCGGCGGACGGGGATGTGGTTTGGCCGCTCCGTTGTCGACGCTCGCGGGCGCCATTGTTCATTGTCGCCGCGGAGGTGGATTGGGTGGGGAGGTTGTTTGGCCGTGATCCGCACATCATCTAAATACTTCTCGAAACGATAGGGTAATATTCACTTAACTCGGTTGTTTGATGTTCTCTTCTTCGAAAAGAGCTTCCGTGTCAGAAGGGGCGTGTTCGTCTCCCATAGTAGATGGTCCGACCCGTGTTTTCACTGGCGAATGTCCGGGTGTGACATCACAGACAGGAGATTCAGCCAATATGGCGAACACTTGAATGTCGGATGAGACTTCCGCAACTTTGCGCATGGATGACGCGCACTCCGCTCATATTTATTTTTTCATATTGACATATAAGTGAATAATGTTATGTATTTTTCATTACAATATCTATTTTAGAATCTTTATAGGCATGACACTTGGGCTTTAATTAATTGTGCCACTCACATTGCATTGGGCATCGGTTCCGTCGCTTGTTGTATTGTCCCCCTTCAATTAAACTTGATCCGTCACTAGCAGTACCGGTACCACTCACGAATCTTCCGCCACTAGCGTGTTGTCATCAAGCATCGTTACTGCAAACTACACATTCGCGGCCCCGAATGAGCCTTGACATATTTCAATATCCCACATTGATTCCCGACGTTTAAAGACGACTGCGTTGTGTCCGCCTCCCGGGGGCTCACTTAGCGTCCCGAGTCCAATAACAGTTGAGCCAGAGCGGCTTTTCTGTGTCTTGGCTCATCCTTCACTCTTTTTTTTTTTTTTGTGTCACATGAACGGACACACCAGATGAATGGAGTCCCGCCCGAAGCACTTGTAGCTGTGTTATTACAGCATAATCGATGCCCCCCACCCCCCACACACACACTCAAACCCCTTGTTGTTGTGGGGGGTACTCACATCTGCTGTCATAATACAACTGCTGACCTTGCTGTCACATCACAACAGCTGCTGCAAAACAGCCCGGTGTTGTTTGAGAGGACTCGCGCTCATTTGTTCCATCAGTCACGGTGTAGTCAACGTACACAAAATGATTGACAGCCCACAACCACCCCCACCCACCCACCAACCTGCAATGAACGAGAGCTACCATCCATCAGTCTATCCTTTCTCTCCACTACTTATCTTGTTCAACCTACCCTTGTAGGCTTTGGGCAAATCGAGACAGACAACCACTCAGTCTCACATTCACACCGTCACTGAGTGGGAGCTCAACCCACGCTGCCTGCACCGAAGTCAGACGAATGTTCTACCAGACAACAAATCAAATCAGAATTTATCTTGTGGCATAAGTCACGACTTAACTGGATAAAATTTCTGGTCAGGTAATTACGAGCTAATTAACTAGCATTGACGGCCTACTTAACAAATAAAGCCTCTTTTTGCATAATTCTTGCTTTCTATGAGTTACTCGTGAACTAATCATAATGTAACCAATGAATTCACGAACTGAGTAGCTAAAAAAAAATTGAATCTACTGTCATTCATGTACATTCAGGGTGGAGGCGGGACTGCATCAAGGATCCGCGCTGAGCCCCTTCCTGTTTGCGGTAGTAATGGATAGGCAGACAGATGAGGTTAGACTGGAACCCCCTTGGACTATGATGTTCTTATGATATTGTGATCTGCAGGGAACAGTCGGAGGAACAATTAGAAAGATGGAGGTACGCACTGAAAAGGAGAGGAATGAAGATTAGCCGAAGTTAAAATAGAATATATGTGCGTGAATGAGAGGGGCGGAGGAGGAGGAGTGAAGCTCCAGGGAGAAGAGATGGCGAGGGTGGATGACTTCAAATACTTGGGGTCAACAATACAGAGCAGTGGAGAGTGTGATAAGGAAGTGAAGAAACGGGTCCAAGCGGGGTGGAACAGTTGGCGGAAGGTGTCTGGTGTTCTATGTGACAGAAGAGTCTCCTCTAGGATGAAGGGGAAAGTTTATTAAACAGCGGTGAGGCCCGGCCATGATGTACGGATTAGAGACGGTGGCAATGAAGAGACAACAGGAAGCAGAACAGAAAATGTTGAGGTTCTCGTTCGGAGTGAGCAGGTTGGATAAGATTAGAAATGAGCTAATTCGAGGGACAGCCAAAATTGGATGTTTTGGAGACAAGGTTAGAGAGAGCGGACTACGATGGTTTGGACATGTCCAGAGGCGAGAGAGTGAGTAGAGTGGTGGAAGGGTGCTGAGGATGGAGCTGCCAAGGAAGAGAGAATAAAAGGAAGACAAAAGAAAGGGTTGATGGATGTGGTGAGGGAAGACGTGAAGACTGTGGGTGTTAGACAGGAGGATGCACGAGATAGACTTAGATGGAAAAAGATGACTCGCTGTGGCGACCCCTAATGGGACAAGCCCAAAAAAAAAGAAGAAAGAAGAATCATTCATGCACAACAAAGTAGCTAGTAAGCTAACTACTAACCAACGCATTAGATTAAAAAAAAAATACATACAAATACAATACGTACTCTTCTAGTGTACCTCATTACTGGTTATTGATTCAATAACTATGCATGCTTACTAGTCAGAACTAACAAGCTACATAACTCAACACTAACTGTAAAGGATGTACTCATTTGACGACTGGGTTCCGTTCCAAACATGAACCCGTCTACCACTAAAATATCCATCCATCCATTTTCTTAGCTGTTTATCCTCACAAGGGTCGGAGAAGTGTCAACAGGCAGGAGGCGGGGTACACCCTGAACTGGTCGCCAGCCAATCGCAGGGCACATAGAAAGAAAAACGATTGACACTCACAATCACACCTAGGGGCAATTTAGAGTGTCCAATTAACGTTGCATGTTTTTGGGATGTGGGAGGAAACCGGAGTGGCCGGAGAAAACCCACGCAGCGACGGGGACAACATGCAGACTCCATACATGCGGGCCAGGGATTCAACCTGAGATCTCAGAAGTGTGAGGCCGACGCTTTACCAGCTGATCCACCGTGCTGGCCCCACTAAAATAGTCACGTTCTAAATCCATCGATTTTCTTAGCCGCTTATCCTCAGGAGGGTCGCGAGGAGTGCTGCGAAACACTAAAACTCGCCGATCGGGGACTCCGGCAGGCCCACGGCGGCGACGGACCGTCGCAAATCGAGGAGTCCGGGCGGGCGAGCGTAGCAACACGGGCCCTTTAAATAGTCCCGCCGCTGTCAAAAAAAAAAAAAAAACCAAAAAAAAAAAAGTGTCTCCGAATGCGGTGGAGAGGAAGCGAGCAGCGAGACAGAGACAGAGACACCCCCGCACCGCTTCCTGCTGCCCCGATGACGTCTCCGCCTCTCAATCCTCGATGCGGCGTGACGTCACAGGGCTGTAGTGGTTGGTGGAGCCTCGTCTTGTTGACGCTCCGCCGCCGCCGCCAGACTTTTCCAGTACGGAGAAGACCCCCGGCGGGTGAACAGCGAGCGGACCGAGGCAAGTGCTGCAACCTCATTTCTTGCTTGTATGTGTTTTGTCTTCATTTTGAATGGACCCACATTCGTGTGGGTATCAAAATGAAAGAAGTGTCGCTGTGATTTGTTGCACGGTCGGTGGGACGGATAGCAGGGGAGAAGCTCGCTCGGCTTAGCCCGCCGTGTCGCTCTCCGTCTGGGGGAAGGTTGAGCCGGTCGCTCTGCGCTCGACCTCCGGGTAACACATTGGCGCTGAGGATTGTCGGCCGGACTGGGGAGACAGCGTCGGGCTTCTTGCGTCCCCCACCGAATTCCGCCGTCAAAACTACAGCCGAGCTGGCTTGTTATTACCCACTTTTGCTGCTTTTTTTTTTTTTTTAAAGGCTGAGCTGAGTATCGGAGAGGGGGGCGAGCTAAGCTAACTAGCATTTCCACCGCATAAATTAGCCTCTTTTTTAAATACTTTTTCCCCCCACATTTTAAACGTAATCCTAAAATAAATGAAAGGGAGTTGTGTTTTTTTTTGTGTAAATTAATATTATAATTTTTTTGGTTTGTTAAATGTGTTGGCTCTTGCGAAGGAGACCGCGGTGTTGACACGGTGGGGGGAGCGAGAGACGCCCGGACCCGACCGCGGTGGCGGTAGTGGCCGGAGTAGGAGTTGTTGTAGTAGTGGCGGTGGCGGTGGCGGTGGCTTCCCCCCACCCTCCTCCCCTCGATCGAGACTGGGGAGTGCAGACAGTGAATGTCATTATTGGCGCTGTCTGCATACCAGCGCAGTCTTGTCGGGAGGAGAGAGAGAGAGAGCTCGGGGGAGGGAGGGGGTTGTCGAGGGGGAGGGATGGAGTTTTTCTATGCGGCGTCCTTGCAGCAGCCAAGCGGCTCCTCGGATTTGGATTGGTTGCGAGTGGATGATCCACAAACACTGCTGTTTACGTGGTACCCCCCCCGACCCCCACCTATACCGCCTAGGAGCAAAACTCGTTACCTCGCCGCCGTCGAGCTCATTTTGACAGGCGTCCGCGGTGCTTTATGACATTTGTACGCCAAACCGGGCTGCGGAATCGAGGTCGGGCTTTTTTTTTTTTTTTTTTGCGCAGAAGCATTGCGCCAATCTAGGGAAAATGTGCACGCAGGCATATCCAATCATTTGCCAGCGCAACAAAAGTGAACCCTTTTCAATTTCATTAAAAAAATGCGTCACCAATGAACCAAAAACGGAGCAAAAATGAGCGATCTTATTGATTTGCAGCATTCAATTCCACTTAAGTTTTAAAAGTGAGAGATTTGCATTGCAATTTCTGTCACATCCCCCCAAAAAATCTGGACTATTGTGGAGAAATGTGGCAACATGACATGGGGGCGCACCACATTGTGGAGTGACCTGATGTCAGTGCCTACTGGAGTCTGCAAAGAGAGCTAATAAAATGCTGGTGTGTAAACGCCTTCACGCCACAGTGTTGTGTGCACCCATGTGAATGGTAAATATGTTTTTTAAAAAAAAATGCCACGTTTACAATCCACACCAATGGCAAACATACTATACGAGCCGCAGCGCTCTGGAACATAAATACGGCGCTGCACGACACTGTGGCGCAAACACGTTAGTGTTAATCGTTATTTCAGACACTGTTACCAAACAACGTGAGAGCAATGTCAAAATTGCCCAAGAAGCTGAATTATGATTTTGTGTAAGACTCCATGTTTGGAAATGGGTTAGGCCTCAGTAGGTGCTGCTGTTTTGTTTAGCAACCAAGTTCAAGTGAGCTCAACATTTCAGTTTTGAAAGTCTGTGTGAAGGATAGAGTGAGCGGACGTAAATATTTTCAATCTATGTTATGATGGGATAAAGGGAGGCATCTATTGGAGGAGCGACTGTAATTATTGTGTTATTAAATGACTTTGTAGAGAAGTAAAAATACCATTTAAGTCTCAAACGCTGACTTTTTGATGCATCCGCCTTCCCCGTCTTGGTACTGAATGCTGCTCTTGCCGGTGTTGCTTTCGCTCCCCGTCACGTGAAACAATTCGCTTGCGGCTTTTATTTTGCACCGAAACAAATGGCTTGCTCGGAGAATATTTTAACAAGCGGATGTGACCGCAATTAGCATTTTTACACTTTTTTTTTTCTCTCTTCAAAGAACACAAGTTTACTCTCTCAGGAAATACAGCTTTTATTTTTTTTTTTCTTGAAAATGTATGGTTTCGGTGCGGCACGGTGGGTCAGCTGGTAAAGCGTTGGTCTCACAGTTCTGAGGAACCGGGTTCGATCCCGGCCCCGCCTGCGTGAGTTTTCTCTGGGCACACCAGTTTAGAGACTCTAAATTGCCCGTAGGTGTGATTGTGAGTGCGACTGTTTGTCTCTATGTGCCCTGGGATTGGCTGGCAACCGGTTCTTGGTGTACCCTGCCTCCCTGCCCGTTCACAGCTGGGATAGGCTCCAACACTCCCCCGTGACCCTCGTGAGGATAAGAGGCAAAGAAAATGGATGGATGGATGGATGACTTTGATTGCCTAAACTTGAACTCTACCGATGTTTTCAAAGTGTTGCACACCTACTGCACTTTTAGAATTACCGACTAAGGGTCCCTCTAGTGCTGTGGTAAATAATCACTATATTAAATACCAACTAAAATACATTTTAAATATGATAATCAAATGATCTAGAATAAAAAGTGTTAAACAAAGGGAGACAAAAACTAAGGTAAGACTTTCAAGTTTGCAAGAGGAAGCCTCTGAAATATAGTTGGGGGGGATCAAATTGAAGTGGGGGGGGCGCTTTTGGGTATTTTTCATCCGCTTGAAGGAGCCAGTGTGGGATAAAAAAAGGCTCAGTACATTTTTGGGAATTTTTGTTTTTTTTTTATGGGCAGGAGCACTTTCACTTGCAAAGTGGAAATGTTTTGGGTGCGTTGTGGATGGCGGGCCGTGATTAATATGGAACGGGAGCGGCGGCAGCGGCGGTCGTGCCTGATTCACTGCTTTAGCTTGTTGGGATTTTCACTTGCTTGCTCACAGGCTTGCTGGAAAAAAAAAAGTGAAATATGCAATGCAAATTTCAAACTGCGTGACACACACACACAGACGCATCCACACGGGTTCAATTACAAGTGCTGCAAGAAGCTTCCTTGTGTTTGTGTGAACTATGTTAATGGTCATTTGGCTCTGTGGTGCATGCAAACAGCCTTTGACCTCGTCAGTTTCCCCTAATGCAACAGCAGCCGTAAAGCATTTAAAGGCTTTGTTGATTCCCTTAAATATAGCACAGCCATTTAGATAAGAAGTAATGGCATGGTATTGGCAAAATATTGTATATTTTTGAAGCAAAGTTGATTTTCATTTTTAGAATTGGAAAGTATTTTCTTGAAAGCACCTTTGAACAATTTGTCCATTATCTGAGTCGCTTATCCTGACAGGGGTCAGGGCCAAAAGTTGAATTCTTGTGAAAATACATGTGCATTTTTCAAGAAAAAAAATCCAAATAAAATTGTACTTTTTAAAAAATAAAGTTCTTATTTTTTTTTAGGAAAAAGTACTGTTTTGAAAAATATATTAAGACTTTTTAAAAAAACTAAATTATTGCATAACATTTGTATTTTTTAAGAAAGTATTTTTGTTGTAAATAAATTAGTATTTTAAACTTTAACTTTTTTTCTAGAAAAGAAATGTAGAAAAAGTTCTTGTTTTGTAATTTGCAAAAAGAATTTATTTCTTTAAGAAATTCAATTGTATTTTTAAAAAATAAAAAGTTTTTAAAGAAAAAGTTTTTTTTAAGTGAGGCATAAAAGTTACAATTTTATGACAACACATTTTTATTTTTTAGAAAGTCACATTTGTGAGAAGTTTTTTTGGGGAGGGAGCAAACTTCTTTCTTTGGAATAAAGTATTTTTTTGAGAGCAGTAAATGGTACTTTTTACCCAGAATGGTCCTCCATAGTTTATTTCTAGTGCAAATTTACTTGTTTTTCTTTTTTCTGTGTATTTTTTTGTGTTCCTCTGTTGACTTTTCTTTTATTTACTTTTTTCAAATCACCAGGAAGCATCTTGGAACGTCGAAAATTCTCCATCATGCGTGTGTCCGTCTACCTGAGGATCAGCGTCGTTTGAAAAAAAAAAAAAAAGGTGGGGGGAAAAAAAGGAGCTGTTACGAAAATCCAGACGCGAAGAGACGATAACAATAACGGAGCCCGCAGACATGGCAGGCACCCAGACCAGTTTGAAGAGCCCCTTCAAAGGCCTGAACTCCTTCAAGGGCGGCATGAAGCGTCTGTACCGTGAACGTCTGGAGGACGCGCCCATCAAGAAGCGAGTGATGGCCGAGATCAACCTGAAGCGCCACGGCCTGGAGTCCTTCCACAAGGCGGCCAAGGTGAAGCGGGAGCACGTGGAGGAGGCGCACCACCGCGACACGGACGCCGAGCTCCACGCGGCCGCCTCGGCTAAGGCGCTGGACCTGAGCCCGGGGCTCAAACACACGCTGGCCCAGTTCACGCTGAGCAGCCAGAGCTCTCTGGGAGGCCCCGCCGCCTTCTCGGCGCGCACCGGCCACGAGCGTTCCCACGCCGGCATGCCCCCGCTGCCCTCCCCTCCCGTCTTGGGAGGCGGCCCCCTGCTGGTCCCCTGCGACAGCTCCACCGAGCTCACCCACTCGCTGCTGGAGGGCGAGTCCATCTCCTGCTTCGTGGTAGGCGGCGAGAAGCGGCTGTGCCTGCCCCAGGTGCTCAACTCGGTGTTGCGCGACTTTTCGCTGCAGCAGATCAACACGGTGTGCGACGAGCTCTACGTGTACTGCTCGCGCTGCGATGCCGAGCAGCTGCACATCCTCAAGGTCTTGGGCATCCTGCCCTTCAACGCGCCCTCCTGCGGCCTGATCACGCTGACGGACGCGCAGCGGCTCTGCAACGCGCTGCTGCGCCCCGGCGCCGCGCCTCCCGCCGAGCTGGGCGCCGAGCTGTCGGGCCGGGGCCCGCTGAAGGAGAGCGAGGCCGGCTTCCAGGTGGAGCACCAGTGCCTGGGCAAGTGCCAGGGCCTGTTCCTGCCCCAGTTCTACACGCAGCCCGAGGCGTCCTGCGTCCAGTGCGTGGAGTGCCACCTGCTCTTCTCGCCGCAGAAGTTCGTCATGCACTCGCACAAGTCGCCCGACAAGAGGACGTGCCACTGGGGCTTCGACTCGGCCAAGTGGCCTTGCTACCTGCAGCTGGCCAGGAAGTACCAGGGCTCGCCCGAGGAGGCCAAGCTCAAGCGGCTGCTGGACGAGGTCAAGGACAAGTTCCACTATCAGCTCAAAAAGACGCCCGCCAAGGTGAGTCCCCGTTCACGTGCCGCCCGGCGTGACTCTGCGTCGTCTTGCTCCGAAGGAAGTTGTAAAACTAGTGTTTGACCGGACGCGATCATAGTTTATCACACTTCCTCGAAGATACGAGCCACTTCATGTTGTGTGCTTACCAGGTTGAAGAGATATTTCAGGGCAAAAAGTCTCGAGATTTTTGGGGGAAAGGAGGAAAAAGAGTTGCATTCTCGAAGCAGATATTTTTTTTTCATATTGTCAAGAAAAGTTATTTTTTCCAGGAAATTATCTTTTTTAAATATGTAATCTTACTACAGTCAAGCCTCGGTCGTCCCCGTTTTCGAACAAAAATATTGAATTTTTTTTTTTTCATTTTTTTTCCCGCTTCTGTTTTCGAATGAAAATCGGTACTCGAACATATTGCACGTGGCCAGACCAGCTGACCCACGACGCGCTTTGTTGTGAATTCCCACACCCCCAAAAAAATCCGGAAATAACATATTCCGCACAGCTGACCCACCCACGACGTGCTTTGTTATTGTGAATTCGAATGCCCCCCGAAAAAAAAAAAAAAATGGCCTAACGCGCACTTTTATTATTATTCTGTATAAAGCAGTCTCTGTACACAGACGGTAGTGACAGTTGTTTTTCTTCTTATGGAGGATGACAATATTAACTCCCATTCATGGCTCCAAAGAAGGCAAGTTGCTTGTTTAAAGTTATTCTGCACTTTTGTTCATAAAAAAAGTTTACAAGGCTGGGGGCTGAGTTGCTACAGTAATGGCAAAGCACTCCCAGCCTGGCATACTCTACTACTAAAGCATATATTTTAAGCAAAAAACAAACATTTCTAAATTATTTTACTATACAAAGTATTTAAACTATGCATGTATTTCTACTATGCAGTTTATTATCAGGAAAAGCTAAAAAAAAAAAAATACTTTAAAAAGCCCAATTTTTTTAGGCTTTGCAACGAATTATTTTGTTTTCCATTCATTGTAATGGGAAACATCTATTCGGTTTTCGAACAATTCACTTTTCGAACCGTTTTCTGGGACAAATTGTGGTCCAGACCCGAGGCATCACTTTATTTGTTTTTTCATGAGACAAAGTCAAAAAATGTAAAAATATTGTAAGTTACCTTTTTTTCCAGTGGAAAAAAGTTGTCATCTAACAAGGGTGGTTATAGACTTAAAAAAAAAAAAATCCAGAAAAATACCTTTTTTCAAAATCTTCCTGTACTTTAACAGCAAAGTCAAAAACTGAAAAAGATGTTATATCGTCCACAAAAAATAAGACCTAGATTTGTTAGCGAAATCAAGACAAATGTCCTAAGGATACAGTCACTATCTTGTAATAGAAAAAGTCATAATCACATGAGGACATCATGATCTTTTTTTTTTTTTTAATGAAAAACATTCATTCATTATTTTTGGGGAGAAGCTGCAAGTATTTTTTTTAGTTTTTTTCCAACCATCCAAAAGAAGCAATCACTCTGTTGCCGACCGGTCAGGTGGACTAGACGACATCCCGCCCGGTTGTTTTCTGAAACCGCTGTTGACCTGCTCCGTGCGTGCGAGGGGTCTGGGACAGGTGGCCTCATCAGACGAGGAGAGGTTAGGCCAGCTGGCCACAGCTGAAGGGGAAGTGCATCATTTGTGCCCCCCACCCCCGCCGCACCCCGGGGGTCACGTGGGGGTCACTGGGAATGTCACGGAACAAAAGGCCAATACATGAACCTCGTAAACTGCCAGGCCATAACCAAAGCCCAGCACTGAATAGACTATAGAGTGGAGAAAAGAAGGACTTTTGCTATTGTACCTCATTTATTTAAGTGAAATCTAATATTTTTTCTTTGTGTTTTTACATCTCCCAATGTATTGCAATTGGTTATTATACTGTCGTAATCTGGTAGTAACCTGTGTATATCCCAGGGGTGCCCATACTTTTTTATCCCAAGATCTACTTTTCAAGCAGCCAGCCTCTCGCGAGCTACCGACGATGGGGGTCGGGGAGATGATGATGCTCCCAAACCGTTTTATGTTGCCTCCTATATTTTAAATACATAATTGGGTTTTTGTGCACTGTATTGTCTGTGCTTTCAGAGGCCCTGTAGCTCAGTGGTTAGAGCACTGGTTTGATAAACCAGGGGTTGTGGGTTCGTATCCCACTGGGGCCTCCACTCCCTGAGAAGGGTTGCGTCAGGAAGGGCATCCGGTGTAAAAATTGTGCCAAACATATGTGCGTTCATCTGAGATGACACGCTGTGGCGACCCCGAAAGGGACAAGCCGAAAGAAACTTACTTTATTGTCTGTGCTTTCCTCCTGGATCAGGCTGTACCAAAGAGAAATTTTAACATTACACACCATCTCATCCTGCACTTTCTACTTTGGCTTCGGACCAGACCGATCCCACTTGAAAAAGAGAAAATCTCCTGAAGCACTTTTTCTTGGATTATTCACATACTCCGACAGTCATTGCATCTTCAAACAACAGCATTTCTTTTTTTGAACTTTTCTCCATTGATATCGAAAGTAAACATAAGCAGCATGTCAAGCTCGTCTTTGCTCCATGTTGCCCAGACTGTGTTGCTAACTAAAGCAGCGGTGGTGGACGCTGTCATTATAAAACACGTTGATGAGCTGTGTAAGTACTGTAACATTTGTAATTATGAGTATATGTCTTTAAGATGGGGGGGTGTAAGGTAAGCTAGAAAAGAAGGAGTGTGGCGGAGCAGCAGTCGTTGTTAGAGAAAGTTCTGTGCACAATTGCGCACTCGTGCAGTTTAGAGGGAAGATTGGCTGATGTCTTGTTTTTTTTTTTTTTTTGGCACGCCGTCCCTGGACGATCGCAATTGGCGCATTGAGCACCCCTGGCCTATCCTGATCTTATGCGATAGTAAAGTCAAAACTGCATGAAAGAACCGCAAGTATGGCACAAACTGATTGTGACTTGTTGTATTCCGATGCCTCCGCACAAAGTACATTGCGTGCTGTTCGTGAACCTCAAAATGTCGTAATTGGAGGCGCTCCCCGTAGTAACGTTTTAAATGCTGCGAAATGTGACAGCTCGACATTTCTAATTCATCACGTTGAGAAATGACTTTGACATAGCCCCCCCGCCCCCAATCAAAATTTTAGAAGAAGAGTATCATTTTATTTTACGTATTTTAACCATAAACACGAGTTTCAACTACAACAGGTTGGAAAGATTTACTGTATATGTGACGTGAGAGGATAGGTAAGATTTTTTTCATTTTTTATTTTTTTTTGTACACAAGACAAGACGACTCCCCGTCCGCTTCAGTCGTGATTAATGGTACGCGCGTCTCCTGTCCCGCCTTCGCATTCGTCTTTGTCCTCTGGATCGAGTAGACATACTGGAATCCAGAACAAAGGTCGGCGCATAATACGGCAACCATACTCATGAACGTGTGAGACGCCGCCGCTAACCGCATCGCTCAGGTGCCATTAGCCGGAGGCTGCATGACGTATTGTCGCTGCTCGCCCTCGCATACTTTCTTCCGTCTCAGCACTTTGTCAGGTGTTGTCATTTTTTTGTGCCGAATATTCATTTATTTTTTTTCCGTCTCGCGCTTTCATTCAAGCACCGAAGCCGTTGCTGTGGCCATTATTTAACTTTTTCTTTTCTGGATGAAAAGGCTGCACCGTTTGGATAAGATTTGACAAAATAATTCCGAGGTAGATTGAAAAGCTGTTTTATGAGTTGAAATAAATCAAAAATCATATTTCTTTTAATAGGCCGACTTCATTCTTGTATTTGTTTTATGTAAAATTATGACTATCCTATTCCATCCATCCATTTTCTTAACCGCCTATCCTCATAAGCGTCCATGGGGAGTGCTGGAGCCTATCCCAGCTGGGCAGGAGGCGGGGTACACCCTGAACTGGTCGCCAGCCAATCGCAGGGCACAAAGGTACAAACAACCACAGTCACAATCACACCTAGGGGCGATTTAGAGTCCAATTAACGTTGCATGTTTTTGTTATGTGGGAGGAAACCGGAGTGCCCGGAGAAAACTCACACAGGCAGGGCCGGGATCAAACCCAGGTGCTCAGAACTGTGAGGCCAATGCTTTACCGCCCTAGTAAGATTAGGATTTTTTTTTTCCCCTCCTCAAATTCCATGCGTTGTATCATGTCGTGCTCTTGAAAGTAAAGCGCCCGTGTCCACACGCGGAACCGGAATCCAACCATTGAGCACCTCTTGATCAGTCCCAGCTTCCTCGGCAGGGGTTAAAAAAAGAGCGGATGCGGCGCTTCCGTGAAAGTATTCGCCGAGGACACCGGCTGTTCGTCTGCGTGCGTGAGATGAAAGCGCGCGCTTGCCCCGAACAGGAAGTGAGGCAGACGGACGTGTCTCTCAACCTGAACATCCTCCAGACTCCCGCAGCCACCGTCTCCGTGACGGTGACTCATACTTTCCACATCCCAGTGGATGTTGGTGGAAGTCAGCCAGTTTATAGTAACCCGTACCTTTTCGTTCAGGTTTTTTTTTTTTTTTTGGAGGGTGGGATCGGGGGGAAATTCTGTCGTATAGCTCTAACCCTTTTCCCTTTGGCCCAGATTTACACACTGCGGCTTTTTACAAGCAGCAGAAGGCTCGAACAAGGGGACACATTCTCGAACTTTGTCACTTTTTTTCCCAGCGACCCGTCCCGTATCCTGTTCAGGGCGTTTCGTTTGAGATAGTCCAGTTCAACCCCCCTCCCCCTTCACCCACAGGGTTTACAAACACCGTTTTGTGCCCCGCAGCGCTGCTCGTGTAAACACAGACGCAAGCGGCTCACGCACACATGCGTACTACTTATCTCATTTGTGTTTTACAGAAAAAAAAATTCACAAGAAGTGTCTTGATTTTTTTTTTTTTTAAAATAGGAAAAATCTAGCAGAGTAAAGTTAAATTTTTACTGTATTTTTGGAGGGAACACTATGAGAAATAAATATGGAATTTTGCAGGACAACAAATAACCAATTTTATGTAAATAAAATAGAAAATTAATTTTTATAATGACAATTTTACACACAAAATCAGAGTTAAATAAACGAATGACATGAAACATACAAAAATATCCAAATTGAAGAGTTGTAGGGTTTATGTAGATAATGGAATAAAAAAAAAAAAATCAGATCTTTACAAGAAAAAAAAATCTTGCAAGCAATTTTATGAAAACAATTAAGCAATTCTAATTTGAGCATTTTGATTTTCCTAATTGTACGACTTGACTCTTCTAGCTTTGCTTCACTTTTTGGCCTTTTCACTTTTCGTTGTCGCCCTGACAAGAGCGACAGCAACACTCAGTTTGCCGCAGACCGCCGCCAAGGCCACTTGTTCAGTTCCCGTGTCTTGAGGTTTTTGACGCAAATTGTTGCCTATTTTGTCACGTAAGTTTTGTTTTTGTTGAACACAGAGTCAGACGCAGCTGACCCGATATTTTTCATCCGGCTCTGCCGACATAACCGCGGCGAGGGAATTGTGTACGTGTGTTTGGGCCTTGTTTTGTAGCGCTGGCTCAGTCGCAAAGTGTCAGACGGCGAGAACAGCACCCTCCCCCGCCTTGTCTGCCCCCCCCCCCCACCCCCCTTTCCCCTCTCTCGCGGCCTGACCGAGTGTCTGCGGCACAGACGGCAGACAGCTGCATCTCTCTATTTGCTGTTTGGAAGCCAGTGAATTCATTACTGCACTGATGCAGCTGAACTCACTCGTTGTCTGCTGTTCTGTCTGTTGTCTGTCTGTCTGTCGACCCCCCCGCCCCCCGTCATGTCATGTCGACCCCCACCCGAGTCATCTTACTGGATTGTAGCAGTCGTGCTAATCATTCTTCTTGCTCCTTTTCCAGCTCACATCCAGCTCCTTTTACGCAGTTTGATTGCAACTCAGACTTTTTAGCTGCCGCCTGCGTGTCCCCAAACAGGTCAATACCCCCCCCTACCCCTTTGCCCCCCCCCCTACCCCAACCCCTAAAACACTTACCTCTTGTATTGCCTCATGACCACGGTTTCCTCACAAACCAAAATCCTGAGTGAAGAACTTGTGAACGATAACTTTTTTCCTACTTTGCCCCCAATAGTTGTTACTGACAATATCTTTTCAAAAAAACGATAAATTTTACAAAACGTCTGAATGACAAAATTAAAAATAGATAGTAGTCAGCAATATTTATTAAATATGACTAACAGTGATTTTACAATATTTGTTCACATCTTGTAACCCTCTCAAAAGTGTCGTTTTTATGAGAGTAAAGTTGAAATATTATGAAAAAAAAAGAGACAAGGACTCAACATGTTAGAATAAGAATTTTAATTAATAGTTAAAAAATAAATTAATCCTGTGAGTTAAAAGTCAAAAGGAATTTTACCACAGCAAAATATTATTTGAAGAATTACGTCTAGAAGAAAAAAAAAATCCTGTAACAATGCGAGGGAAGACTCATGTTTTTTTACACGGTTGGTGATTTTAATAGTTAATACTTTTCTGGGAAAATCTTTCATGTTCACATGTGCAAACAAGTCAATAATGCCAGACGTGTTTCCACTGACCAACCCCCCCCCCCAACCCCGGAGGCCCCAATCAGCCGACAGGAGCAAAATAAGCATCAAAAGGAGCCGATAAGTCGAGGGTTACGTAATCAAACGGGGGGCGGGGGGGGGGGGTCTGGATGGCGCTCGTTTGTGTCTGGAGAAGCCCGTGGGTATCGATCGGCCTTGGTGTATGTAGCACGTCGCTACAGGAAGAAACAGACCATTGAAAGCAAGTCGCTATGGCGTAAGAGCTCCCTGTTGAGATTCGCCCGGCAATCGAGTTAACCTCACCGCTACCTCCTCGTTGCGGCCTGGCAGAGCGCCTGCGGTGTCTGCTGGCACTCGCGGTCAAAACAGTCGACTCGACTCGTCCGTCCTCGGTTGAAAATTAACCTCCCCGAGACCCCGGTGAACCACTCGCCCGCCCCGGAACAACCCCCCTTCGGCCCACCGGTCACATGCCGGTTTGCTCTCTCGTGGCCATCTCCTACCCAAGATGGCCGTGCACATAATTCACGTCATTTTCCAAAGAACAATTATCCATTTATGCTGTAAACACAGCGGCGTCTTTGAAGCTTCAGTTTGTTTGTAATGCCAGCCACAAAAAGCCCAGTCTGTGTTTGCGTGCTCTTGTAAAAGGGGGCCCCTGCCAAGTTGGGGGGGGGGTTTGGCCATCAGGTTAACGGCTGCCAGCACGGCAGCGGCCTCACGCTTCGACCGCCTGGAACATCATCTTCATATCAAAAGTCATAATCTTAAAAGAACCAATTTGGAATCATATGAGAAACAAAAAGGTCAAAATTTTGTGACAAGGTTTAAAGGTCATGGGCTGTGCGTCGTAACCGGAAGAACAAAATCCCGGACACTAGCAGCCGAAATGAGTTTCCTCCGCAGGGTGTCCCTTTGAGATCGGGTGAGAATCTCGGTCATCAGGGAGGGGTTCAGTGTGGAGCCGCAACTCCTCCGCATTGAGAGGAGCCAGATGAGGTGACTGGGGCATCAGATCCGGACGCCTCCATGGTGAGGTGTTCCGGGCTTGTCCCACCGGAAAGAGACCCCGTGGCCAACCCAGGACACGCTGGAGAGACCGCGTCTCTCGGCTGGCTTGGGAACGCCTCTGGGACAGCTGGAAGACGTGGCTGGGGAAAGGGAAGTCTGCGTATCCCCGCTGAAGCTACTTCCCCCGCGACCCGGCCCGGAAAACCGGTAGATAATGGATGGTTTAAAGGTTTCTGTTAAAAAAAGACTATGCTAACTGTCGTCAAGCTTTCTGGTGAAAGAGTTGCTACGAAATCATAAAACTGAATTCCAAAATTGAAAGCATTAAGAATCATGTTGAAATATTATGTAAAAACAACAGCTAACATTTTTATGAGAGCTTATCTCAGACGTAACACTGCAAAAAATGGTTGTGTGTTCCAAGAAAAGGATTGAAATATTCTTCCTATATTCTCAGACCCGTCTTTATGAGAAAAGTTGTTTTCGGAAAAGGGGGGCCCCTCCGAGTTTGGGACTACGTCGCAGTCAGGTCAGACTGCAGCAGCGACACGGCAGCAACGGAATGGCCGCGCGGCCCAAATGGAGGAACGCCAAATTGGCCGCCGGACGAGCCCTCGCCTTCAGTTTTAGCCGCTTTCGGATCAGTAGTTCCGCACCAGCTAAGAATCGGGCCAGGAAGCAAAAGCCCATTATTCACTCGTCTGCTTGCCGTATTTAAAGCGCGGCGGCGGTTAGCATTCCCGGCTTCGGCGAGTCTTTCCCGACGAGAGGCTCGCCCAAAGAGGAAGGCCGTAATGTCAGGGCTTCTGCTCCGAGCTCGGCCGCAGCCTCCGTGAGGTCAGTCGGTCCGATCGAGAGGAGCTTCGGCCGCAGACTAAACAAACACGACCAAATGTATTCCAGACTTTAAAATAGCTCGGCGCTCACAGCCCGTGTGCGTGTTTCACCGCGCTGTGACACCCCAAGCCAGACCAGTTTTACACGCGGTTAAATCCGCACGTACGTGGACGTGTATTTAAAACGTCGCGGTCCCAACTGGATCAACGCTGACGCGACAGGAGGTTGGAAAAAAGAAAAAAAAAAAAGCACGTTTTGGTCAATTACAGGTTTGGGAAAACGAGAAGATCAGATTCAAAATGTTTAGGTTTAGAAACATTTTAAAATGTGAGGAAAAAGTATGAATATCTTTTGCCGATAAAAATTTGATATCGATTGTATTTTTCGGATAGCTGGGATAGGCTCCAGCCTTTCCACGACCCTTGTGAGGATAAGCGGTTAAGAAAATGGATGGGTGACGTTTACAATGTATACAACGACAATGAATATTTGTTTTTTTTGGCCAAAATTGTGGTTGTTAATCATTGCCCATATATGGGGATTTTTGCCTTTCGGCCAATCAAGCTTGAAGAAGGAACTACGGCCAAAATAAAATTCTAATATTACCAGGAAGAACTGATGAGATTATGTGGACAGTAAGACCCAAAGAGCAATTACATTGTGTGTATGGGGAAAAAAGTTAGAGTCTTACAAGAATAGTTTATGACTTCAAGTTCAAATATGAGAATATGTAAATCACGTTTGCTTTTGTCGTTGCACTAAAATTGCATTTTGGGCAAACCGAAGCCGCCATCCGATGCACGATGTTCGGACGTTATGTCCATCCTTCCGTTATCCAGGCCGCTTATCCTCACAAGGGTCACGGGAAAGCCGGAGCCTATCCCAGCTAGCCCTGGGCGAAAGGCGGACCACACCCAGAACTGGTCGCCAGTCAGTCGCAGGGCAGATACCGACATCATCAATGAGGGGGAATCGGTGTCACTACGCCATATTTCATGTTTTTCATTTTGTTGTTTTCCATCCAATTATGTACAATGACTGCAAAAGTACACAAGCATAGTTTTTAGTGATAGGCTGCGGTGCAACTAAAAGTTGGGATTAAGCCACTGCCATTGGACCCCCATTACTAGTGTGATCCTGGCCTCGGTAAAAGCATTTAATTGGCAAAAAGTCCAAAGTAGACTCTTGGGAAACAAGCGACAAACAAAAGGCCGGAACGTACTTGGAGACCTCGTCCGGTTTGTTTTGGCGCAAATTGCAAAGTCTGAATAACGAGGCGTCCGCGCGAGTCGCGAATCGATTTGTTGACAAGGAAGCGACGCGTCGGCTGTCCGGTCTCCCTGGGAAACGCAGGAGGCGGGCTTGTCTTTTGAATCGGAACTGAAGCGTTTGCATTTGAAAGGCTCCTCCGTGCCCGCCTCCCCCTCCGGCGGGGACACTGATTAATGAAGATGGAAACACTTTTTTTATTTTTTATTTTCCATAGGCGCACACCCGTGTACGCGCACCATACAGGCATTTAAGAGTCCTTCTCTAATATTTGATCCCCGCAGATGGGGGGAAAAGATGAGCGCCGGATATGAAAGGCGTGTCACGAGTCCCGCCGGACCGCCACGCTCGCCAATTATGGACGCCGCAAGCGACCCCAAATCAAGGGAGCATTGTTAGGCCTCCGCCATTATGGGAATCCCCATCGTTCCACTTATTCCTGTAATTTATTTTGCGTCTTCCGTAACAGTCTACTGGACATCTGCGTTCCTTCGATACGCCGCTCGGTTTTCACGTTGCAGCTTTACCTTTGCTCCACTGACTTGGAAAAACACCCCCAACACTTCCCTCGCGCTCCTTATAAATTCTTATCTCGCCGCGGGTTTGACTCTACGGTGCGACTGACTGCTTACAAAAGATTGCAAACCGCACGCTTACGCGAAGGTGAAAACAACAGCCTGCAAAACAGGATTTTTGTTCCCGTAACTCAAACGAAATGGAGGACTTGTTTTGCAAATAAAAAAAATGTCACAGGTGGAAGAAAATAATCATCATTTGACCTGAGAAATGTTCCACCCCTCATAGTAGTCATGAGAAAAATCTCAATGACAAACAAGTAAAAACAAACATTTTTCAAATATGTAAAGACCAAAATGGTGGCACGGTGGGTCAGCTGGAGAGCGTTGGGCTTGCAATTCTGAGGTCCTGAGTTCAGTCCCGGACCCGCTTGTGTTGAGTTTGCCTGTTCTCTCCGTGCCTGCTTGGGTTTTCTCCGGGTGGGCACTCCGGTTTCCTCCCACATCCCAAAAACATGCAACATTAATTGGACACATTAAATTGCCCCTAGGTGTGATTGTGAGTGCATGTGTTTGTCTCTATGTGCCCTGCGATTGGCTAGCAACCAGTTCAGGGTGTACCCCGCCTCCTCCCCGTTGACGGGCGGGATAGGCTCCAGCACTCCCCGCGACCCTTGTGAGGATAAGCGGCAAAGTAAATGAATGGATGGATAGTCATCTTATGAGACGTCGAATTAGTTTTAAAAAATCTATTTCACTTTAGAAACACAGAATATTAAAAAAGCTAAATTTAGTCATTTGAAAGTAGAATTTCCAACGCTTCGATTGGCTGGCAACCAGTTCAGGGTGTACCCCGCCTTCTGCCCGTTGATGCCTGGGATAGGCTCCAGCACACCCCGTGACCCTTGTGAGGATAAGCGGCTAAGAAAATGGACAGATGGACAAATTTCAAAATTGTCGTGCAAAAAGTAGTTTTACGTTGAGTCAAAATGATATTAGAAAAAATACCATAATTTCCGGCCTACAAGCCGTGGCTTTTTTCACACGCTTTCAACCCAACATGTGCAGAGGAAGTCACTTTTGCCGGCCATGTCAGTGCTGGGCTAGCCTTAGAACTGTGCTAGCGTGTTGCTGCTGTGTTACTGGCGTACGGCAGTGATTTTTCCCGATTATTATTATTATTTTTTTTTCCTTTTTCCAATTGGCGCTGTCAGCGCCGCGCTAGCGTTAGCGCCAAACTTGTGTTATCGACGCGCTAGCGTTAAACTCTTTCTGTGTACTGTCTTTCTTTGGAAATATCTCGTGTTTCAATGTGGGCACTTGCGGCCTTTACAAAGCTGCGGCCTACGTATGTACCAAATGGTATTTCCTTTACAAATGTACTGTGTGAGACTTAAAACCAAGTGTGCTCTGTAGGCCGGGAATTACGGTAGTTCCGCCAGACAAAAACACCCAAAATTTATGGGGAAATAGTAAAAGTGTAATTTTTTTAAATGTCATGCAAAATTGTCATGATTGCGCAAGATTAGTCCAAATACTACGAGAATATCATAAACAATCACAATTTTCAAGGAATAACTCGCATCATACATTAAAAAGTTGTGATTTTAACAAGAAAAAGATTTGACTTATGATATGAAAGTCGAAATGTTTAATGCCAAAAAATTCTCAGCGTTCTGAGAAATAAGTTGTAATCAAAATCGCAATTCGAAGTTGATAAATGCGACTCCAAAAGAAAAACTTTTATGACACAATTTTAGATTTTACAGCCGGCGAAAGTGGATTATTGTGATGTATTGTGAAATGAAAATTGTATTTTGAAATTGGGAGGCGCGCACGACTTTTGAGGATTGCCTGGCGGCGTATGTGATGTAAAGAGGTGCAGCCGAGGATCCGGAGGGAGAAGCCACTCTATTTACGGGATGGAGATGAGCTAGCGTGGCGCCCGCGGGGAAATGAAGCAATAGGACTTATGTTTGCGTCTGCGCGCGCCCCGAGACTGATGAGTCCCACGAGCGGCGGCCCGCTGCAGGTGGGAGTAGCGGCGGCATAAACAACTGCAAAAGCCTTCCAGCTCCACGCTGAAGCCCCTTTCATGCAGACATCCGGCAAAATTACAGCCTGCGCCATAACGTCGCACACCGCTGTCCGTCCATCCATTTCCCAAGCTGCTTATCCTCACAACTGTGTTCTACACAAAAGCCACCCAAGCAGGATACTGCAAATAGTCGACTGTAATGACGTAATGAAAGTCAAATTGAGGTCAATTTCAACTTTCAACTTTATTGATAATTTTTTCAGTCCAGTACAGCACTCACTAACATTTTTTCTACGCCATGTATCAGTTTCAAGTAAATACATACGTAGTGGGGCAAGATGCATTAGCCCCCCTCAGCAAAGCCTCTAAATCAGGGGTGTCAAAGTCATTTTTGTCGCGGGCCACATTGTAGTTCTGCTTTTTAGGGCCGTTATGACTGTGAAGCCATAAAAATCGCTTATCGCCTCATCATATTGACGTGTGAAATTTATAAAATACTTTTGGAATCAGAAATCAAGGGTAATGGGTTTTTGGACTATTGTTGATGTTTGGTAACGTGAAAAACGCTTGCAATACCGCAACGTTATGATTTATGATATGACAATTAGAAATTTTGGTACAGATTCAAACAAGAATCATGGAAGTTGAGATACCTGATTTGCCTTCGCGGGCCACATGAAATCATGTGGCGGGCTGGATCCGGCCCCTGGGCCTTGAGTTAGACACCTGTGCTCTCGATTAAGGGTTCGACTTTTGGCCTCTATATTTAAAATACAGAATTAGCTTTTTTGGGCGATGTTTCGTCTGTGCTTTCATCCTCAATCAGGCTGTGCCAAGGTGGAATTTTAACATTATACACCATCTCATCCTGCACTTTCTACTTTGGCTTCAGACCAGACCTTTTTTTACTCCAAAAAATAGAAAATCTCATCCAGTTTCGCCACTTTTTCTTCTATTATTCACTTACCCTGGTGTTTGTAATTATGAGTGTAACCCTTTGAAATGGAGGAGGGAGGGGGTGTCAGGTAAACTAGGAAGTAGGGGGCGTGGCCCGGTGTGTCCGAGCAGCAGCTCTTTGTGAGAGTTTAAAAAACAAAAAACAAAAAAATATGTCAGCCTGTAGTTGACTGCGGTGGATCTGTGCGCTGAGTGTGCGACAAGTGCGCAGTTGCGCAGCTTAGAAGGAACATTGGTCCTGACGCAATCACACCTCGATCTCTTTGTACTGAGACAACCAACATAATATCAGAGACAGAATATCACCACAAACCAGATGTTGAACACCCGATGCTCGCCGCCCGTCCCACTTTTTGGGTTGAAAGCAATCGTCACACCGATGTCGCCGCGGGTGTTATCATCTCAACCGGGCGAGGCGCACGCACTCCTCTTTGGGGCACCGATCTCACGCGAAACCGGGGGCCGGGTGTCGCCCGTAGTCGACTCGCTCCCGCTCGGGATCGGCGGCCATTTTAAGCGGCCTCGTGACAAGCGCGCTCGGTATGTCAGACATTTTCCATTTGTCACGGCCGTCAAATCCGTTGGGATGAATCACATCCCCCGTCCCGGCTGCTTCGTCATCGGTGGTTAAAGAGGACACGAGGCCAGACGCTGACCTCAGCGTGATAACATCCCTTATAAAAGACACACACACACAAAGATGCACGCAGATAAGCAGTTGTATAGACGCACCCCGCAGCCACTCACCATTAAAAAAAAAAAAAAAAAAAAAGCCCATGACAGGAAGACGAGCATTCGCTTCCTGTCAGTCTGCGGTCTCTCGCCTTCCACTCGTCACAGCCCAGACGGGACAGAGATTGATCTTTATCCCGCTCAGGCGTGTTTTTGATCTTCCGCCCAGGTGTTTTGACTCCACTGACTCAACCCCTCGATGACATTTTAGCGAGTGACTCAGACGCACACACGGCAGACTGTTGCGTTAAATGTTTAAAGAGCGCCGTGTTTACAAGCAGCCCCGGGACGCATTTACAAATCATTCGCTTAATCATTTATAATCAACAAGCCTCAACGTGTATCGAGGAAGTGACTCGACCGGCAGAGAACAAGGAGTTCAGAACATTTGCCAGCTCCTGATTTTCATAACACAAGTTTATTCTTTTAAAAGGAGATCTTTTTTTTCTCGGAATTGTTAACTTTTAAATCAAATTGACCATTTTCAACAAACAAGAAGAGTCCACTTGCCTCAACTCAAACTTTGAGGATCGCCAACTTGTGCTAGGATTTTATTCCCCCAAAATTTCAGCCCATTTTTTGTAAAATTATGACTTTATTTTTATCAGATGAAACACCTTCCACAATTAAGTACTATATTCTAAATTTTTTTTTAATCCTTGAACCCTATTCTTGCAAAATATTCTTGTTTTAAAACACAACTTGATTCCCATAAAACTAATCAAAGTGTTACACTCCTGTCGCACAAAATGATGACAAATCTTTCATCATAATACAATTTTTTTTCTCAAAACTAACCTCTAGTCTAGTGTCTTTATGTTCAATCTCTAATCTTATAAAATGACAAGTATTCTCATAAACTTAAACGTCTTATCTTAACAATATTACAATTTCATGATCAAATTATGAATTTCTCCCCATTTTATTTATCATTTAACATCACAACTGTTTCTCTCATATTTTCGTGACATTATTGTAATTTTTTTTAAATAGTTCCGCATTTTCTCCTTTCATATTACTATTTATCGTAAAAATAATTTCTGCCGATATTTAAGTTTTTTATAAATGTAATCTATCCGTCCATCCGTTTTCTTTGCCGCTTATCCTCACAAGGGTCGCGGGGAGTGCTGGAGCCTATCCCAGCTGTCAACGGGCAGGAGGCGGGGTTACATCCTGAACTGGTTGCCAGCCTATCGCAGGGCACGTAGAGACAAACAGCCGCACTCACGATCACACCTACGGGCAATTTATAGTGTCCAATTAATGTTGCATCTTTTTGGGATGTGGGAGAAAACCCGAATGCCGTCTTGGTACTCGTCTTAGTACGCAAGCTGAAATGAGTACGCAGGAAGTGAATTTAGCGGGTCCCTGAGCTCCTCGGAGAATGCGAACGAGATGGATTTGCAGCCGTTGAGCTGTGCGTGCGTGTTAGTGTGACGGAGAGACAGGCATGCCTGGGGGGCGCTGGGTGGTCTTGGATGGCGAGTGGGGGGGGGGGGGGGGGGCAGCAAAGCCAAGCTGGCCATGATGAAGAGAGAGGACCAGTGGCGGCTTCAAACAAGCACTGCATGTAATATGGATGAGAGCAGGCACCCTCTTTCTTTCTTTCTTTCTTTCTTTCTTTTCCTCTCAATCCTATTTTTCTTTCTTTCTCTCTCTTGCTGCTCTTCAGCCTCTTCCTCTTGGTCCTCGCCGCTATTGTCTGGGTTCTCCAGTTTCGTCTGGCAGCGAGATTCTCCCGTCTCTTACGTGTACGTTGGCCCAGTTGACGAGTACACTCACAGACCCAAGACGAGAGCCCACTGGCCTCGTTCTTGGTGTCCTGCGTCATCCTCCTCTCCTTTGACGGCTGTTTACATGCGACTATGTGTTTACCGCGTGAGAGTGTGCATGTCGGTGTGGCGTCACAGGTGACCCCCGCCAACCCCCACCCGACGGCTCGGCCACACCGTGCGAGCGGAGCGGACGCGCCGAGCCCCGGGCGATCATTTGGTTGAATGTCCTTGACTCGCTCGCAGGCCGGGATTAGCCGCTGTGCCGTAAATGTGCCGGCGTTCCCGTGGCGCTGAAATGAAAATATACGTAATGTGACGAGACAAAAGTTGGCGATTGTGCTCATTTGAAGTGGAACAGTTTGAGGCCCGCCTTATAATAAACTAAGTTATCGGTAATATTATTAAAAACACCTCCAAGATGGTCAAACAAAACCGGAATGAAGAATTTCTTTAACGGTTCTGTATACGATAATACGATTTTATTTCTTTAAAATTCTTAATTTGAATTTTTACTGTTAGGCGGCACGGTGGGGGAGCTGGTAAAGCGTTGGCCTCACAGTTCGGAGGTCCCGGGTGCAAACCCGGACCCGCCTCTGTGGAGTTTGCATGTTCTCCTCGTGCCTGCGGGGGTTTCTTCCCACATCCCAAAAACATGCAACATTAATTGCTCACACTGAATTGCCCATAGGTGAGATTGTGAGTGCAGCTGTTTGTCTCGATGCGCCCTGCGATTGGCCGGCAACCAGTTCAGGGTGTACCTCGCCTCCTGCCCGTTTATAGTTGGGATAGGCTCCAACACTTCCTGAAACCCCTCGTGAGGATAAGCGGCAAAGAAAATGGATTAATGGATGATGAAATGTCACAGATTACATCTTTTCTTTTCTCCTAATGCTTTCGACTTTATTCCTGCAATATTACGACTTTTTGGTCATTTTGCAACATTTTTCTTGCGATATGACTTAATTCTTGTCATATTACAACATAATTTTTCCAAAAATTGTGCTTTTTTTTTCTCATTACAAGCCAATTTTTTCTTCTAAAATTCCGACATTTTTCTTGAGATATTATGACTTAATTCTTCTAACATTACAAGATATATATATTTTTTTAAATGTGCCTTTTTTCCCATTACAACGCAATTTTTTCCTGTCAAAATTCCGACTTTATCCCTTTAAAATATTGTCATACAATTGACTCGCAGCGCAATTTATTCTTGGCCTTTTCTCTCGTGATTGTGTCCATAATTTTGAGTACATCATTACATCCAAACTTCCTTAATTTCACTTTCGGAATCAACAGCATGGATCAACTTCTTAATGGGTGATTAAGAAATGAAAGTCGGTTGAAATAAACTAAAAGACGTCGGAAAAGCTAGCACGACCTACTTCTGTGAATGTTCTCCTGTTAGTCACGCTATAATTAAAACGGGTACAAATCAATCAGTCGGGAGCATGAAATGAACGCATGGCGTCTGCTGGAGTCACTCACAGGAATGACAAACATTACCGCTCGGCGCATACCGCGGCCCAGACGCGCATCATAACTACAACACGTCGTCATCGTCATTAGCGAAATTATTGTTGTTTGTGTTAATGTCTTAATTAATAGTCGCGGCCAAGTCGGAATACCCCGGGGCTGCAAAGTGAGACATGACCTAACGCTTCCTGTTTGTCATTTTATAAGGAAATAAGTGAATGGCTCCTTTCTTGGAGCGCCTTCTTTCTTCGTGCTGCCGATTCCGCCTAGGGGGTCACGCTCAAGTTTGGATTTGAAACTTGGCTTGGAATTTTGAGAATAAATTGATGCAAATCTAATTATTATGGCAATCAGATATTTTAGTTCAAGGTATCGTATTTTACCAAAGTGAGTCTTTCTACTATTTGGGATGTAATTTTGTCTCTGTGCTGCCTCAACGAATGTGAAATGTGAATTAAAATCGTCCACGCATTCCCGAGTTCAAGACATTTTCCTGAAATCAGGCTTTTCGAATTTCTCAAATTTATCTACGTCACTTGCGAAGATGTGAATCGAACAGAATGTATGTGCTTGAATGTGAGGGGCGAAGCTCCACGGAGAAGAGATGGCGAGGGTGGACGACTTCAAATATTTGGGGTCAACAATACGGCGCAATGGAGAGCGTGGTAAAGAAGTGAAGAAACGGGTCCAAGCGGGGTGGAACAGTTGGCGGAAGGTGTCTGGTGTTCTATGTGACAGAAGAGTCTCCGCTCGGATGAAGGGCAAAGTTTAAAGAAAAAGTCGTGTAAGTCAACAATCTCACCTAGATCGGCGCTTTCAGTGTACGACGTGCGCGTTCAGCCCGCCAAGTGTATTCTCAGGTAATTTGTCCATTCATGAGCTAACGCCATTACGACTCCTCTCGCGTACGACATCGACGCGAGCCGCCGCCCCCGCCAGGGATTTGTCTGGGAGTGAGGACGGGAGATGAATAGCAAAAATTGATCGAGACAGTCTTTTTGTTTTAATGTGATGGCTCATGGAAAAATAAAATCCATACTGCCGCAGTAAAGCAGAGAGTGGCAAGACGCTTGCAACGTTTAACTGAGGTACTTTAACCCTCTTGTTTATAGCAAGGCCGCACAAGGGTCGGATGTAAAATGGCTGACGGTAGTTTTTCGTCTGGTTTTGTGCGTCTGCGTGTCATTTTATCAACTCCACCGAGGGCCATGCTAAATTTATAAAGGTTATGATGCAACAATTATCGTATATTATGAGCACATGTGCGTACAATGCATGTGGTGCAAAGGCTTTCTTCCCATCATAATATTTTTGCAAATTGAGCCCAGTCGGACATTTTGGTGGGAAATTTTTCGGGGGGTTGAAAATTTCCGTAATGTTTTGAAAATCCTCCCTGAAGTAAGTTTTACTTGGGTCTGTGAAATTTAGTAGGCAAAAACCCATGACTGAAAAGACTCAGAAAGTCAGCCATTTTGATTTGACGCCTCCATTTTAGGGTCATTTTGGTGACTATTTGGTAGCGTCGTCCGCAGGGTTTTGAAAATCAAGCCCCCCCGTAGCCAGTTTCACATAACATTAAATTTGGCGGGCGTGAAGAACCCCTCCCCGCAGAGAGACACAAAGTCTGCCATTTTGGCTCATGGCTTCTGTTCGCTTTCATTTCTTTTTAGAATTTCCCACCCCTGGGCTAGACAGCGCCCATGTGGCGCAAAAATGTGCCAGCGGGCCTGATGCCAAAGCTAATCGAGTAGGAATGAAACACTCCTTATCTGTGCGTGTGTGTCTGTGTGTGTGTGTGTGTGTCTCTCTGCGGGGGTAGCGAGGGGGGGGGGGGTGAGGCACACACATCAGGTCACATGACATCAGTCTCACCTGTCTCCTTTGGTCATTTTCTTCCTGTTTGTCCACCTGCTCAGACTTTTCCTTCATATGTGACATTTATTTGTCTGTGCTTCCTTCAGATGTTTTGGGTAATATCAAATTCCAGTTGAGGCCCCCGCCGCCCAAAAAAAACATTCATTTAAATGCCTCACTTTATTGTGAGCTTCCCTCGTGGGGTCTTATTGATTTGGCCGCTAAGACAAAGTGCTGCTCCCAGTCCGTGGATAAATGCTTTATTGGATTAGGACCTGTTATATGTGTGCGCATGCGTCTGTGTTTTGAGGGGGTTTGAGGGCAGGTGGTCTCACCATGTGTGAACATTCTAAAATAGATATTGTAATGAAAAATACATACAACGTGATTCACTTCAATGTCCATACGAAAAAAATAAATGTGAGCAGAGAGCGCGTCATCCATGCTCAAAGTTGCGGAAGTCTCATTCGACATCCAAATGGTAGCCATATTGGCTGCAACGTCTGTTCGTTACGTCACACCGTGACATTCGCCATTGAAAACAAGCTGTGCCACCTACTATGGGACACGGAAGCATCTCACAATCGAGTGAAGTGACCGGGGCAATATTACCCTGTCGTTTCAAACCATATTTAGATGATATGCGGATCACTTCTACCTAACAACAGACTCCCAGACAGTATGTATGAGCCAGCCCGGCCGGAGCCGTGACCCCTCCGCGCTTTGGCTGCGGCTCGTCCACCATCCTGCTGTGGGACACGGAAGCTCTTTTCAAAGAAGGGAACATCTCACAATCGAGTGAAGTGACCGGGGCAATATTACCCTGTCGTTTCAAACCATATTTAGATGATATGCGGATCACTTCTAACTAACAACAGACGCGCAGACTGTGTGGATGAGCCAACCCGGCCAAAGTCCCCTGCTTCGGTGGCGGCTCGTCCAAAGCCGTGCTCAGTGCCGATGTGTACTTCGACACATTTAGCACTCCTGACTTACATGGGGGGATCTTTAGTTACATTCTGGGAGGATTATGCCCCCCCCAAACTATTATTTTTTTTTGTAGGTGTATACACAGCTACCTGTCATTTGGAACCCACAAAGCTCTTGTCCTTTGCACACGCGCAATCCATTTTTCACGACGAACCAGGTCTTTTTGAAAAGTATGAAGGGTAAATCCATCCTTCCGAGTGTTCGAACAATATCCAGCAATACAACAAGGCGGGATTTTGGCTAACACACAGGAACAAAGAGCTACCTTTCAGCAGGTAAAACAAGTAGAAACATGCAACCACTTGAGTGGGCGTCTGCTACTAATCCGTCGAGAGGATTTTCATGGCGGGAGTTACAAAAAGCCATGTACGTCAAAATCATGTTTTGTGGTGGTAAAAAACGGATTGGTCCATTCCGGCTGCCTTTTTTTTTCCATTATTAAAAAACTAAAAATTATGCATTTCACAACAGTGGCACTTTAAAGAACATCAAGACAACATGACATACAATGGCAAGAAGTATCGTAAATTGAAGTTACACACCCCGAGAGCTCATGATCAGGATTCGGAATTAGATTCGGAAGACTGGAATTCTATTGTGAGTATTCCAGTATTAAATAAAAATTAAAACACCTGCGAGACCCCAACAGAAACCACCTGAACGTGCGTCATTTGTGCTTTAGTCCATCTTCAAAGCCAGCTTTAATTTCCTGTCGTAGTTAATTAACTGGCGCAGAGTCTCAGAAATGCTTCTGAAGTGGTTGACGTGTATTACGGGATGTGTCATCGCAGATTGGAGATCATTTTAAAAAAAGAGAAGGAGAGAGAGAAAGCGCGCATGATGCCGTCGAGGAGCGAAGACAGGAAGTGTGTATTTCGACAGCTCGGCGTCTGACACGGCCCGACGGATTGCGGCAGGATGTGGTGGAAGCAGACAGGGCGTGACCACATCTCTGCGGGCGACTCTTCCAGCAAGAGCGCAACCAAATAAAGTTGACTTCCTCTTTCTGACAAGATGCTTAAAATGGAGAGAAAAAAAAAAGAAAAACAAAAGTCTGCTGCAGTGACCTCCAGAGTGCCGAACACATGACTGGGCCCCAAGGGCGACGAGGGAGAAGACGGTATGGGTCGACAGCGTTATGATTTTTTACGCTAATTGTACTCTTTAAACATGAAAAATTCAACCCCGAAGCCATTTTCGCTGAGCAACATCAAATTTGAAAGACGATTCCTAGTAGACTGACGAGAAATCTCAAGAAGTCGTACCTGGGAAGACAGGAAGTCTGCAATTGTGGTCTGAAGAGGCCATTGTCGGGTCATTTTGTTCATTCATCCCCTCAAGCCAATTTCTCTTGCACCACGAGCTTTGGTAGGCGCGTCCATCATGAGTGTGATTACAAAGGAGTCTCAAGATCCCACGTCTTGCATTTTGGCTAGAAGGAGACGTTTTAGAGTCATTTCTGCCATTTTCGGGGAAACTTCAAAGGTGAATAACCCCTAGAAATATACGTATGTGTATGTACAGAATATTTGTGATGCCCCTCGGGTGAAAGTTCAAACGAAAGGCACGTGCTCTCTTTTTATCAACTCACGAGATAAGAGATTTATGAGCATGTTATTTCCATCCCGTTACCATTTCGTTGTTTTCAGCGCAGGCACACGCAGACATATGCACATACATAGATACACTAAGAACGTAACACGTGCAACATGCCGCACATCCACACTAATCACAGCCATAAAAAGCTTTATCTAAACAGCTACTTAATGATTGTTTAAGTTGCAGCATTACAGATTATAGTTGTGAAAAATGCACAAACGAGTGAGAGAATGTTGGCGCGGCATGATTCATTTATGAGTGACCGACATAGCCGTCTTCTCTATACGCACACGCATTTCCTTTCCACTTGACTGCTCTTTGTATGTCTGTTATGAAGTGTGGGTATATGGATATTGTATATTACTTGAAAGATTCCGCAGCAATACTGCGTAGGTATTTTTAGCCACGTGTGTGCACGGGTCCACGTGAGCGAGCTTGACCTCCGTAATTGTTTGCTCTTTGTGTGGCAGTGTGTCAATGCGGATGTGTGGAATCCACGCCGCTCGCTCGCTCCATTACCAAAACATCCTCGAATTTGACCGTATGACGGGACGGGTTTTCCGACATTTCAAGAGTTCATTCTGCGGCGCATTATTTGATTACACTCGTCTCGAAACACCGCTCGTGATTAGCATGACAGACGCAAAAGTCATGAAACAATTCACTGACCGAGTCCAGTCACAGGGTGAGAATTTCGGTCATCCTGGAGGGGCTCAATTTCGAGCCGCTAGTCCTCCGCATTGAGAGGAGCCAGGTGAGGTGGCTGGGGCATCTGGTTCAGATGCCTCCCGGACGCCTCCCTGGTGAGGTGTTCAGGGCATCTCCCACTGGAAAGAGACCCCGAGGATGACCCAGGACACGCTGGAGAGACTATGTCTCTCGGCTGGATTGGGAACGCCTCGGGATCCCTCCGGAAGAGCTGGAAGAAGCGGTAGATAATGGATGGATGGATGGAGTCTAGTCACATGGGAGCACGACAAGACGTGAAAGCAAAACACCTAACTTGAGCACCGCTTGATACCCTCGCACGCACCCCCTCGTTTGACTCGCAAATTGGTTGACGAACATGAAACGGGCGCTGCTCTCCAGACTTCCCCGTTTGCGCACGTTTTTTGTGTATTAACAGCCTCAATGCTACACAAACCTCTTTCTGCTCCAATAAAGTTGTCTGCCGCGGAAGCGTCACGTGTACTAATGGTCTGGGGAATATGCCGCGGCTACGGAAATGGGTCACCATCAACGTTCACATGGCCGAGTCTGTCTAGGGCAGTATGTTTCACGGAGCTGCTACTGCTGCATCATGTGTGTGTGGCTGCAGCAGCAGGCAGGCAGACTGCTGGTGATTAGGAACAACAGGGCAGAGTTCAGCCAAGCGAGCGTGCGGAATGCTAATCCACGTTGTCACAAGGCGAGGTTTGGCCTCACAAAGGCTAGGAGACGTGTGTGTGTGTGTGTGTGTGTGTGCTGGGGGTGTTTCTGTTAGCAGCTCACATAAGAGAGGTGCTTCATTACTGCAGATTAGGACAACATGGTGTATGTTAATATAAACACAGCAGGGGAGGTGGGGGGGAGCCGGTGAGAGAGCGATGGACAACAAGACAGGAGCAAGACAGTTGTGTTGAGGTGTGGAAACACTCATTAGGAAAGCGCAGACCTATGGCAATAATGAGCTGAGCACTGTGTTTGTGTGTGTAAGGGAGAGTGGGTGGTAGCCGTTCAGCTGTCAAATGTCAGGTAAACTAGAATCACAAGAGCAGCCATTAGGCAAGCGAGCGCAAACATATGAATATTTCCACTGCATACGTACGCATGCAAGTTGATGTACCGCATGACGATACAGTATTCCATATCTGTTTTTAGTAGGTTTTACTAGGTTGTTCTTACAATGACATTGTGATGTGTCAAAAATGATTTTCTTCCCATGGCAATATAGAATTGAATCATAATTTAAGACATTTTGCATTGTATAACTAGATTTTATTTTAGCTGTGCATCCATTCATCCATCCATCCATCCATCCATTTTCTTTGCCGCTTATCCTCACGAGGGTCGCGGGGAGTGCTGGAGCCTATCCCAGGTGTCAACGGGCAGGAGGCAGGCCACACCCCGAACTGGTCGCCAGCCAATGACAGGGCACATAGAGAGAAACAGCCGCACTCACAATCACACCTAGGGGCAATTTAGAGTGTCCAATTAATGTTGCATGTTTTTGGGATGTGGGAGGAAACCAGAGTGCCCGGAGGAAACCCACGCAGGCACAGGGATATCACGCAAACTCCACACAGGTGGGGCCGGGATTGAACCCGGGTCCTCAGAACTGTGAGGCCAACTCTTTACTAGCTGAGTCACCGTCGCTGTGCATCTTGAGTTCAAAATAAACACAATAAATTGAATGTAGATAATATATGATAGCTCCGGAACACAAGACGGTGTTTAAGTGTGTTGTTTAGACTTTGGATACGAATGGTTGGCTATGGCTATTCATATCAGTATTAATGCAGTATGGAACAATTAATAAAGTACAGAGGCGTATTGAGTTACCACACGGAACGTATTCGATGAGGTACAGGAAGTGTAGCTACTTATGTACCGTATTTTCCGCATTATAAGGCGCACCTAAAAGCCTTTAATTTTCTCAAAACCTGACGGTGCGCCTTATAATCCGGTGCGCTTTATATATGGATCAATATTTAGCATTTAGCGCAGCTCCAACTAATGAGATGCATAATATAACCCCAACCTCTACTGTAGCATCTATTCTATGCGCCTTATAATGCGGTGCGCCTTATATATGAAAAAAAGTTTTGGAATAGGCCATTCATTGAAGGTGCACCTTATAGTGCGGAAAATGCGGTACTCTGTAAACACAGTGTAGCTCAGCCTCAGGCTAGCGAAGAGTACGGCTGGCGACATCCTTTTTTTTTTTTTTTTTTTTTTTGGTCAAATGTGCGTTAACTCATTTGGAACTGCATCAATCCTTTTCTGGAATTATGATTGATATTGAACTTCCCTAAAAAGAAAAGACTCCACTTGTTACATGTTTTTACAACATTTACTTAATTTTGTATTATAGTGTGTACGGGGCGGAACGGTGGGCTCAGCTGGTAAAGCGTTGGCCTCACAGTTCTGAGGATCCGGGTTCGATCCCGGCTCCGCCTGTGTGGAGTTTGCATGTTCTCCCTGTGCCTGTGCTGGTTTTCTTTGGGCACGCCAACTTTAACCTTCAAATAGCCCTGAGAAGATGGGCCACAGTGTCCATGTACACACATGCACAGTTGTGCACTTTAACAACCTGCCAACAACCGACAGATGACCTGCCGTTAACATCTCAGCTTCTTCCTCTTGTTTTCGTCTCCTGACGACAAACTCACACAGACCGGCTTCCGCGACGCACTACTGCAGTGGCTTTACCGTCGCTTTCTGCCAGTCTCTGGACCGGAGTCTTTCCCACCCTCCCCATCCCGCTCTCTTCGTTGCTGCAGTAGGGAAGAAAGAGGGGGAAAAAAAAAAGAATCCAGCCAATCAGGAGCCAGCGTAAACAGACGAGCCCCCTCGCACTACAAAAACACACAAAGTGTAGGAACACGCACACACACACATGCGCACACCTGGGTGTGCATATGCCTTTGGGCTGTTACAAATGCAAACACGCTCATTCAAGTGCATCTTTGTTAATACGCCGCGCTCCCTGGCAACGCACACGTTAGGAATACATGATCGCTTTCCTCTGTCGGAAATGAGAGAGACAGACGAGATTCTCTTTCATATGTTACGCAGAGACGGCAGCAATTTTGAGAGATAAACGTTCGGGCCGGACATCCCCTCGTATGGGACTTGGCGTCGTCATTGGTTGACGCTCACTTAGCGTGAAGATGGACTGCAAGGGGAAGTGAGGAGCTTGGAAAGGCTCGTGCATTTACATAACACATGTCAAAATGTGCTTTGAAAAAACATTATGGAATTTGCCTCCGACTGGCTATCTTCAGCTCCGCCGCCCTTAGCAACAGTTGCCATCCCCCAGAATCTTCCAAAATGGCGACTGAGCAGAACAGGTTTGAAGTGGATTCTCTATCGCGTTTTCCCGGTAACATTGCTTTATGTGTTTTTTTGCCAAATGCGTCAGACTTGTCCAAGAGAGTCCTCCAGAGAGGTCTCAACTGTTTCACGCAAGGATATGTACACAGAATTAAGATTTCAGACGGAGTAGGATGCAATGATGTCAGAGTTACAGCGAAACATTGCCGATTGATGCAAAAAAAATTTAATGCCTCACAAACTTCATATTGAAATCCAACAGGATAACATAGTGTAGTATAGTAAAGTGCAAAGCAGGATGAGTACTTTTTACCTGGAAAGCTCACAAGTAATATTGTAGTGTTAATAAATGAGTGGGTGTATTCATTTGACCCGGCTCGTAATGGAACCCAGTGCTCTGTCTTAAAAGTCCGATGCGATACAAATGGGAAAATAGACATTTCTCTTGCATGACGTGGCACATTTACGTATCACTAACCCGACTCTCGGCATAAAACATGACACACTACATTCGGCGGGTCAGTGATATACTAAGAAAGTGTAAGTTGTATAAAGCACTGATAATAATTCAATCAAACTCAGAGAAGATACTTCTCGCTCACTTACCTTCAAACATACAACCTTGTGTTTGTTGATATTGTCCACATTTAGTTGTACCTGCGCTCTTCCGCGAGCCTTAATCCATCGTAGACACTTCGTCAACTGTGTTTTAGGCTTTGGAAAATGAATCAACCGGGCCCCAGGATATCTTTCATCAGAATTGCACGTTCCCCAAGCGCATCTGAGGACCGTTTTCTTCGTAACATAAACTTTTCCAAGCGCACGCTACTGACAACCAGCATTGCTTGTGGGACAACATGACGAGAGGGGCGTGTTAAGACAATGCGGCTATCTGATTGGCTATTATTGTACGAGTGATTGACAGGTAGGAAAGGTCCATTGAAAGCAGGTATAGTGAGATGGGCAACAAGTCATCCTTGAAAAAGGGAGTGGAAAGAATTGGCTTCTGAGACTTGTTTCACCACGCAACGGAATATTTGGTGGCGGTGAACTTGACGCAGGGAAAAGTCTGAAGGACCCATGATCGAATTTGAAGTGGTAGTCTCCCATTTTGGGTGAATTCTCGGCCTCGGTCTTTGACGAAAGAATTGGAAGCTAGCATCTTGGACAGCAAATTGCAATTTAAGATTTCAGCCGGTGAGGGTGGCGCAAGGCCTCAAAATTTGATCATTTTGAGGATTATCAATGAAATGACCACAAAAAAAAGCATCCACACCCAGTATCGAACGAGAAGTCTGCTATTTTGGTTCGTGCCGTGAGCGATACGATTTCTGCTTAGTGCAAATAAGCAAAGTGAGAAATAATAAAGGAGCAATTGAGAACCTGTAATCCCTTTCCTGTTACCATAATCTGCTAAACAAAACCGGATTATCCGCCAGCGTATCAGGCGGCTGCTACCTGCTTGTCTCACTTGTTTAGCAGCGTTGTGCTGAGGTATTATCCGAAATGGAAGGTTGTCTTTTTTTTTTTTTATATATTTATATATTATTATTCACTGCGTTTGTCCTCTCATTGAGATTTGTGAATACAGAAAAAAAATATGCTTTATATACTATGCGGAGGCTCTAGCGAATGACTCACAATGCAAATTTTCCTGATTAGTTGCTCATATCTGAAGTTTTAGCAAGGCGATGCTGACATAAATTGGATGTAGCTATGACGATCATCACTTCCTTTTCCCTCTCAGGCGTTTTCAAAGGGTAATTGTACTTCAATTTAGTTGTATTATGGTGTGGAGAGTTGAGCATCAGCTCCATCAGGCCCTTTGGCTGAGCACGTCCTGGATTTTCTGAATACGTGTGCAGAGGCAACGCTGCTCGTATTTATTAAGCACACACACACACACACACACGTGTATAGTGTATGATATATAACGCATCGTAACATTGAGAGACTCCCAGCTGCGTTGCGGGCCGCCTTTGCAATGAATCACACACACACCAGTGCATAATGGCAACCCGCTTGGGTCTGCTCCTCTTTTATTCATTCAAGCTTCCTCGGCGGCCTTATTCACTCCCTGCGCACCTCGCTTGTTCTGCGACATTCATCGGCGTCCTCCATCTCCAGGATATCATTTGTCCCCCCCCCGTCCTCCATTTTAAAAGAGGGTCTCGTCTCGTCTGTCCACATTTTCCTCTTGTTTATTTCCTGTGCTAGTATCGCTTCTGTCCGCGTGTTGATGAATTCAAGGCAGTGAACACAATGCTGTACATCACTAGAGTGGGAGGTGGGGGGGGGTTCATCTATATGCTCACGTATTAATACATGCAAGTCAGTAATTAATCAAAAACCAAGACATAACCTGATTTTCACTTGCCATCCTCTGGAGTTACTGATGTCAACCTCTGATGTCAAGACTCGTTGATCTAGAGAAAGAATAGCCGTTGACATTTTTTTTTTCAGTCAAGTGACTGATGCTCAACCAAGACTTACACATATTTAAAAAATATATATATTTAAAATGGTAATTTGCCCTGGGTGGCCACCGTGCAATCGTGGACAACTGACCGATTATCAAGTTCATGATTGTTTTCTGAAATTTTTGTAATCTCATGATTGAATTAAAAAACAAACAAAAAAAAAAATGAATTTCTGAATGGAAGAGCAACATACTGTAGTATAAATGACTATTTTTAAAAAATAGCAAATATTATATTATACATATGGCGGCACGGTGGAGGAGTTCTGAGGACCCAGGTTTGATCCCGGCCCCGCCTGTGTTGAGTTTGCATGTTCTCCCCGTGCCTGCGTGGGTTACCTCTGGGCCCTGCGGTTTCCTCCCACATCCCCAAAAACACGCAGCATTAATTGGACACTCTAAATTGCCCCTAGGTGTGATTGTGACTGCGGCTATTTGTCTCCATGTGCCCTGCGATTGGCTGGCGACCAGTTCGGGGTGTGCCCTACTTGTTGCCCGATGACAGTTGGGATAGGCTCCAGCACTCCCCGCGACCCTTGTGAGGATAAGCGGCAAAGAAACTGGATGGATGGTTATTTGCTGAAGTGACTGTGGGGTTCCTTTTTGAAAAAGTTTTTGTACTAAATATAAAGTCTGACTTTGGGATTCTGTTTGTACACGTCCATCTTTTTTTAAAAATGAATGAATGTATTCCCCCTTTCTTCTCTCTTCCAGAAGGCGACTGCAGGGGATGAAGACCAGGAGAACCAGGCTCGCAAATCCTCCGGGGACCTCTGCTCCTCCGACGGCAAATTGGCTGAAGCCGACCCAACGGGCAAGGTCAGTCGCTGGGCTACCCCCTCCCATTATCCCCCCCCCCCCCCGCCCCACCCTCACCACCACTCTTCACCCCAGTTTGCAATCTCTCATCCATCACCTCCCGTTGCACCCGCCCCACCCCCCGCCCCGTACACGCCGGGCAGCTCTCTGGGTCAACTTCCACACGTACACACAAGCCAGTCATTTTCTGATGGCGCGTGCCTCCTCTGCAGTTTGTCAGGAAGTACACACAGACAAAATATAACACAGCTGCAGACGCTTTTCTAAGCTCTTTTTCATGATGATCTTTTTTTCCACACAAACGCGCACACACACCCAGATGCTCGGCGCTCCGCAGGTGATCCCTCATCCACGTCTACTGACAGCGTATATTAGCTCTATTAGATCAGGATCCTGACAGCGCAGCCCATTTCCTGCTTCTTGTCTCCACGTCGCACTTACATACGTCTAATTACCTTATTCTAATCATCGTATGGTGTGGGTTTTTTTTTCTTCTTTGCAGGGTAAAACATCTCCAACTGTGGTGTACAATCAGCTTTTTCCAGACATCAAGGAGGAGCCTGGACACCCAGCCCTGGTCCATCCCAGGTACTGCAGTCACGCACCACCCGCTTTAGAGCCCGTTTAAAAGGAAAACATCAAATTTATAGTTCAGCGCTCCATAGTCTCTTTTACGCAGATCCTGCAAAATAGCATCATCAGAGCAATATATATATATATATATATATATATATATATATATATATTTTTTTTTTTTTAAACACAGAACCTAGCAAAAAGAAAACACGTAATAACTAATGTGATTACAGCTGTCTTCATCCTCTCCTCCCATCCCTTGCATCGGAGTGTAATCCCACCCAGATTAAAAAAAAAAAAAAAAAACGCAACAGATGACCTTGCGCCGCCCTGGCCGGCGTGCGACCCGCGTGACGCGCTGATCGAGTGGCAACCCGCCGACATCAAAACTTCAGCGGGATTAGCGCTTTTATCCCCCAACCCCGCCAAAACCGCATGACCGTCATGCACACACACACACACACACTCTAGAACCGGCCCGCGCCAGTTTGTTGTCAGCACGTCTGCACCAGTGAGCCATAATGAACGTGGCGCAATACATCCGCAGCACTTAGCGTCACGTTCGATGTCCATTAGCGGGGCGCTTGTCAACTATAAATTGGACGTGGATTATTCAATCGGGCTTGGGTTCCTACTGTTGTACTTTTCTGCTTAACCTAGTTTGCAGTCGCAGCTCTGTCTAGAGGGGGCTCGCGACGATGATGATGATGATGGCAGTGGTGGCGAGGGGGAGTCTCCACTAGCAAAGAAGCAGATAGCGCCACCTGGTCCTTTGCGATAAGACCAAGGTCTGTTTAGGCGGAGCTGGTGTAAACACAAGATAAGACTTACCCCAATATTCAGCAGTAGTGTAGGTTTTTTTTTTCTTTTTTTTTTTTTTGTCATTCATGCAGCGTGAATTACAGAGCGCGTATATGTTTAATATCATTATCCCAGCAAAGTCCATAACTCATAAGGTTTTACAAAACTGAGAAAGGTGACATCGCTCGCTCAATGATGATGAGTCAGGTAAAAAAAAAAAAGACGGAGTCAGTCAATTGTGAAAAAACAACTTTAATTCGGGCCGTCTCGGAGCGCATATCAGTGTTTTAATCTCTCCATTTTTTAAATTTTCTCTCTTCCACAGTTACTACCTGTACACGTACGACAAGATGGTGGCTCCCAACGTGTCCCTGCGCAGGCAGGCGGAGATGAGCCCCGAGATGCTCGGCGCGCTGCTCAAGCACCACTACGGCCGAGGGCCGCCGCTCCACGACGAGCCGCCGATGGGTCAGTCGCGACTCCTGAGAAAAATACGTGCTGTGATGCTGTTCCAAAAATCGTGGAGTACACGGTTTTCTGTTTCTCACAGTGTGCGCACATCGTAAACATCGTTATTTTGTGTAAACAGGGAACACATTTAATAACATTTAATATGAAACATAAAACTGCTGGCAGTAAATCCTCCAATTAATTTCCTTTTCATTTATGATACACATAATCCCACAAGGTGAAATTCTTCTTACCACGGAGAACCAGTTCCACACACATCCGAGTGAAAGAGGCGCGCAAAACAGGGCTGCACCACTTCAGTCGGGAAGGCGGCGACGATGCTTTGCTCAAGGGCACTATTGTTTTATGTCCATCAGAAAAGCCCTCAACGGGGTGTTTAAATGCCACTGGAAGTTGCGTGACCATTTCGGCTAGTTTTTTTTCCCCCTCACTGCACATTTTGAAATATTATCACGTTCCTATGATGTTGTTTCAAATTATTTAATTAGTAGTTTATTAGTTAGAATTTAGTTTGCAACACAGTCTGGGCAACGTAGAGCAGTGACGAGCTAGACATGCTGCTTATGTTTACTTTCGATATTAATGGAGAAAGTTGTTTCAAGATGCAATGACTGTCGGAGTAGGTGAATAATCGAAGAAAAAGTGGTTAAGCTGGGACGAGATTTTCTCTTTTCCGAGTGGGAAAGGTCTGGTCTGAAGCCAAAGTAGAAAGTGCAGGATCAGATGGTGTCTAATTTTCAAATTCCACCTTGGCACAGCCTGATCCAGGTTGAAAGCACGGACAATACAGCGCATAAAAATCTAATTCTGTATTTTAAATATAGGAGGCAACATAACATTGACCTTAAAACGGTTTGGGAGCATCATCTTGAAAAGTAGATCTTGGGGTACAAAAGTCTGGGCACCCTTGCATTAATGTATGATGACTATGGCAACTAGCGTTTATTTTATTTTCCTGTTTAGAAAAGAGCAATTTCAGTTTGAGGGGAGTCGTTTATTTAACGTCTACAAGATGGACGCAATTTGAAGAGCGATATAAAATGGAGGCCGCTAGTGCAATCGTATCGCATGTTACTATTAAGTCTGCCTGCTAGCTGCTAGCGGTCCTCTGGTTGAGATGCTGGATGCTTGGGAAATGTATGACACACATACTGTACACGGGAGCTACCAGGAGCTATTAAAAGTCTTACGATATGAGTGGGAGAGACGAGCATGCTTATGGAGGAGACACGTGTGCTGTAAATAATACACAATAACACACAGGCAGGTGCCTGCAGCCATGCACATCCTCACATGCTGACCTCCACTTAAAGACTCGGGGTGGCACCTCACTGTTGATGAGCAAAAAGGTGGCAGTTACCTCTTTTCCTGCGCCTCTGCTGTGCTCGTTTTTTTGTGTACTGTAAATGTGTATTTGTGTGTGTGTGTTAGCAGCAATCACAGGAATGTGTCAGCCATTCCAGGCCGTCTTTCCGCAAACATTTCTCCTTCCGTCCTTTCCTCTTTTCCGCATCGCGTCTCCCAGGTCGACTTTTGTCGCCTTCTCTCTTTCCTATCCTCCTCCCGTCCCACCCCGCCAAAGCTAAAATGGCTTCTTCAAACCAAAGTGGTAGACTTCCTGTGTTTTTCCGGGCATGGGTTCTACAGACTTTAGATAGATGGATGGATAGATAGATAGATGGATAGATGGATAGATGGATAGATGGATAGATAGATAGATAGATAGATAGATAGATAGATAGATAGATAGATAGATAGATAGATAGATAGATAGATTGATAGATTGATAGATTGATAGATAGATAGATAGATAGATAGATAGATAGATAGATAGATAGATTGATTGATTGATTCTGGGCTATGCTACCAAACTAGTTATCATCAGAATGACCCTCTAATTGCCACTTAGCGACCAAAATGGCAAATTCCCTTGATCTTTTTAGGCACAGGTTATTTAATCTTTTTTTAGGGTATTTATTCATATTAGACACTCATATTGGAATTTTTAAAAGCAAAGCAAATTTATTTGTATAGCGCATTTCATAAACAAGGTAACTCAATGTGCTTTACGTGATTAAAGGCATTTGAAAACAAAGAGACAAAACAGTTAAAAAGAGATAACAATAAAAATGACAAAATATTTGAAAAAAAAAAAGAGTTAAAACCGCATACAGTGCAAGTAATATAATCAAAAAGTGGATATATTCTAAAAAGCATGAGAACCTGGATTTAAAAACATTCACACTTGGGGCTGACCTCACCATTATTATTGTTATTATTATTCCATATGTGTGCAGCATAATAGCTAAATGCTGCTTCACTATGTTTACATCGGACTCTGCGCTCCACTATTTGACCCGAGTTAGTCGATCTCAGAGCTCCACTGGGTTTGTATACTCTCAGCTTTTTTTTTTCATGTATTCAGGACCTAAATCATTTAATGATTTATAGACCAGTAGCAGAACTTTAAAATCGATTCTAAAGCTGACTGTAAGCCCGTGCAAGGACTTTAGGATTGGAGTTGTGTGTCCAGTCAGAAGACCATTACAATAGTCAAGTTTACTTGAGATAAAAGTATGGATGAGCTTTTCCTGGTCTGCTTGACACATCCAAGACTTCCCCCTAAGATATGTTCTTCAGATGGTAGAAGGCAGTTTTTGTGATTGATTGTTGAAAGTCAGGTTGGAATCAATCAGAACACCAAGGTTTCTGACTCGGTCTTTGGTTTTTAAAGATAGAGACTCACAGAGAGTACATTTTCCCCAAAGATGTCTGCTTGAAAACAAAACAGTAGACACACTGTGTTTTTTGGGGGGCACGAATGACTTTTTGAGACTTTTTGGCGGCTTTACACATTAGACATGCTGACCAGATTTCACGTTGCTAAGGGAAACTGGCTTTGGGGGCCGAATTTGCCGATAGTCTGCTGTCACGTTCCTTCTCTTCCTAATCTTTCTCCTCCTTTTCTTCCTCTTCTTGTCTGCTTCGCTTTCCTTCCACTCACTCATTTTCAATCCTACTTCCTTTTGATTCATCAGCAGATGACTCACTGATGTTAGTGCAAAGCGTGCCGTGTGTCCGCTATTTATTTACGCGTCTCACACACACACACACACGCGCGCACACACACTATAGGAATAAAAGGCAAGACAAACACAACATGGCTTCCTTTCGATGCCTCTCCAGTTCCTTTTTAAAGCAAGGGTGAGCAAATTGCAGCCTACGGGCCGATCTGTTCTTCTGTAATTTCGGCCCACTGAGCATTTACATTACCAAGATTCCTGGAATACTTCTTGTGTTAATTTAAAATGTATAAAATAAATAAAAATGTAAAATTTATTTCCGGGCACATCTGTCCATTGAAAAAGCAATCAAATGCGGCCCGCTCCTGTTTTAAAGTGGAACAAGTGGGTTGCCAGACGGCTCCCTTATTCCACTTTTGCCAAGTCGGTCGTGTGAGCTTTTTTAGTTAAGGTGGCAGACCGCCGTTGCTGCCCCCCCTCCTCTAACTTCCTTCTTTATCCCACTTCTCTTCCTCAGATCTTCACACGTCGCCTCCGCTGGCTGAGGAGGCCAAATCCCAACACGGCGGCGAGCGGGAATGCCAAGCCCAGGCAGTTTCCATGGAGACGAGCAGCCTGAGCGGCAAGATAGCCGCCCGCACTCGCGGCCCTCCTCCTCATCCCGGATCGCCGCCGCCGCACGAGGAAGCGGGATGCGGCGGGAACGTGGCGGAGGACGACAAGGACAGGATCGTGGTGGAGATTATGCAGATGTACGGCAGGCAGCAGGAGAAACTCAACTCCACCCTGCACAAGCAGCTGCAGCTGGAGATGGTGAGAAACTAAAAATGAATTCCCATCATATTTCATTAGTAGGAATCAAACAACACATTTGTCGACGAAGGACCCCTTGACTGCCTTATTTTGGGGCATGGCTTATTAATACCTGGATCTTGCCGTATCTCAGCCAGACACCGGCAACACTATACAACGTATTATTATTATTATTATTATCACTATATCCCATCTTTTACGATCATTGGGCTACAGCTCGTCAAATCAAACACTTTCGGGGTAGGCGGTGTCGCTACAACCAGATATAACTTCCTGCGTCTTTTTGTCGATCACGCAGACAACAGCTGACGCACGTCCCCCGTCCGTTTGTCCGCAGGAACTGGAGGCGCTGCGCGGCGGCGAGGCAGCGCGTCTGCGCGAGCTGAGCGCCGAGCAGCGGGAGCTGCGCACCGAGCTGGAGGCTGTGCACAGCGAGCAGGCGCGCCAGCTGGGCCAGGCCCGCCAGGAGCAGCTGGAGCTGGAGGCCCGTCTGGAGCTGCTACGGCAGCAGGCGTGTGCCTGCGAACCCGCTGCCCAGCGCCAGCAGGAAGCGCACTACGTCGCGCAGGTACGACGGCGCAGTGATGCGTAGAAATTAGATACACAGACGTGGGTGGAATCCTAATCCAAGTACACGTATTGGTTTCATACCTGCCTTTTTCTAAGTGTCAAGTTTTGCTCCACTGAGGCACTGTGCACGCATGCGCCTCTGGAGGCAAGAAATTTGTTTAATGTATGCACGGAACCGTATGACCCAAGGTCGGACTACCTGCCGATTTATTTATTTATTTATTTATTTATTTTTACATCATCGTCTATTATGTGGGGCAAGAGATTATTTGTCATAAGCGGATGAAAAAAACTGGCGGCAATCAGTTGGGACATGCCAAAATGGCCTATTAGATGAATGGCCACTTGGGGCTCGGCATATGAAGATGGTTTTTATTTGTCGTAAGTGGAGAGAGAACCCGTTTGGTGAAAAGCTTCTATTGGATCGATGGCCACCAATGGCACGCTCAAAATAGACGTGCCCGTATTCCTACACATCGTGACATTTTCTCAAAACTTCTGCGTTTTATCTCGAAACAGTTTGATGTTAAATTTTGAAGCCTCCTAAAAACTTTTTTCGCCAACAAGTGCCGTATTTTATGGCCTATAAACTGTGACTTTTTTTACACACTTTCAACCCTGCGGTTTATGCGGTGAAGCGCCTAATTTACGCATTTTTTCTAACGGCCGCAATGGGGCGCTCGAGCGAAAAAGGTAAGAATGAGACCGGTGGGATATATGTGCCGAGGAAGTGACTTTTACCGGTCCGGCCCTCTTAGCCCCACGCTAGCATGTGAGTGCTGTGTCTCAGGGATTTTTACCAGTATGTTTTTTTTAACTGGCCTTGTTAGCGCAGCAGTGCTAGCATTAGCGTTAGCGTGGCGGCGCTAGCATTTGCGTTAATGTGACGGCACTAGTGTTAGCGCTAGCGTTAAACTCTCTTTGTCCCGTCTTGGTAAATATCTCGTGTTTCAATGTGGGCACTTGCAGCATTTACACGGGTGCGTCCAATGTACGTACCAAATGGTATTTCCTTTACAAATGTACTGGGTGAGGCTTATAACCAGGTGCGGTCTGGAGGGTGGGAATTGCGGTACTTGCGTCGCATAAAATTGAAACCGTTTTTGAAAAGGTTTTTCAAGAAAAAGCTCACGTTATTTTCACAAAATATTTTTAATACACAATTTTTTTTTCATAAAAATGTACCATATATTTACTATTTTAAAAAAATGAAAATTTTTTCATGTGCAACTGCGATATTTAAAAGTGCTCAATAATAAATGCTGAGTTGAATCAAAAATCTGACTTTATTCCAAAAAAGGCAACATTTTTTTGTGAAAAAGATGTTATTATGGCGTCAGAAGCTACTTATTTGTATGTTATTTATAATGTTTGGTTATTATTTGAGGGAGACGCTTCTTTGCGTAATTGTATGCCATTTCGAGTTGTTTGCTTTTGCGGTCATGCGCTCGCCCCTGCCTGACAGCGCCGTCCAGTTTAAACACCCGCGTGGGTTCCTCGGGCTCCGTACGAGCTTATTTGGTCAAAGAAGTGGGTCAAAAAAAGACAAATGGCCGTGCTGGTTTAAATTGACGCCGGGCCACACAGACGGCACATTCAGCCGACCACCCCCCCCCCCCCCGGTCCTGCTTGTTTTGGAGCTTTCTGGCTCCACATGACGACAATCTCCGGTTCTGTGCCAGCCTAGAGGTCCACGTTGTGTATTTGTCAGTCCTAAAATATCCCAAACCCCCTCGTCTCTTCCCAGTTGTCGGAGCTCCGCCAGAGGCTGGAGCGCGCCGAGGCCGACCGGCAGGAGCTGCAGGACGAGCTGAGGCGGGAACGGGAGGCTCGGGAGATCCTGGAGCGCGCCATCAGCCAGCTCAAGCAGCAGATGGGCCGGTCGAGCACCGCCTTGCCCGCCGGTGCCAGCCCCTCGCCCCCCCTCACCCCGTCCACCGGACCCCCCAACGCCCATTCGCCAACCTCCTCCTCCCCTTCCTCCTCCCCTTCCTTCTCAGAGGCCCCAAAGTAACTGGCGCCTCTCCTTCGCTTTCAATCTTGGACTTTTCTAATTTAACATGAAAAAATTTTGTCTTTTTTTTTTATTATTATTCTCCTCCTCTCAACAAACAGTATTTAAATACTTTTTTTTGCTTTGTTTGTTTGGGATGTGATTTTAAGTTATAGCCTTTTAACAGACACCACAACCGCCACCGTTCACGCTGCTTGGGTCGCATCCCCTTCACGCACCTGCTCAAATCTCGTCTGAGAGCAACGTGAACTCGAGATGCACATTGCCCACCTCGCTTTACGAAGCCGTCCTCCCTCCGCAACACTGTGCCCCCCCCCCCCCGACCCCACCCCAGATGAAAAGAACATGCGCTCCTTTTTTAGTGAACTCGACTTGACTGAGCGCCCTGGAGTCGTCGCCCCCTCTGGGACAGGAATGCACGTGAGCTGTGTTTCCATTTGATTTTTTTTTTTTTTTTTTTTTTTGTGGTTTTGTTTTGTTTTCTGTGAAGAAAATGAAGGCAGCTTTTGATAATAACACAACCAGGTCACTGTTGACAGCAGTTACTTTGTGCCGACTGAACAAACAGCGAAAGGAAGAGGGGTGGCGCACCGAGGGTGGGGTGGGGACTAACCCCGGGACGCGAACTTCACCGAGCGCCCCTCCAACGCTGCACCAGCTTCGGACAACGCCACTTTCATTCACGTCGCCAGGCAAAAAGTGCTTTTTTTATTGCCTCTAATGAGATCCCTCTAACCCGGTGTGTACGTGAGCGAGAATGCGTGTGTAAATAATGATTGAAATGAGGAAAAAGGAGCGTAAAAGGCGGGGGTGTTAACTTTTTATGCATCGACTACAAATGCAAATTGATAAGACATTCCACTGTGCTCCATTTCATAGGCAGATTATGAGGACAGTCCCAAGTCGTCAATGTTGTTGGGGGGATGGGGGGGGGCTTTTATGAAAATATTTAACATAATATTAAACTAAGGATTTCTATTCACTTTGTACATACACTAGCCATTAATATATTAAAGCTTCATCTTTGTCTATGGTAAATCTTTTTGGAGGTTATATATGAATCGGTGCGGGGGAGAAAAAAAATATTTTGCTTGGGATCTTTGCAAAAAAATATGCAAATTCGTCGAGCGGATGTGGAGGAAAAATGTGTTTCATGTCACACTCTTATTTTAATTTATTTTATTTTTTTGGGAGCTGGCGCAAAAAGGAAAATTTAAAAAAACTTTCTGCCACTTTTTCTAGGAACTCGCCAAAGGACGTACTTAAATGTATGGGGGGAGAAAAAAAACATTTTTCTGGACATTTGTGGCCTTTTTCTGCTGAGATTTTTATAATTAATGCCAGGCTGGATTATATCATATACGATGCTGGGGCCACAGGTGTAATGTGAAAATTCATGAATAATAGTTTGCAGAATTACATCTTGGATTATAAAAACAAAATAACAAAAATATGAATATATATATATTTTTTGCATGTTTCTCTGCCCCTCATATTTGTGTAAAAAAAAAAAAATGCTCCCACCAATAAAATAATAATAATAATGAGCCACTGAGGCTCATGTGCATGAACCTGTACAGTTTTTTTTTTTTTTAAATATATAAATATGAAAGGTCAGTGTGAATGAATGTGTGAGTGGATTTGTACACTCTTGACGCCACTGAATTTATATTCAGTATTAGTTTATTTTTGTTTTAATTCAGCAGAACAAGATTACATTTATACACGGGGGGGGCTGCTGTTTGAGGATGAAGTGAAAGGGAAGCCCCCCCCCTTGCCCCTTCTTTAACGCGAGTCGACATTTTGCAGTGTTACACGAAATGCTTTTGTACAGTCTCTTTGTCTTTTCTTTTCACACCCCCATGACGACAAATCCGCCGTCAGGGTTTCACACAATGTCGCTGCAACGCGGGATGTATTCTGTACATAAAGAGATGCTTTAAAAAAAATATTATATTAAAAAAAAAAAAGACGGGAGTTGGGAATTCGCAGCAACAATGACAATCGGCGACCTCCCTAAAAAAACGGGCCCCCCCTGTCTTTTTTTTCCCCACCTCAGCCACATGCTTTTATCGTACACCCCCCCCCACCCCCGGCACTGGTGGGCGACAAATAGGTACATTGTGTTTTCATTTGTACACTTTTGAAAAACAACAAATATATATTCATGCCCCCCCCCACGCCGCCACACAATGCTGAAACATGACTCGCGGTGTCCGTGTATGAATATGACCATTGCCAATAACCATGTGATGAGAATCTTTGTTCTTTGCATGACTTGAGACACTGATCTCCTACCTCATGTTGTGATATATATAAATACAAATCTATATCTATAAAAAGATGTTTTTTTTAAATGCAAAGGAAACTAACGGTTAAATCATTTAATATCGACGAGTACATGACCTGACTATACTATACTATATGCTTTTCAGCTCTATGATACCTCACTTGTATCTTGGTGTTTTTTTGTTTTTTTTTTTGGGGGGGGTTGTTTTTATTTTCCTGTTCTTTGCGCATATTTTGATTTGACACCTTGTACATATGATGTTGTGTATAGACAATGAACTTGGATCTAATTCAAGTAAAGTTCTGTAGTGTTCAGCCATCGATGCGTGTTTCCTGCTGCTTTTTTTTACCCCCTACGCCATATGAGAAACCGCACACCGCGGACATTAACAATATCTCCATAGACAAAAAAAAATAAGTACAACGGTCAAACTCCTTTTTTACATTTCCCTTTCCTGGCAATGTTAGGCAGTCTGCACCAAAATATGTATTCTGGATTCTGTTTGGTTATTACCTAGCCAATGGATTAATAAAAATAAAAAAACAGCTTTCATCATATATACCAACTGCCTCAATCGAGCATTTAAGACAAATTTGAGCAGAAGAACAAATATCCATCCATCCATTTTCTTTGCCACTTATCCTCACGAGGATCGCAGGGAGAGTTGGAGCCAATCCCAGCTGTCAACGGCCAGGAGGCGGGGTACACCCTGAACTGGTTGCCAGCCAATCACACGGCACGTAGAGACAAATAGTCGCAATCACAATCACACCTACGGGCAATTTAGAGTGTCCAATTAATGGACGCTTGTGAGGATAAGCGGCTAAGAAAATGGATACACAAAACACGTTTCAGGGTGCAGGACAACCGATGCGGAGAGCAATATTAAAAAAAATATATATTTATATATATAAATATTGGGAACAAAACCTTTCCTGCCAAAAACTCTGATTGAATTGTGAAAAAAAATAAAAATAAACAGGCGTCATGGCAACCGAAGACAAATATAGACTCCTCATTCAAGAAGAAGCAGAAGCATATGGCCCACGGGCCGCAGTTTCCGCACAAAAGTGTCCACTGGACATGAGGCGGCCGCTCCCTGGGGGGGCCAAAAACCCTCTGGAGTGTCCAAAAGTTCAACGCTATGAACTGTTTGCTCAAGGGCGTGTGGATACGACTGTAGAGCACGAGTACAGTGTGTTCTTTGAATCTATGCCACAAACACGTACACGTGCTGAAACATAGTATAGAGAATAGATATTGACATTTATTGATACTGATAATACTACATAGCGTATGTCAAAAGATAATTTCTTTTTATTTAATTTTTAATTATTTACATACAGGAATAATGTATGGCTGTACAGTATGTGATTCTATGCATATCGCTTTTATTTTGATTGAACCATCATAATCTTTCTATTACTGTACTACTATTATATACTAAATGTACTCCATCTATCCACCCATTTTCATAGCCACTTATCCTCACAAGGGTCGCAAGGGTGAGGGAATAGTCGTCATTTTAAAAGATTAAATATGCATTTTTAGCTGAAGGGAATAAAAGTTATTTAGTGAGAATAAAGTTGTATTTTTTTTCAAGTGTTACATGTGAATGCAGGAGTATTTTATAAGAATGAATCTGCATTTCTTTTAGGAAAAATAGTAAACGTTAACAAAAAAATCTATTTTATGTGAGTAACGTATTTTTCCAAGGAGTTTAATTTTTTTCCAAGTTATTTTTTGGAAATTAAAGCATGCAATTTTGGAATAAGTTATTCTTAAAAATTCAAAATGTTAGAAGGCCTCAAAAATTTCTCAAGGTATTTGTCAAAATAGTGCAAGAGTTAAGTAATTTTGCAAGGGTAAAGTTGGTCATGTCCACTTTCCAAGCTGCTTATCCTCACAATGGTCTCCAGTTGTTGTTGTTGTTGTTTTTTTTAAGTCAGTGGGACTAAAGTTGATTTTTTCCCCCAGTGGAAAAATGTACATTTTATGAAATTATTTTGGGGGAGGAAATTTGCAATAATTCCAGGCTATATCCAAAAATTATGCCAAGCGAGTAATGTATTATTGTTATTTATCATCATTAGAAGATGACACGCTTTGGCGACCCCTAACGGGACAAGCCTGAAAAAAAAGAAGAAGTATTACTGTTGTTGTGGTGATCCCTAACGGGACAAGGCGAAAGGAAAATGAATTGTTGTAATTCAAAATGAAAACGCTCGTGGCGCTGTTGCGCTCGCCAGGAAGTCTTGTGTGACGCTGATCCACCTACGCCCCCCCCCCCGCCCCCCCGCGCTCCCCGGTGTGCAAAGTAAGCGCGTGACCGCGCCGTGACGTCACGTCCCTCTCGTTCACGCGCTATTTTCGCTAACCGTGTTGCTTTTTGTTGTTTGGACGCCGGCGCGCGTCTCTGCGTGAGAGACTTCATGAAAATTAGCCACTTCCCGTCAGACTTAAGACGCTGCCCCGAGTCCCGACGACGTCCATCATGAGAGTGGCCTGCTTTGCCTCGTCGTAACTGCGGTATGTACTTCAACGACGGACGGCTAGCTGTCAACAGACGAGTCGAGGCAACTACTCATATTTGTGTTAACGACAAACATGTGTGTGCATACGACGGTGTCACACGACCCCGGGAGGAATTTTGACCTATTTTACTTGACATTTAATTGTTAACGTTTATATGTTGCATTTGTAGGCAACTATTTTGGGGCCGTTGTGTAATTGGCTAATTAAAGGAACAAACTCGTCATTCAAAACTGATTTTAAAAATATATAATGTACTTTCTTATGTTAGAATCAATAAAATCGTAATTAATGGCCTTTAAATTGTGTATTGTGGCATTTAAATGAAATCACGATGAATGGCGCTTAATGATGACGTCACGGGCTGCATTGGGCTCTTCTGGGGCTCAATGACGGATTCTCTGGTCTGCTTTTTGTCGTTCAGTACAGGACGGACCCCAAAATAACGTTTCAAACATCCACACCTCAATTTTGGCTAATATAATGATGACGTGGATAGTTCAAACTTTATTTTTCGAGGATATAACCTTGTTAGAGAGCTTTCACGCTCACTACTTAAGGACAATTTAGTTTTAATCCTGACACATTCTTTCACTTTCCGTACCATTTGTCACCATCATCGTGGGTGTGCTGGTGCACATCCTGGTTATCTTGGGGCGAGAGGCTGGGTACACCGTGAACTGGGCGCCTGCGAGTCGCAGGGCACATATATAAATAATAATAATAATAACATTTGCACCTGTGGACTCTGCAGAGTCTTCAATTAACTTTCTACCATGCATGTTTTTGTGGGAGGAAAACCAGAGTACCTACAAAAACCCACGCAGGCACGGGAAGAACATGCAAGCTCAACAGAGGCGAGGCTGGATTTGGACCCGGATTCTCAGAACTCAGAGCCAGATGTGCGAACCAGTTGACCGCCATTCTGACATGTTCTTTAAAAAAAAAATCCTCAGTAGTAGCTATTTATTCATTTTTTTTTTTTAGAGGAAAAAAAATCCTTTCAATTTTTATTTTTATGGTTGGATTTTATTCTAAAGGAATATTCAATATAATAATTACGAGAAGTCACGATAATAAGTGTAATTATTATTCTGTTTGTGTATTCTCCTCTATATTGAAGTATTACAGGTATAATCTTGCCATTAACCATCAATTTATTCAAAAATAATTTTTAAATTTTTTACTTATTAGTTACAGTATTACTACTTATTACTTATTGTATTGACTTATTTTTTATTTAGAATCCTGCCAATCATGTTGTTGATGGTATTATTGTTACTTATAAAAAATAAATACTGTTGTAAGCATTTTTGTAGTTCATTTTTAAGCATTATTTTGTACAAATCCTGCCATTGACCCCCATTTTGACTTAAGATTGTGAAATGATTATTTATCGTTATTACAAGTAATGTTATTATCATTGTTTTTTTTTTGTTTTTTTTTACCTGCAGCTTGCTCAACCTTACTGTCAATGAAATGTAATGATCAAAATTGGATCAAATTGTTTTACTGTTTTTGCCACACCGCAGTATGGAGAACTCCGAAGGCGGCACGTCACCCGAGCCCGACGGCGGCGCGACGCGGCCGTCGTCCCGCCCGGGACGAGCGTCCGGGTCGCCGCGGGCCTCCTGCTCCTCCTCAGAGCACAACGAGCCCAGGAGACGGCGCGAGGCCAGGCAGCAACAGCATCAGCAGCAGCAGCAACAACAACGGCGGCGGCGGCGGCGGGGGGATGGTCAGGAACAGCTGCTCCGGGAGACGGCGCGCCGGAGGTTGCCGGGCCAACGCGAGCACTCAGAGGCGTGCGGCTCAGTGAGCGACGCAGCGGAAAGTTCGCCTAAGAGGTTTGCTCGGGCCAAATGCCAGCTGGTCGCTCATGCCACTGGCACAGGTGGGTTGACCCGACTTCTTCCTTTTACCTCCCCAGGAGAGCTCACTTCCTTCATGGACCCTACCCGGCCACTCACTTCGGACCCAAAGCCTGCATTCTTCCTAACCCCACTTCGGTCATGTAAGCGACGTCGTTTTTGTGCACTGAAAAAAAAAATCCTTTGAATTGACTTCATTTGGATATGTAATTCCGTTTTAAATGCTTATAATTTCCCCTCTTCTCCTTAATTATGTAATAATTGTAAAATCAACCATAGGAAATCATGTTAAATGTAAATTGTTTTTGTCATATAGTCGTCATGTAAACTTGAAATAATTAATCCCATCCAGGCGACACGATTGTAACTGTATCTCAATTTTGTGTTCTTAATGTTTATTTTTAATTGAATGTATTGTGCGGCTTTAAAGCATAGGTGTCAAACTCAACGCCCGGGGGCCAGACCCAGCCCGCCGCATGGGTTTTATGTGGCCCGCGAAGGCAACTCATGTATATCAACTCCCGTGATTTTTGTGACGATCTGGAACAAAATTTCAAATTATCATATCGTAAATGAAGTTGAGATATTGCAAGCATTTTTGTGTTGCCAAATGTGAACAATAGCTGAAAAGCACATTACTCTTGATTTCTGATTCAAAACTGGTTCATAAATTTCATATGTAAATATCATAAGGCGAAAGATTTTCAGGGATTCACAGTCATAACGGCCTCCCTGAGGGAAATCGTAACTACAATGTGGCCCGCGACAAAAATGTGTTTGACACCCCTGCTTTGAAGGCTCTCCGGGCTTTATTACCCCCTTTTAGCTTTGTAAATACAATTTTAGTTTTCAAAAGTTGCTCTGCCTGTTGTGTTGTTGACATAACACAAACTTGTAAAGTCAGTGATCTGCCTGTTTACATCCACTGCTAAATGTATTGATAGAAATCTCATATTTAAAAAAAAAAAAAAATATATATATATATATATATATATTATATATATATATATATATATATATACACAAACACAGAAAGTATTGCAGCTTTTTTTTCCCAGTCACCTTAGCGTCGTAATTGTTACCAAACTCACAACAGTTTTGTAAAACGAAACCAAAAAAAAATACTGTGTAACATTTTTTGGGTGCCAGTGTGTGTGTGTGTGTGTGGACATTGACACCGAAAGCCTTGTGTAACTCTGAGATAAGATTAAAAAAAAAAAAAAAAACACGTAACAGGCCAATCGGGATTGGTGGCTTTTCCTGAAAATGGGAATGTCTCCTAGAGGAAGCGCCACCAGATGCTTTATTGTCACCCCGCGTCAGTTTGCGCGTTTCCTTCGGAGCGTGCGCGCGTTTGCCGTTCCGTTAGCACGATGCCGGTGAGCCGTAGCGCTGAGGAGGAGCAAGAAAGAAGGTAAAGTAAAAATAACAAGATGAAACCATTTTTATGGTAGTTAGTCATTACCCGAGGAAACAGAACTTGTATAGCGGGGTAAGAAATTCTATGTCACGATGGCACCAGCCACAAATTTGTGTGTGTGTTTGTGGGCCTCAGGCACATCCAGGACCCGGCAAGCCAGCGCCTTACCTGGAATAAGCCACCCGTCAACGTCCTGGTCATCAGGAAGATCCGGGACGAAAGCCTGGTGGAGCCCTTCAAAGAGCTGTGCAGGTTTCTAGTTGAGGTAACGCGTCTCCCTCTTTATGTTTTTCGATAAAAGAATGCGTGTGTGTGTGTGTGTGTGTGACCGCGTTGCGTGACTGCCGCCGACAAACGAGCCCTTTGTATGCGTTTGTACCAGAGCGGAGACATTTGCGGCTAAGAAAAAATGTCCTAGCTCAAAATGTGGCCTTTATTAAATATAAACGTTATAACACAGGTGGATCAGCTGGTAAAGCGTTGGCCTCCCAGTTCTGAGGTCCCGGGTTCGATCCCGGCCCCGCCTGTGTGGAGTTTGCATGTTCTCCCCGTGCCTGCGTGGGTTTTCTCCGGGAACTCCCATTTCCTCCCACATTCCAAAAACATGCAACATTAATTGGACACTAAATTGTCTCGAGGTCTCATTGTGAATGCGATTGGTTGTTTGTCTCTATGTGCTCTGCGATTGGCTGGCAAGCCGTTCAGGGTGTACCCCACCTCCCGGCCGACGACAGCTGGGATAGCTGCGACCCTTGTGAGGATAAGCAGCTAAGAAAATGGATGAATGGATTATAACAGACTTCACTGGCAAAGAAGTGCAAAATGAAATCCATCATGATAATCTCAACTGTTCATATATAACGCACACACCAGCTTTTGATCGAACATATGGCAGGTAGCTAGCGCAGGAAACTAACTTTGTCTACATCTTCAGTCATTTCTCCTCCTTGACAAACGTATTGATTCACCGGCCACAGAAGATCCAAATCAAAGTCCTTTGTTCACAAAAAAAAAATACGGGTGATAGCGCCTCCAAGCCCACAGCAACACGGGAAGTGTTCATCTGTTCAATTGATACCAGTCGCAATGTAAAAAGATGGACTGAAATGTCGCAAATCAAAGTCTTTGTTGGCAAAAATGATGGTTGCTAGCTGCTACGTCAGAGAATCAAGTTCGAGGGGAAAACATAAAGTTAAACCTTAGAAAATAAAACAAGTAGCAACGCAAACAGATGGACTCAAATGCATCACAGAAGATCCAAATCAAAGTCGTTTGAGCACAAAAAGCGAGTTGATACCTGTTCTATCATAGAATTCCGTCAGCCAATGAGATTATCCGAACAGTAGAAAGCTACCAGAGAAGAATCAGTGGCAGAAGCAACGGTTGGTTTCCCAAATGCTGGCGGAAATTCCTGTTAAACCAACAAGAAAGAAGGAAGTAGAAACCTATCAAAACGAAACCAGTAAACGGATAGACGCAAATTTTTCATACAAGTCACACAAAATCCAAGAAAAAGACTCTGGCAGCGATTCTGATCTAACCGAAACCAAATCAGTAACAGCCCAAGCGCGTGGACTCCGACCATCAACACGAAAGTTGGCCAACACTTTCTCAGCGCACGTGTTTTTGCCTGCGCTCTGTCTGGTGAGTAACGGGTGACGGTGTGTGTGTGCGTGCGAATCAGGAGAAGCAGATGATGGTGTACGTGGAGCGGCGGGTGGCCGACGACGGGACGCTGTCCAAGGACGAGAACTTTGGCTCCATCCGAAACCAGCTGTGCACGTTCCGAGAGGGTGAGTCGGAGTGAGCTAGCGAGGCCTGGCCGGGTCTTAAAAACATCTGCTTGTCCCACAGCTATTGATTTCACAACGTGTAAATTATTATAATAGCGGGGTCAAATGGTGGGTGTTCAGAACAAAACTTGAAATTTCAACATGGGACGAAGATGTTAGCTTTTAATTCACTTCACGTCGGACCAATTACAAAACGGCTTCTACTGTCATACTGTTGCTTTCACACACTGGAATGTACATATGTTTTTTTTTTTTAATTGTTTGCACAATTGTTTCATTTTTTTTTATCTCTTTGTATATTTGGGGCCAATATGTTTTTTTTTCAATCTTTTGTCTTTTTTTAATTTATATCTTTCTATCTTTTTGTAACTTTGACAGTATTTTCGTATAGTCTCATTTTTCGTCATTTTTTTGGTAGAAATAATTCAAACAGTGTTATTTAAATATTTTTGGCTCTTTGTAGAACTAATATTTAAACTTGTTCCACTCTCATTGGAAAAACCTTTGGCATGTTTCTTTTAGCAATGTCTTGCTAATCTTGCTAAAATATCATCTGTATCATTATGAAATTCTCATGCGGTCTGATAGAGAGATCAAGAAAATTATTTCAAAACTTTCTCCACCATTTTGTGCACATCCCTTTTTCATAACTGGGAATTTTACGTGCCACCATGTCAAGTGCCACTGATTAATTCCAAATAAAGTGCAGAGTGGGCACAAAAACCTGGCATTGGAACAGGGGTGTGTCGACTTCTTATACGCTTAGAATTGGCTGCTCTTGTGCAGGCTACGACGACATCTCCGACTGCATCGACCTGATCATCTGCCTGGGCGGGGACGGCACGCTACTGTACGCGTCGTCGCTCTTTCAGGTACGACGTCAACACGGCTCGTTAGCAGTTAGCGTCCCCGCGTCGCCCGAAGACGGCGTCAAACGTCTCTTTGTTCGTTCAGGCCAGCGTTCCCCCAGTTATGGCGTTCCACCTGGGCTCCTTGGGCTTTCTCACTCCCTTCAAATTTGAGTCGTACAAGACTGAAGTGGACAAGGTCTTCGAAGGTGCGCTACATTTAAAAAAAAAAAACAACAACAAAAAAAGTGCACCCACAAAGTCTTATCGACGCGCCACAGATAATTTTTTTGTCATGTGGTGGCAAAGCACTACTTTTTTTTTCGCCTCTGTAAAATGAAGCTTGTCCCCACAAGTTAAAATATTTAATTAGCACTAAGTTGCCACAATTTTGCCAAAGCGCTTTGTTTATATTTGACCGGGCTTCAGCTCAAGCATGAAAAAATAAATTCTCAAAGTCTTTCCGCAAATAATGAACCGGTTCTGGGCAGGGGGAAATAATCCGGAAATGGGGAAGTTCACGACTAGCAAACTTGTTGGCCTTTACAACTGTTTATTTTTTTCAGTTGGCCATTTTCCACACATTTGCAGTTCATTTTTGTTTTCTCAAGATACACTTCCCTCCAGAATTATTGGCCATTTGCATTTTTTAAAATTTTTTTGGGTTTTAGTTGCTCCATCCATCCATTTTCTTTGCCGCTTATCCTCACGACTGCTGCAGCCTATCCCAGGAGGTGGCCAGCCAGTCGCAGGGCACATAGAGACAAACAGCCGCACTCACAATCACACCTATGGGCAATTTAGAGTGTCCAATTAATGTTGCATGTTTTTTTTTTGTAGGATGTGGGAGGTAACCGGAGTGCCGGAGAAAACCCACGCAGGCACGGGGAGAACATGCAAACTCCACAAAGGCGGGGCCGGGATCGAACCCGGGTCCTCAGAATCATCAATCATTAATTATCAAGTTAATGATTGTTTTGGAGGCCCATCTGAAATTTTTGGAATCTCATGATTGAATGAAAAAACAAAAAAAACCTCACTGTATTTCTGAATGGATGAGCAAATACTGTAGTATAAATTACTATTTTTAAAAAATAATCAATATTATACATATGGCGGCACGGTGGAGGAGTTCTGAGGACCCAGGTTCGATCCCGGCCCCGCCTGTGTGGAGTTTGGATGTTCTCCCCGTGCTTGCGCGGGTTTTCTCTGAGCCCTCCGGTTTCCTCCCACATCCCCAACAACATGCAACATTAATTGGACACTCTAAATTGCTCCTAGGGGTGATTGTGAATGCGATTGGTTGTTTGCCTCGATGTGCCCTGCGATTGGCTGGTGACCAGTTCAGGGTGTACCCTGACAGCTGGCCCTTGACGGCTGGGATAGGCTCCAGCACTCCCCGCGACCCTCGTGTGGATAAGCGTCAAACAAAATGGATGGATGGATGTATTCGGTGTACAGCTGCACATAAATTTAGATGTGAGCAGCAATGTTGGACCGGCTCACCACCAGTATTGGCGCTGAGTGTCGCTCCCGCTCGCCCCGTTTCCGTCTTCAGGGAACGCGGCCATCACTTTGCGCAGTCGCCTGAAGGTGAAGGTGGTCAAGGAGATGCTGGAGAGGACGGCCGCCGTTCCTCCGCCGCCGCAGCCGCAACGGGATCAGGAAGAGGGACACAACGGCCTCGTTCCTCACCGCTACACCAGCAGCGAGGCGGGCAAGGTCACCCTGCAGCTTCAGGTGAGCGCTTCTCGTTTTGCGATGAAAAATTCGCCGAAACACTGATAGTGATTATGTCTAAAAAAAATATCATTTTAGAATGGCGGCTGTAAGTTTCCGCTTCTGTCACTTTTCCGTTTCCCCGTTTTCTTTTTCCTCCCCTCAGACTCTTGTTTTCTTTTTTTTTTTTTTTCCTCCTCCGCCCGTTGTGCGTACGCCGGCCGCGTTGCCGTGGAGACAGTCATAATAAAGCTGCCGGGCGGAGGGAGGCGGACGTTTTGTCGTGTACTTGTGTTGAGGCCGGTTGCCGCGGAGACGGTGGCGTCAGCGGCGCAGCGGCCGCCAAATGGGTGTTTAACGGAGTCTGCTAACGTGAGCGCACAGCTGCGGTGGATCAACCCCCCCTCCGAGATCCCCTCGCCTGCGTGTCTCCTCTCACCGATGGAGCGCAGACGCTGAGTGATGATTCTGCCGTCAGAGCCTCGGTCCGGGGGGGAGGGCGCGCTCGGCGGCTAACGTCAGCGCACCTGTCAGAAGTCGCGAGCGTCTGACGCGCAGGACGCTGATCTGTATGCGCTGCCGCGTGATGATTTCTTCTTGGGGTCAAGTTGGGCGGGGGAGGAATTCTCATGTGTGGAAGACTTGAGCTGTTTGTACGACTTTCAGCGGCTCAAATGTCTTCTTCTGGTCCAAGTGGCGGCTGGGCTGGTGTCGAGCCAAGCTCACTTTGGGTGGGGGTCGGGATCGAGAATTTGGTCTCTGATCCGTCCACGTCACAAGCGTGCTTTAGCGTAGAGGTGCAACGATTCATCGACTGGTTGACAACGAAGCGATTATTAAGTTAACCCATTCATGGGCAGGGCGACAATTTTTATGCCTGATTGAGATAAAAGTATCCGAACAGGCCACAATCAAGGCGATAACACTTCTTTTTTGTTTATGGTGAAGTTATATGATAACTTTACTAATTTAAAATCTCATCCCGAAAAGGGGACGCTGACCGCGAGAGGTTACTTGGGTTTTCTTAGTAGATTGCCCCAAAAACCAGAATCAGAATCAGATTGAAATACTTAAATATTTTGATATACTGAAGGATATAATGCGTGAAAATCATGATATCCCAAAAATGACCACGAATGGGATAATTAATGATTGTTTTGGAGACCCATCCAAAAAAATTTTGGAATGTCATGATTGAATTAAAAAACAAAAAAAACGCAAGAGAATTTCTGAATGGATGAGCAAATACTGCAGTATAAATTACCATTTAAAAAAAAAAAAAAAAATGAATATTATATTATAGATATAGCGGCACAGTGGATCAGCTGGTAAAGCGTCAGCCTTGCAGTTCTGAGGGCCCGTGTTCGATCCCAGCCCCGTCTGTGCGGGGTTTGCATGTTCTCCCCGCGCCTGCGTGGGTTTTCTCCGGGCACTCCGGTTTCCTCCCACATCCCAAAAACATGCAACATTAATTGGACACTCCAAATTGCCCATAGGTGTGATCGTGAATGCGATTGGTTGTTTGTCTCTATGTGCCCTGCGATTGGCCGGCAACCAGTTCAGGGTGCAGCTGGGATAGGGTCCGGCACTCCCCGCGACCCTCGTGAGGATGAGCGGCAAAGAAAATGGATGGATGATTGAATTATTACATTACACTTGACCCTCGTGTTGGCGTGCAGGTGCTTAACGAGGTGGTGGTGGACCGCGGGCCCTCGTCCTACCTGTCCAACGTGGACTTGTACCTGGACGGACGCCTCATCACCTCCGTGCAAGGCGACGGTGAGCGCCCCCCTCCGCCCGTTTTGTAGCGTTGGCGCTGATCCGTCGCGTGACCGTCCTCCGCCAGGCGTGATCGTGTCCACGCCGACGGGCAGCACGGCGTACGCGGCGGCGGCGGGGGCGTCCATGATCCACCCCAACGTGCCGGCCATCATGGTGACGCCCATCTGCCCGCACTCGCTCTCCTTCAGGCCCATCGTGGTGCCTGCTGGGGTGGAGCTCATGGTAGGGGAGAACAGGACCTTTTTTTACATACACCGCACATTTAAGCGTTTTTACTATGTACAATGATTTTATTTTTGTTTTTATTTATAGATCACTTTGTCCCCCGACGCAAGGAATACAGCCTGGGTGTCGTTCGATGGCAGGAAGAGACAAGAAATCCAACATGGTGACTGGTACGTTCACCATCGTGAACATGACCGTCCATTGTTAGCAACTGCAATTATGTGATTAATCTGAAATAAACAACAGATTCCTAAAATAATTGTTTTTTTGTGTGCGCCCGCGTCCTTAGCATCAAGATCACGACGTCGTGCTACCCGGTGCCGTCCATCTGCTGCCACGACCTGGTGTACGACTGGTTCGAGAGCCTGGCGCAGTGCCTTCACTGGAACGTGCGCAAGCGGCAGACGCGCCTCACCGAGGCGTCCGACACTTCCGACACGGAGAACTGAAAACCCCCCCACCACCACCACCACCACCACCACCCACGTCCCCTCGTCGCAGCTCCTGAGCCAGATGTCGTCGTGCCCGTGACGTATTTTTTTTACATTCCACATGGTGTTGAATTACTAGAAACATCTTTATGTATATATTTGTACAAATTAACAGGTTAGTTCCGAGTTATTTAATGCTATATTTATATATTTCTAAAGAGTTCCACACCACCACTTAGAGCAGTGTTTTACAATCTTTGAGCCAAGGTGCTTATTACAAAAAAAAAAAAATCACAGACTCGACACTACAGCGAGAATAGCACTGCTGCGAATTCGCTAAATTTTACAAATACTGTCATGGAGTTTTTTTTTCCGAAAAGGGGTTGTCATTGTGTATGAATGCCAATCGAACCCACGCTACACGACTTTAGTTTTAGTTTTGGTTTAATTTTCCAACGCAAACATGAGGCTGTTACAGACGGGCAAACGTGGATGTGCATGAGCACTGTACACAAAAATGCTCTAAGGTGATGAAACTCACCTTGTTTGGATTCACACAGTAAAGGTTAGAGAATGTAACAACAGTTGTAATGGCAAAGTAGATGACTGTACGTGGCCTATGAGCAGCTGCATTGAGACTGAGAAGCAGGAACTCGCTTACGTTTTCATTTTTGATGACGCAAGATTGCAACGTCGCAAATGCAGGTAGAAAAAAAAAAAAAAAAAGTCTACACCTGACAGCGACACTAAGATTCCACCAGGAGGCGCTAAATGTTTTTAATTGCACACACACACAAACGGATTTTCAGCACAAGCGGAGTTAATATAGAGCTCGTGCACCTACGTCATAAAATCACGTGACTTTTGTTTCCCTCGCCACATTGCCGGACAAGCTTAGCGTTGCTCAATGCTAAGTCGGTTGGAGACGACACGGAAATATGGCTTGTAGCACGACGCCCGGAATTTTGTCCGATACCGTTAAAAATTTCGAAGGTGAAAGTAAACGACGGTACGTGGAAAAGTGGGATAAACTCGGCACAGAGGACCCGTATTTAATGCCGAAGTTGATATTTTCGCCGCTAAAATATTGGACAGGAAATTTGCTTTCGCTTGTCTTGGAAAACTGGATCTACACGTGGATCCGGTGAGTTAGTCGTCGAGATTTACACGGAAAAGTCTGAAAGCGTAGAAAAGTCTGGACGCATACGAATACTTTGTTGCTGGATCTGTTCTCAATCAAGAATAAATCCGGCATAGTGACAATTTTGACGGCTCATGAACGCGAAAGCGTGTTTGGCCACACGTTGTTAACCTTTGGCAAAATCCATCGATCTTTTTCGCTAGTATTCAATACAAATACCAATATTTAAATAAATGACCCTTGGTTTTACAAAAACTCTCATTCGTGAACTATGATTGGAAAAAAACAAAGGGATGGAGTCGTCTCCGCGGAACGTACACGGAAGCGATTGCGGCTACACGTTAATCTCTGGAAACCTTTCTGCTGCGACAGACGCTTTTTCTTTTTTCTAAATATGCATTGTTCTCAAATGTGCCAACTTGACATAGTAAATACTTCTTGCTAATTTGAGACAGAAGAATAATTCCGACTTGAAATGAAGCGATCGCGTGTGTATTTTTGTTGGGCGCCATCCATCAATTTAATTGCTGAAATCCATCCATCTTTTCTCATCTTTTTCAGGTGCTATTCTGTAGAATGACGTCTTTGAATCAATCTTTCTCTTCTGTTGTGACAACCAACAGCACAACAGGTCTCGGGTATTGTAAATATTCTCCTCCGGTTCAATGCCCCCCCCACACACACACACACACACACACTGTCGAGCAGCTCATTTTGACCGGCAATATGGCGGCGTGAAAATGGTGACGTCACGTGCACGAGCTCTATAAAGGTGCCCTGAAATATTGAATAATTCGCAAATGTCCCCTCCCCACCAACACGAGGGGTTCTCCGGATGCTAATGAATTTGCACTTGGTCTAAAATCTCATCCTTTTAAATTGAACACATAAGCTATTATTCTGTTCTATAATTGATAACAGGTGGATACGATGGAGGATCTGGTTCGATTGTCGGGCTCACAGTTCCGAGGACCAGAGATCAAATATTATTAATTAATCAGGGAGCGTTTTGAGGGTTGCTTAGCCCCATAAAATAATAAGGAAAAGTGAAAAAAATGAAGGGAAAAAAAAGATGTAGGGTTCCACTTTGACACTCACTCCAAAAAAATGGACTGAAACTGCTAATTGTACATAGATGCCACAAGATGGCAGCAAAGCACTTTTTTCATGACATGACTGAATGAAGCTCCTCCCTTCATTCCAGATAGTTCTTTGGCAATACTTTTCTACACGCCTTTGACTTGAGCACACACAAAAAAAATAGTGAAAGTTTTTCAGCAAATAACAACGAATAGCTTGCCAAATAAAGTCCACAAATCGTCAAATTCACGAATGCCGAAGTGTGAATTTGCCGTTTGATGTAAATTGCACCCTCTACCATCTGGCGGGAGAACATCACTTCTACAATTTGTTGTCAATAAATATTTTCAACCAGTTATTTGAATTTACTACCGCACAGTCGCATGAGTCGAAACATAATGTAAAAAAACCCCAAACAAACACTTGATGGTGCTTCTTTTTTTTTTTACTGCAATATTTCCAGACATCCATGATTCTTTTTTTTTTTTTTATTAAATTATATTCCAATATTGCATGAGAATCTAACGCAAACAAGAATAGGCAGTCAAAGAGGACGAGAGAGAGAAAGAGAGAGAGAGACTATTGACGACTAGGGCGTTTCACCCCCCCGCCCCAACCCGCAATCAAGAGTGTCCTTTTAATAGAATGTCATAGAATATTATATACTATATTGTACGGGAGAACGTAGAGGGAGACACGAGAACCAACACAAATGATGACTGCAAGAACAGAAAATAGCACTAAGAAAAATTATGGAATAAATTAAAGGGGCTGAAAGAAAAAAAATGGAAAGATTTCTATTGTGTTATTGTAACAAGAAGTATAAATCCAACATAGCAGCAGGGCAGGGAGCCAAGATGGATGTATATTTATAGATATTTAACACCTCCTAATAATAGAGAAGACGCAAAGAGGCAGTTTCGTGGACTGCAAACATGGTATGCATAATTATAGCTCATAAATTCGAATGTGACCAAAAACTGGCTGAAGAACACCCAACGCAACAGTTCAAAGTTCGTTCTTCGGACGAGTCACAATAATTTCTCGGGAAATCAAAAGTTTCAAATTCTTTTGATGTTGAAACCACAACGCAAACATGACGGGACTAAATCATATTTAAGCAAGAAAGGTGAGGATAATTTGATTTCTCCCCCCCCTCCCCCTTTACACCTGGCAAAAAAAACAAACTGAATTTAAGTCGGAATTTTTGGGCAAAGTACTTTTTTGAATAATGGCATATTTTGGAGAAATGTCAAGAATTTTACAAAAATAAAGTTTCAAAAAGCTACAAGTTTTAGAATTGTGAGATTCTCATAGTAAAATAATCTTTAAAGGTACAATTAAATTACTATTCTTATATAATATTACGACACTTTTCAGGGCTGTAATTTTACGAGAATAAACCATTTGTGCCCCCCCCACCAGGAATTAAGTCATAATGTGTTAAAAAAAATGCTACCATTCTTGTAATGTGTCAACTAAATTATGACAACCCCCCCCCCAAAAAAAAAAGTCTCTTATGGCAGAAGTCATAATTTTCTTTTTTTTTACAGGTCTTAACATTTCCCCCCAAAAAATGTAACCATTCTTGTAATGCAACTAAATTTTGATATTTTGAAATTTTTGGTCATATTTTCTGAAATGGAATTTATGACAGCAGAACTCAATTTTTTATTATTTTAGGAATGCCATTTTGAGCAGGGGGGGGCCTTGCACAACTTAATCAAACTCCCGACAGCCTTCAGTGTGGTTGTAAAAATATGATTTTATATACTCTCAATAATCCAAATATTCAGCCTTTGTTTCTTAGAAAATTACATCTTTCCTTTCAGCTTGTCCCGTTAGGGGTCGCCACACCGTCCTATCCCAGATTAATTCCTGTAATACTTTTGAGTTTATTCTTGTAAAAATTAAGATCTTGAAAAAGATGTGACATGACCTTTTTATTTTAAAAAAAATATTGCTACTTTTATGCTAAACATTTATGTTTAAAAAAAAAGTATATTCCCCTAACATGAGTCCATCCATAAAATATTTTTCTTTTTTGTGTGTGGTATAAATCTCTTTTTTTTATGTGCGGTATACGGTATTTTTATTCTTTTGCGTGCACGCCAACTGGTCCTTGGTCAAATACAAACGTGATCCACGTCAACGCTTCCACGCTGCGCTCGTTTGTCGGACGACGTTGTCAGACTGGCTGACAACGCGCACCCCCGGCGTCGTTTAGCATCTTCTTATTTTTTGGAATTTCATCTACATGGACTTTTATTTTGAAACCGGACTTGTTTTTGTGAACCCCACATGTATATAAAGAAAAAATAAGACGGGTGGGGGGGAGGGCAAAATAAAGTTCACCTTACAAGACCGCCTTGCTTTTCGGTTCTTTTAAAACAACAACAAAACATTTTTTTAAAAAAAGGGGTTGGTCCCTCTTGGTTCCGTGGAGATGTGTGCACAAAATGCGGGACAAAAGACCGTTGGACCTTTGCTGTGTGAACTGACCTGTGTATTTTTTTTTTTGTTTTGGGGTGGGGGGCAGGTGAGATTCCAGTAAGTAAAGGAAATTTTTGAAACAGAATATTCCATATTCTAAACTTTCCATGGGAATTGTGAGAAATGAAATGTCAAAAGCAGTTGCCTAGCGCCGGAGCCCCTCCCCCATGTTCGCCCCCCTCCCCCCACCTTTATTCGGGCAACGTATCCAAAGTTGGTTCCCAACTCCAAATTTTGGCAGCAGTGAATCCGATGACTGTTCATTTCTCGACGAAAACAATTTTACTTCTGGATTTTTTTTTGTACTCTATGATCTCCAACCTTTCAGCTGAGGCTCATATTTTAGCAACTATTTATGTTTGCTATAACATAAGGAAACATAAAATATGGAAGTAAATGAGTGCCACGGGGATTTGAATTTAAAATGACATTTTTCAATAGTTGCTACGCTTTGCTGTCTGTCTGGTGGCACCCGACGGTGAATTTCAGACAGCGAATTGTCGCCGGTTGAATTATTACCAGTGAAAAGTGTACGTCGCACAAATGTGTTCAAAATTCAAAATCTACTTCCCCATGAGGACCTTTTTCGCGTTTTGGCCGTCAGACGTTTGCGCCTGCGCAACCTTCCGTTTTGTAACTTTATTCTCGTTGAATTCCCATGAAAAGTTTCCGCGTTTGCAAATGCTGCAGTTTGAAATGACGCGAGAAGGAGACGGCGGGTGACCCCCCCGGGCGAGGGGTGGGAAGTCTGCGGCAATTTTTTTTTTTTTTGGGGGGGGGGGGGGTGGAATTTTTTTTTACGACTGAGCGGCGGGGACTCGAGCGTCTTTCCCCGCTTCTTCCTGGTCTTCGTCTTCTTCCGTGTGCTGGTCCAGCTCCTCCCTGGTGATCATCTCAAAGTCGTTGCCGTTGCTGTGCTGCGAGCCGTCCTCCTCCCTGCGCTCGCTGTCCGTGTCCGAGCGCCGGCCTTCCTCTTCCTCGCGCTCCTCTTCGTCCTCCTCCTCCTCCTCGTCCTTCTTCTCGCTGTCCGACTTGTTGTCGTCGCTGTCCGACTTGCGGGCCTCGGCGCCGCCGTCCTTGTCGTCCTTGGCTTTCTTGCCGCCGCTTCTCCGCGGGCCTTTGTACTTGTGCGTGTAGAGCGGGCGGAAGGAGTCGATGAAGCCCACGTCGGCCGTCAGGTTGGGGAGGAGCCAGAAATGGTGGCGCCCGGCCGTCACCAGCCAGATGAACAGGAACAGGATGCAGCGAGCTGGCGGGGAAAACGGGAGATGCCCGACGTCGTCACAAGAAGCTTTGCCTCCAAACGAAAAGCAGCGTAGCCAAATTCGGGCATTTTTTTTTTCCTCCTTGCCGTTCAAAGCGCGCAAAGGCCGGATCGTTCTAGTGCGTCCCAAGAAAATTATCCAATGCTATGAGGCATTTCGTCAAAAGTCCCGTACACACGTACCTTAATCAGGCCAAATTTAAACATTTTGTTTCCCAAAATCAGCAAAGTCAGTCAGTAAAAGATTTATTTCGACCAACCGTCGACTGTTTCACTTTTGGGGTGGGATGAATCATCATGAGTCATTTTCTTCAAAAGTGGCTCACACACAACAATTAGCTGAAATTTAAAGGTCAAGTGTCATGAAATGGTTTTTGGATGGATTTTTAGTAGGTTATTAATGTAAAAAACGTCATCCGGTATGGATCCACCTGTTTTTTTTCCACCGCAAAGCGTGATTTTCACGTATATGGCTTTTTGTGACCCCAGCCATGAAAATCCTCTCGAGGGATTTGTTTTCGAGAAGAAGCAGGAAGTGACGTACGGGTCAGGAGCGCTCTCCAGTGGACTCGTTTGTTTCTATTAGTTTTACCCGCGGGATGGTAGCTCGTTGTTCCTCCGCTTTAGCCAAAATGCCGGCTCGTTGCATTGCTCGACATTACTTGAACACTCGAGAGGATGGATTTGCTCTTCATACTTTTCCAAAAGATCCGGTTCGTCGTGAAAAATGGATTGCACGGGTGCAAAAGATGAGAGCTTCGTGGGTTCCAAATGACAGGTAGGTGTGTATACAGCTACTAAATAAATAATAGTTTAGGGCGGACCACGTAATCGGTCTCTCATAACGTAACAAAAGATCCACGTACGTATGACGGGTGCTAAATGTGTTGACATGCGCGTCGGACGGCTGCCGCGTCGGCTCGCGAACGGCGGCGGCTATGAACAACGCTGCCGACAACCGCCTACTCAGCCACGTGCGACGACAACAACGTGGCCCGGCTCGGCGCCGAGGTGGCTTATCACCAAATGTCAATAAATAGAATAATAAACAACAATAAATAGAATAATAAACAGCCGGCTGCAATGGCTCATTGCCGCCGCGGAAGTGGATCGGACAGGGAGGCAGTTTGGCCTGATCCGCGTATCATCTAAATATGGCTCGAAACAATAGGGTAATATTGCCCCGGTCACTTCACTCGGTTGTGTGGTGTTCTGCTTTTCGAAAAGAGCTTCCGTGTCTGAAGGGGCGTGTTCGCCTCCCACAGCGTGTTTTCAACGGCGAATGTCTGGGGTGACGTCACGGACAGGAGATGCAGCCAATATGGCGACCACTTGGATCTCGAATGAAACTTATGCAATTTTGCGCATGGCTGACGCGCTCTCCGCTCATATTTATTTTTCGTATAGACATTGCAGTGAATAATGTTATATGTATTTTTCATTACAATATCTATTTTAGAATGTCTATATGGATGACACTTGACCTTTAAACATGGCAACCCACTTCTGATCAATGTCAGCAAAATTAGATTTTGCAACCAAAGTTTGGAAAATTGCAAACTCTCCTTTTCAGCTTCTATTTCTTTGTATTTGAGTGCAACTGCAAACCTGCAGTAACTATTTTATTACACTTGAGGGCAGCAAAAACAAGAACTGGCCTGCCTACTTTCAGCTGAACCACTTTTTTTTTTTTTTTTTTTTTTTAATGCGGTTCTGATTTAGGCGGACGTGTGCTTTTCTGGCTCGGTGCCTTTCAACCTCTTCGACCATCTTTTTCTAGAACTGTGGCGGCGACAAAACGAGAGCGAGGTGAGCGTCCTTACCGACGGCGAGGAGCAGAATGCTGGCCACGAAGCAGCCGGCGGTCACGCTCATGTAGTAGACGCCCACGCGCATTTCCGCGGGCCACAGCGGGAAAAGCGTGGCGGCGATCACGGCGATCACTGACAACGACAAAACGCGTTGAGAGAAGTGACAAGAACGCCGGCGGGTAAAAAAACAAAAAGAAAACAAGCGTGCGTGTTGAGCTAACTGACCCAGGACCAGCCCCATGGCGAATGTCTTGAAGGGGACGGGGTCGTAAATCCACACGTACACCTGCGCAGATTTGTGTGTGTGTGTGTGTGAAATTATTGCCAAAACGGTCGCCCGGGCAACCGGCGGGTGGCTTTTCTACCTCGTTTCCGTCGAGGAAGAGCTGGTCCTCGTGCGGCTCCAGCTTGAACTTCTTCTTCACCTCCTTCTTCTTTTTGGGGCTGTCGTCCTGCAAGAAATGTCGTCACGTGAAGCGGACGCTTCCCGCCACGGCGCAAATAAAGAACTTCGGGGCGGTCTTGATGGTCTCGGTGAACTCAATTCAACTCGCGTCACAATAATGAATGCTGTATTTTCCGTACTATAAGGCGCACCTAAAAGCCATACATTTTCTCAATAGCCGACGGTGCGCCTTAAATATGAATCAAGTTTTAATAAAGGCAATGCATTGAAGGTGCGCCTTATAATGCAGTGCGGAAAATACGGTAATTTAATCGATCGTGAGTACGCAGAAGGAGCAGCGCAATGAACGGAACTGGGGCATTACATCTTGATAAGACAAATGCTTTCATTTTGTTTTTTACATTGTTATAACTTTTTAGAATGCACAGTATTACGTTGTGCTATTTTTCCTTATCGAAAACAAACCTTTAGTGTCTTTTGTCAGAGAACGAAACAAATCATTGAATGGAAATGCTAATCACGTAGGATATTTGAGTTTTGAGTGCACTCATGGAACAAATGAAACTTGTACAGTAAAGCCTCGGTTCTCGAACCGAAATTTTTTTCCCTCCTGTTTTCGGACAAAAATCGGTACTCGAACGCCCCCGTCAAAATCATCGATCGCTTTTACGTACGCTTTTGTCCTTCTTCGTTTCTCCGGCGTCTGCCGCCTCCTTCTTCTTGTCCTTTTTGCCCTTCTTGTCCTCCTCCTTGCCGCTGTCGCCTTTGGACTTCTTGTCCTTCTTGGGGTCCTTCTCGGACTTCTTCTTCATCACTTTGAGCGCTCGGTTGAAAAACTGCTTCTTGAGGAGTCTGCGCGGGCAGCCGGGGAAAAACGCCACACGTGGGTGAGCCGTGCGGCGGGGGTGCGGCCCGAAACGTGCGCCGCGGGTACCTGTTGCAGTAGACCAGCACCGATTCGCGGGTGGTGAAGACCGCCTCCTCGCCCTTCTTGGCCTTGGCCCACTTGGAGTCCAGTATGCAGTCCACGGCCTTGGATGCTGGTTGGGGGAACACACCAGACAAAACAGAACATAAAATAAAAATAATAATAAAGTTTTGGATTAGCCCAAAACAAAAACAAACAACTGCATTTTCCAGGAAATGCCTTTTTCCTGAACTCCGACTGGCTGAAAAACAGGCTGCGGCTTTGCCCTTGCCGCGGCGACCGCTCACCGGTGAAGTAGTCCACTCGCTGGCCCATCATGTTGGTGGACTTGGTGGGGCAGTTGAAGCGCAGGTACTTGGCCACCGCCTTCTCCTCCTTGGTGAGCTCGCTCAACTCCTGCACGCAAACAAAACAATCTTCACTTTTGATGGACGGCGTCAAGACTCCGCCCCTCCCGACGCGTTGCGCTTCCGAGCGGTGAAGACGCAACCGACTGATAGTCCAGTCAACGGCTGGTGTCAAACTCAAGCCCCGGGGGCTCAGATGCGGCCCGCCACGTGATTTCATGTGGCCCGTGAAGACAAACTGTACTGAACGGAGTTTGGCTGGCTGTTAATTCTGCATTCTACACGTAGAAAGAACAATACAGTGCAAAGTCAATGTTTTCTGAAAACTACCATACACGAAATGACGACGACGAACTTCCTGTGCGTTCCGGTTGTTGCTTTGTCCACAAAGGAAGTTCCATCTTCCCTGTAACTGTACTAGGCATGAACGAATGAGTGCTGCCACCCAGAGGTCAGACGCGCGATTACAATCAACAAGGCTGTGTACAAATGTAACTGATTAACAGCGAAAACGGAAGACTATCTCGAGATATTGCAGGGCAGAACACAAATCAGCAATGTATCAGCTTCCATGATTATTGCTCAAATCTGTCCCAAAACTTCAAATTGCCATATCATAAATGACGGCATTGATATTCTGCAAGCATTTTTGTCTTACCAAACATCAACAAGAGTTGAAACCCCATTTACCCATGATTTATGATTCCAAAACTAGCTGCTAACTTTAATGTGTAAATATGATGAGTCATCCATCCATTTTCTTAGCTGCTTATCCTCACTAGGAAGTGCTGGAGCATATCGCAGCCGCACTCACAATCACACCTATGGGCAATTTAGAGTGTCCAATTAATGTTGCGTGTTTTGGGGATGTGGGAGGAAACCGGAGTGCCCGGAGAAAAGCCACGCAGCCACGGGGAAAACATGCAAACTCCACACAGGCAGGTCCGCGATCGAACCCGGGACCTCAGAACTGCGAGGCCAACGCTTTACCAGCTGATCCACCGTGCCGCCCTACACGTTCCTGTGAAAGTGAAACGTCGTTTTAACAGATACGGGAAGCAACGCGCTGGTGCCGTCAGTTATGTGGCTAATTTACATGTGACAGGATGTGTGCAAATCGCATGTAAATTAGCAATGTAATGGCAGGCTGCGGGTTCAAATCCTGGCTGGAGGAGCTCAATGTGGATGTTTTTTTTAGAATAATTTTGTAGTTTATTGTGTCTTTTAGGCCATAAAACAGCTTTAGACAGTTTTGTACTGGATGGTAGTATTTAGGCAATAAAAGTGTTTTAACAAAAAAGAAAAAATATAGACCGTAATAGACGACCCCCCCACCAATTAGCTAAATTGAGGTTCCACTTTACGGGGGAAACAATCTTTCGTCAATGTCAAAACATGTGCTATTAATACAGAACATTAAACAAAAAAAGGTTCCCCCAAATACTTGGGTTCTTCGCAGTTAAATGAGTATTAAAAATTTACATCTAAAAACAAAAAAAGTCAGAGTATCACCTTCATTTGATGTGGTACACGCTGGAAAGTTGATTAAAAGTCGAATGTACGGATAATGAAATGACCATTTAGAAAAGCAAATTTGTCAATAAGGAACATTTGTTAATGTTCAATCTTACAAAATAAAACTTACAAACGACCTTCCGTTTTGCACATAACTTGCACACTTCAAGGTGGAAGCTAATGATGGCTGCATAAGAGGACTACCACCATAAATCGCCATAAAATAATAATTATATTAAAAAAAAAAAAAAGCATGCACTGAATTGCTGCACATTGCCACATGTTGCCACACATTATGTAAACACGTCCGGCATTACTGGAGCTGACGCGGCTTTTGCCACAACACACCTCAATCGGACGCAAAAAGACACACCAGACAGTCAGACAAGAGTCCAAAATAAAGCAGCTCTAATGCTAATTATGGTTACATGAACGTTTAAATCAGTAGACGGCGTTTATAGTCGCGTTTGAGCCGAGCAGCGCGGCTCCGATGTAGTTCGAACGCAAGCTAACGTTAGCCACGTTAGCATCTGCAAGCCTCCTCAAGCCGGCAACGAACAGTCTTCGTGCGGGCTCGTGAGTCGACGAAAGGCGGTTGTGCGTCTTCGCTCCACCGGCCTGTGGCGGAGCTTCGAGACAGGGAGAGAGAAAACAAAAATCATCCTACCTGGATCCGTTTTTTATGCCTCCTGCGCTCCGCCATGATCGTCCACACACAACTCAGCTTTGGCAGACCGAAATCTCGCGGTGACTATCGCGAGACTACGAAAAGAAGCTAGGGTTTTTTTCTTTTTTTTTTGCACAGCACTTGTTTTTTATTTTCATTTTGTATTTTATTTTCTACAATACTCCAAGGGGACATTAGAGGAGGTAAAAGCCAGAATGCGGTTTATTTTAAGCATTTTTGTTTTAGACAGTTTAACTTTGTTTAATTTTAAATGTACCTGAAATCTGAATTTATTGATTATAAACAATATAGCATTAGTACTAGTTTGCACAACAACAGGAATATTTGGATTTTGGATGATGTTTGAAATTAAATGTAAAAATAATCACATTTTTAAAAACACGATTAAAATCTTAATTAACAGTTATGCATTTATACTACTTTATATATTAAAATATTTGAATACTTTTTTTAAGAGCAGTGCCATTTTTATGTATATATATATATATATATATATATATATATATATTTAAGTTTGTGGAAGGTATACAATGTCAACAATATAGCATTAATATTAGTTTGTAATAATAATACTCTAATAATGCCAATTATCATCATAATAAAAGTTAATTTTCACTGGATATTTCAGACATTTCCAAATTTCTAAAAACAATTTGGAGATGGCTCCTTACTGTTCCAAAATTCATATCTGAGTCAAACATTTATTGTATTTATCTGATTTATGGAACGCTTCAACACAGTGTTGTTGTATTATTACAAAAAATATCTGTTAGTTGGTAATTCGTGAGGATCACACCTACCAATGTAAAAATGCAAAAAAACATCAACCTTTATTTACACTATTTAAAAATTTGAAAAGTCGTAGAAAATTTCAATGACATTGCGTAAAATAAATTATCATAACAGGTGAACTTTTCATTTTTCCCATTAGTTTCATGCCTTTGTAATGCATACAGAAGACACAACCCGACGGAACGCGAGTCGCGGCCGCCGATCCACTTGACGCATGTCCATCGTTAACCGACCGCGCTGCTTGCGGCGTTCAGACGTGTTCGGCGCTCAACTCTTTGGCGCGAGGGGAATTGTTGCCCGGCTCGCCGAGGTGATCGGCGGGTTTGAGGACGTCGGCGGGCTCCCGGGGGCTCGCCGCCGCCGCCATCATCATCATCTCCTCGCTGTTGCAGTTCACCGGGGAGCCCATCTCGGACGAACGGTCGCCCGGCTTGTCGGGGGCGGCCTGCAGGGGGCCGGCGGGGAGCGGCAGGTTCATCATGTATAACATGCTGCTCATGCGCCTTGACACCTATCGGGGACACCAGCCCGTGTGATTCGTTGATTCCATCCATCCATTTTCTTTGCCGCTTATCCTCACAAAAGTCGCAGGGCGCGCTGGCCTCCTGCCCGTCGACAGCCGGGATAGGCTCCAGCACTCCCGCGACCCTCGTGAGGAGGAGCGGCTTCAGAAAATGGACGGATTTCATTTTTCTGATCACGTCACATTACCTGTGAGCGGATCTTCAGAGCAGGCCCCAGCTTCAGGCCCAGCGTGTCCAGCAAATGTTCCTCAGAGAGCAGCGGCAGTGTCTCGCCATCGATCATGTGGTCTTTAAAGGTCTGCGGGGGTCATCAGGTTTCTCGCGTCAACTTCGACGGCATTGAGGCGACGGCGACGACGCAAAGCGCGACACCCACCTGGGCGTACTCTGAACACGTGGGGATGTTGCTGATGAAGTTGCAAACGTCGTTGACGCTCCACTTTCTGATGTCCTCGGAGACCTCGTCACCATTTAGGAAGAGATTGGGAGGAGCTGAGGAATGAATATTTTAAATTCTGAGAATCGCAAAAGTGCAGAGGCCCAGACATGACTTGAGCCACAATACGGGTATTAAAGCAAGTTGTGTTTTCCAAACGCACCAGGTGGAAGGAAGCCGTTCCCGCCCACAGGGAACATGTAAGGCATCCCCCCCGAGGGGAACATGAACTTCTCTTGGAAGGCGCCACACTGGTTGGGAGCGTCCTTGTCGTTGGCTACGCTGCTGCTGCTGGCGTCTGGGCATTGGTCTGGAGCGCCGCCCTTCCGCAAGTTGGCCTCCCCCTCTTTGTAGCACTTCCTGCCTCCCGCAGCTGTTTCCGACTCCGCTTTGGCCTGGTGGGGCGTTTTGCCGGCGGAGCACTCCTCCCCCACGTCTCCCTTCACTTCCACCTCCTTCTCCTCCCCGCCGGACACGCAGCCCGGACTCCGCTCCACGCTCTTGTCCTCAGCCGGGCCCTTCACGTGGCCGACGGGATGGTCGGCGCTCTTGTGGGCCGTGGGGCGCCTGCCCACCCGCCGGCCCCGTTCTCTGTGGAGCGAGCCGATCGGTGGATAGGGGCTGGTCGACATGAGGATGCTGTTGGAGTGAAGGTCGTCCAGGGTGGGCCGGTGGACAAAGACGTCGTGGGCCTCGGGCATGCGCTGCCGACCCCTGAAGGCCATGGGGTTGGGAGGGTAGGACATGGGGTTCTCCATGCCCATCATGCCCTTTTGGTGGGCGTTCTCCAGTTCTTTCTGATGTAGAATGGCGTTCATCTCTATCCTGAACACAAGAAGAAGATAAAAGATACTTTTGGGTCAGGTCCTTACTCCGGCGTCCTCCTGCATTCTAGAAACTTGCATGATAGGTCAATTTAAATATGCGATCTCTCTTTTTAGAGACGTGGTGCTGGGTTTACTGGGATTCAACACGATTCCATCCATCCATTTTCTTGTGGGGATCCCAGATGATTGTAGGCAAAAAGCAAGACAACACCGGACTGGTTTCCAGGCAATTACAGGCCAAAATCAGAAACGGCACTTTTAAATCGGAGTTTCTCGGTGGGAAAAGGACGGATTGCACGGTCTGGATCGGAAGTCGTCTCCTTTCTCGGGGGAGGGGACGAAGTATCTCAGGGTGGCATTGGGTTCACCATACCGTGGTATTGAAGAGATTTATCGGTCGATCTACGTTCCCACCCTCACCTGTTATCACAATCTTTGGGGTAGTGACCGAAACGTCAAGGTTGTGGATACGAGTGACGGGAGTGAGTCGTCTCCTTTCTCAGGTGAGGAGACGAAGTATCTCAGGGTGGCATTGGGTTCACCATACCGTGGTAGTGAAGAGATTTATCGGTCGATCTACGTTCCCACCCTCACCTGTTATCACAATCTTTGGGGTAGTGACCGAAACGTCAAGGTTGTGGATACAAGTGACGGAAGTGGGTCGTCTCCTTTCTCAGGTGAGGAGACGAAGTATCTCAGGGTGGCATTGGGTTCACCATACCGTGGTATTGAAGAGATTTATCGGTCGATCTACGTTCCCACCCTCACCTGTTATCACAATCTTTGGGGTAGTGACCGAAACGTCAAGGTTGTGGATACGAGGGACGGGAGTGAGTCGTCTCCTTTCTCAGGTGAGGAGATGAAGTATCTCAGGGTGGCATTGGGTTCACCATACCGTGGTATTGAAGAGATTTATCGGTCGATCTACGTTCCCACCCTCACCTGTTATCACGATCTTTGGGGTAGTGACCGAAACGTCAAGGTTGTGGATACAAGTGATCGAAGTGAGTCTGTTTGGGCTCCGCCATCCGACCGGGACTCTGATTACGGCCCCTAAATCAGCTCATTGAGAGGAGCTACCCCAGGGTCAGCCACATTTGTGAGGTGTGTAGACCGAGATCTTTGGGATCAGCGACCCCGCTTTCAGGAGACACCACCCATCTGAGTTTTATTGTACAAGGTAGAATCTTTTGTCAGATGCTGACACAACACTCACCTGGCCATGTTTTGCTTGTGAATGAGCTCCTGTCGCCGGGCAACCGTTTCCATGGGTTCCGAGGGCAGGAAGCCATAGCCGGCTGAGGAAAGGAGAAACATCCATTCGTTTACTTTAAGAATTGCTCACAAAGTGACTGCAGACTTTGTGTATTTTCACCTGCTCCTGGAAAGTTTCTCCCCGGTAGGACTGCGGCATGCGGCGCCAGAGGGGGGCCCAGGTGCGGCCCCAAGTGCACGGGCCTGCCGTCGGGCGCCACCATCTCGGCCGGAGGGACCAACTCCCTGAGAGAGCGAGCAAGTTCATTTCTGACATACGCGCTTCGGGAAAATGAGCGCAATATGAGGGACGGGGTCCCGAACCTTTCCATGAAGCGCGGTTCGAACGGCGTCGGCACCCCCTGCAACCTCTGCTGGCCCTGGGCCAGGATCTGCGGCGCCATGGCCATCTGGTTCCTCATGATCATCTCCTGCCTCTGCCGCAGGTCTGCCACACGCACACGAGGGTCACCCACAGTTGCCGTTAAAACAAACGCACGCTCGTTTCCTTCCTTTCTCACCGTTTGCCGACATGCCGTTGACCAGGCGGTACCAGTGTTTCTCGTCCAAGGCTCCCTGCTCCCCGAGTGCCGTCATCTTCCTCAGTTGCTCGCGGGGGGTCATCGTACGCTCCGCCGGCCACCACGGGGATGCTGGGTGGAGAAAAAAAAAAAAAAAAATCAGGAGTACAATAAAGTACAAAATTTTTCCCCAACATGCGTATAAATGTAAACATTGCAGTTCTCCATATGCACCACCAGGAGGCAGAAGTTAGATATAAAAAAACAAAAACATGACTACATTTCTGAATGGATGAGCAAACAATATTGTAGTATAAAATACTATTTTTAAAAAATAATAAATATTATATTCTACATATATTTATATAATTAATGAGTTTTTAGTAAATATAATGTATTATATATATATATATATATTTACACTGTATTATAATATTACTTGTTATACTCTATTGCTCATCCCCACAACATTGAATATTTCATACATATACTGTATAACAGGATGAGGCGGCACGGTGGATCAGCCGGTAAACCGTCGGCCTCACACTTCTGAGGACCCGGGTTTGATCTTGGCCCCACCTGCGTGGAGTTTGCAGGTTCCCCCCGTGTCTGCGTGGGTTTTCTCCGGGCATGCCGGTTTCCTCCCACATCCCAAAAACATGCAACATTAATTGGAGACTCTAAAATTGCCCCTAGGTGTGATTGTGAGTGCGGCTGTTTGTCTCGATGTGCCCTGCGATTGGATGGCGACCAGTTCAGGGTGTCCCCCGCCTCCTGCCCGTTGACAGCTGGGATAGGCTCCAGCACTCTCCGCGACCCTCGTGAGGATAAGCGGCAAAAGAAAATGGATTGATGGATTACAGGATGAAGTTGTTTTCAAAGACTTATTTGAAGTAGATACCGCAATACTTATTACATCAGATTTAGGATTTTTCTTTTCAGGATCCTCTTGAGCAAAGTGGGCCACACTGCCAATTTGTGCTAAAAAAAAAAATAAATAAAAATGACTGCGCCGTAATCCAATAATCCAAGGGAAAAAAATGGAATAAGAGCCCACACTTGACTTTCTATTGCGTTTACCTTTCCACGCTGGCATTATGTCTTTGGGAAAAATGCAGGGACGCGGGACCTAACCCGGTATTATGATGGCCTCTGAAGTTCCCTCCAAAAGCATCTTATCTGAGCCTCGTAATCCACGGCGGCAGTCTGCAACAGTCTGCCAGCTGCATCTGCTGACCCCCTCTCATCCCGTCCCCACCTACCCCATTGGGATCCTATTAGCTAAGTCGTGGCTATACAGCACTTTAACGGGATGTGTCGGAGGTAATCCACACGTTTAGAGTTTTACCCCCAGCAAACCTTGCCTGTAAGCATCCCGGACAATACACCCTGAGTGCTAAGCCTATTAGCCCCCATTAGCACCCAGGATGTCCTAAAAACACCTCAAGGATAAATATGGGGGGCGCAATCGGTTTATGTGGTGCTATGTGGGCACCACAAGACTTTTCTGGTCACTCCTTTCCTGTGAGCCAAGCGCGCCTCGCTTGTTTAAGGCTCAGCATCTTATCGCCACGGTGAAACATTCAACCTGTGGTAATCCCGCAACATTTGTGTCAAAAACAATTGAAAGGAAAGAAAAAGAAGGGAGAAAAAAAGAGTAAGTAAGTAAGTAAAATAAATATTTCACAAACTCACCGCCTGCAAGCTCAAATTCGTTTACAGTAGGAGTTCAGAATATTCAGAAGGATGATTTATTTTTAATTTTTTTAACTAGCAATGCTGTTTAACTCGTCATGATGTCAATTTTCCCGGATTAAGTAGAAAATATGAATACAAATAATCATCCAGTTATTTAAATTCTTACAAGTACAGACCTATTTTTTGTTTTTTGTTTACTATTACACTCACTTCACAAATGGAAAGGATTTTCATGAACAAATATTCACAAATTAAAATAAAAATACTGACAAGCTACATTAAAAATTATTCCTTTAAGAATTAGGATAAGAATACATTATTATTATATTATTAAACACAAAGTATCGTACATACCTACTTTTTCATTTTCATCTTTACTTTATTTTCTTATTATTTTCATATTTTTTATGGTAAATGAAGTAGCAGGATATTGTAGCAAACTTGATAACTTTGGTCTAAAAAAAGACCTCAAAATAATGAGGAAAATAATTTAGATTTTTTTTATGAATGTAAAATTAATTGAAAGGTCACAAATGGCAGGAAATTCCACTCAGTTTATTTAAAAAAAAATCATTTTCAGAGTCATAGGGGTGAAAATGCACCAAAAATATATCTAAAATTACTAACCATCCCTTTTCTAATAATTATTTAAATTATTTAAAACACAGACCAATATTTTTTTCAATTGAGAATTTAAAAAAAACGAGGCTGTCACAGCAAGATTTAATAAGAGACTGTTTTGATTCAATTTCAGGAAGGAGTTCAGAACATTAAGAGAGAAGATTAATTTTATTCAAATATTGCTTCATGTGTTGACTCACATTTAAATAGCCATAAATGGCAAGAATGGTCATTTACAATTACAATAATTAAAACCCCCAATAGAATTATAAATACGAAAACAAATAAGATTTCTGTTATGATGGTCCGTATATATATATATATATATAATTCTTAATAAAATTATTAAAGTGTGCATGTGTTTTTCTTGCTGTTGTTTCTGAATTTATTATTGGGGGGAGGGAACACTTCCAGGCCTTAGTGGTGCCGAGTCACAGTCCCGACACTTGCGCGGAAACGGGAGTTCACAACATTCGGCGCGGGATTCTCCCATTCCAAGTAATGTTATTATCTTCAAAAGAGAACATCGTAACGAAAGGTGTGCGCCGGGAGTCTTTGCGCGACAGGCTGCTGCCTAATGCGCAGGGGATTGGACTCCTCGGGACTTACTGTTGCCCGCGTAATCCCATTACAAGAATGAATTAAAGGGAAAAATTGCTGACGACTTAGCTGGAGCCCGAAGGAGGTCATATCAGACATTGTCTCGCCCCTTCTTAAACGCCCAACCCCCCCCCCCCCACCTGCCACATCCACCCCCACCCCGACACACACGCATGCAAAAGCCTGACATACTCTCAGTTACACATGGGCAATTCCATTATACGCAGCTTGTCGGTGGTAAGCACTAATTGAACAGTTAAAGCGGGGTCAAGGGTCACGACGGGTCGCAGGGTAAGCCCGACTGCAAAACTCAGCAATATCATCCTATCTTATTGAGGGCATTCAGATGAAATATATTCATTTAAAAAAAAAAATGTGAATTGGCATTACTTAAACTTAAATTGTAAAAACGGTCTTGCAAAATTCTGCCAAAATTACAAAATATAATACACACAACAAACAATTTGAATACATTCTTGACGATCAGTGTTTTCTGTTATTTTTTTTTTTAATTTGCTGATTGGCTGGTAGTAGTCACATGTTCTACTGCCTTATATTGAAACACCTGGCGTCTATTTTGAGTCAAGTGACCAAATATGGTTTATTATCATGCAAAATTATGCACATTAAATGAAAACATTTTTTTTTACGTGATCTGTGACTTGATACATTTGTGTGCTTTATGAGTTTGCTGATTGGGTGTGAGTAGTCACATGATTGTGCTGCCATATATAGAGAAGTGTGGCATCCAGCATGACCTGGGTAAGCCAAAGTTACCAAATATGATTCGTACAAAATTGGACAAATCTATTTTTAAACAGACAATTATATAGATTAAGTATTTGTGACTTGTGGACCTGTATTTCTTTTAACCTTGCTTAATGCACAGTATTCATCAAATGATTTAAGTGACTAAATATGGTTCATTTTCATCTGAAGTACATAATTTATAAAACACAAAAATTCTACTAGGAGTTAAAGTTATTTGCAACTATGTAACTATTTTTTTTCATTGTGGTAATTGGCTGGAAATAGTCACATGATCCTATTGCCTTAGCATTCAGACATACGACGACCATTTTGGCTACAGTTTCCGTTATCAAAGGTGGTTCCTGGCCTGAGAAAATTATATGGCAATATTTTCATCCCTCCATCCATTTTCTGAGCCGCTTATCCTCACGAGGGTCGTGGGAGTACTAAAGCCTACCCCAGCTGTCATCGGGAAGGAGGCGGGGTACACCCTCAACTGGTTGCCAGCCAATCGCAGGGCACATGGAGACAGACAACAGTCGCACTTGTAATCACACCTTGGGGCAATTTAGGGTGCCCAATGAATGTTGCATATTTTGAGGGTGTGGGAGGAAACCGGAGTTGTAAATTGATTGCAAGTCACGTGGTTCAACTGCCTTAAATCGAAATGCGTGTGACTTCACTCCACTCACGTGTAATGACGTCCATTTCGGCTCACGTTTCAAGTACTCCCTTTTGGAGATGTTTCTGTGCTCTTCAAAACAAAAACTCTTCAAACTCAGTATTCAAGTATTACTTTGAAAACAAAATTAATGTGACCTTAAAATTGGTTGATAAAATATATATATATATATATATATAATATATATATATATATATTTATTTATTTATTTATTTTTTAAATTTCTGATTGGCTGAGTTGGTCTGTGTATAGTGTCGGTCTAATATCGCATAAATGTGACAAATGGCAAGAATTACACAATTCCTCACCCCCCCCCCAAAATAGAATACAAATAAAACCCAGCCAATAATGCTTCTCTTTTAGACAATTATTTTGTTAAAAAAATATGCGGTCATTCTGTTTTCCTTCACATTAGTATTTAATGATATGGGCAAATTCATTCAGGGGCGAGACTTAAATGATAAATGATTTTAGGTTCACTTTACAGATCAATATGAATTAAATTCCATAGATTTTACGAGTGCTCGTCAAATTTCCTTGCCCTTTGAAGCAATTTAAAGCAATTTTACACATTTATTCACGTTTGACAAAACATACCATCACTGCATTCTTTAAACAGATAAAAAGGAGCAAAATTGAGTTTTTCGAGTTTGAAAGGCCTCACCTTGAAAATCCAGCGAGTAGACCTTTTGTCTGTATCAGCTCGATGAAAAAAAAAAAAAATGATTGAAAATGTTAATGGAAAAAAAAAAATTGTCCCGTCCCTTCCCGGCGCGTCAAGCTCCTTCGCGGCCGACTTCCCGCCACGTTAGCAGAGTGCCTGCCAACCTAACTGCCTTAACTAAAAAAGACCTTTTAAATACCGATTGGTTTCATCTCCATTAGCGGGCCTTATCCGAGGCGGTAAGCCCTCCCTCGTCCTGACATCACCGTGATCTCCCCCCGTCCGACTGCTCGGGCGCACCTTGCAAAAAAAAAAAACCTCATGTGTAATTACTGAAGCAGCACTGCTCCTTAAGCGCTAAACCTCTTTGGACGTTTACCTCACTAATCCCTTGTTAGCACTTTAGGCCATAGTTAAGACACCTAAACGCTTAGCTCCCTTTTTTGCACCACCACCGAACTAGGCAAAGACCTCCTGCTCGGAGGCCCGATGCCGCCACGCTTAGAAAATCCTTTCATAAGTCTTGTTTGTGTGTGAGTTTTTTATTTTTTTTTTTTTGCGACCCGAACATGCCTGGTGGTCATTTATTAGAAATCGGTCTAATTTGGCCGGATCATGTACTCAGACTCCACCCCCTAAGCTGACAATTTGTGCTCACCAGCCACTTACTGCCGGGGGTCTGTACTTTGAGGCAGGTTGAAGGCCGAATCGGCTGCACTTTCTGCAAAACGGATGTGCGAGTGTGGAGTCCGCATTTATTTGCCCATGCCTTTCACACAAAACCCAGCCAAGCGGGACAAATGGAGGTGGCTGGATAGCCATGATGGCCTTATAATGCATGCCTTATACGGGAGGCTGCAATTGACAGATGAAGTCGTTACGCCGTCCTCGATGCCAAGGTTCCACAAAAAAACGGGTGTAACGGCAGAGTCTGCATTTATCCACCTGGGCCTTTCACACACAACCCAGTGAAGCAGGACAAATCGGGTGCAAACGGCCTCGATGACCTTCACTCGTAGGTTGGGCTTCAGTACACGTTGCAGTTCTTTCATTCAAGTTTCAACAAACATTTTGGAACAGCGGAGTCAGCGTTTGTATGACTGTGCCTTTCACACAGAACCCAGCAAAGACGGACAAAAGTGCACAAAGAGCCTCAGTCGCAGTGAATAATCAGCACAGTGGATGTCCGTTTTGACTCCTACATGTCGAAAAGGGGAATCTCGTTTAATTCAGCCTCAGGACCCTTTAATAATACATCAGGACTTCCCGTAAAATTGATATAACATCAGTGCCCGGGGGAGGAAAAAACACGCTATAAGCCTGCATTGGATATGAAGATGTTATCCCTTTTCCACTTTTTTTTTTTATAAATAGTAGAGCCCATATTTAGTCGTCTCTCCTTTCACACAGAACCCATCTGAGCATGACCAATTAATCCACGCTAATGACCATTATTAATTATTGAATTACATTTAAAAGAAAAAAAAAAGCCATAGCGCATCAGAGATGCAACAAAAACAAAAATTTCACACAGAACCCAGCGTAGTCCCCTTCATACGGAGAAAATGGACAGAAGTTCTCAACCACAGTCGGTCAGGAAATGGACAAGTTGCATTGTTTTGTGCTCTGAATGACCTAATAATGGACTTTGGAACTAAGCATTAGGACTTAAAAACATCTAAACCAGTCATTTGGGAACCTACGGCCCGCATAAGCTTTTTATGAGGGATTTCTGTCCATCTTGTTTGCAGGCAGCATTATAGAGTCACGGCGAGGCAAAGGGATCACAGCAGGTTTAACCTCCATGGCTATAAATTGACAAACAAGACACTCTTTCTGCTTGGCCATCTTCTAATTACAGCTCCAATCTGCCGTCCGGACGTTTCACGCCGGGGCCTAATCCCGCTAAAGTGGAAGCATTACGTCTCGATCAAATCTTGTTTAGGTCTTGTTGTCCATGAGCTGATTGTTTAGGTTGAATAATCCCAAAAATAAGCCTTCAATCTTGAGTGGTGGCGCATTCGGGAACATGCTGTTGTCAACAATAGGGCAGGAAATGGTAACAAAGGTTGAGGACTATTAGCTTCTCTGGGTTTTAGGAGCTAGCACAGTGATAAACTCCCAAATGGCGGAAGAGTCGAACGCTACAACTTCAAAAACTATTTGATGACAAACACAATACACTTTGCCTCCTTTTGAAAGAGTGTCATGAAATGCATGATTTTTAATGTTATTGAAAAAAGGCAGCCGGAATGGACCCATCCGTTTTTTTCCTGGAACGTAGCTCTTTGTTCCTTCGCGTTAGCCAAAATGCCGGCTCGCTGTATTACTGGATATTGTTTGAACACTCGAAGATGGGTTCATTCTTACTTTTCAAAAAGACCCAGTTTGTCGTGAAAAACGTAAAGGACGAGAGCTTCGTGGGTTCCCAATATAGGTAGGTGTCTATACAGCTAGTAAAAAAAAAAATAGTTGAGGGTGGGGACATAATCCTCTCATAATGTAACAAAAGATCCGCACACTTAAGTCAGGTGTGCTAAATGTGTCGGGCACAGCTTTGGCAGGGCTGGCTCATACAAACTGTCTGGAAAGCCGTTAGAAATGATCCGAGTATCATCTAAATATGGCTTGAAACGATACGCTAATATTGCCCCAGTCACTTCACTCAATTTTGAGATGTCCTCTCTCCCCCATGACACTTGACCTTTAAGCAGGCTTTCTTCAGCTAGGTGGGGCTCAACTTTTTTTTTGTTAGCATTTGCAAGCTAGCACAAAGCTGAGATCAAGTGGCTAACAGTTTAGCCATTAATACTAAAACTATTAGAAAATAGTATAGTGGTACCCTGTATGTCAGTATTTTTATTAGTTTGACAAGATAGTCAAACTAAAGAAAATTGTAAGCAGAGGTCAAGCTACATTCAGTCACAAAATTGCTATTTCGCCACCATTTTGCCTTCATTTGGGTGGGGGGGGGGTCTTTAATTTCATCATACACTGTCACATTCATTCACTCCAGTTTTAGGATCTCTTGAGGCTAAACGCAAGCATCATACATTTTGTGTTTTAGCAGGTTCACATTTCTATGCTAATGCAACAATCTGTAAACATGAAATTTGTGAATTCATTTCAGTTTGCTTTATTGCTTCCAGCGAGGCATGATGCTGCAATACTTTGAGTTTTGGTTGTCGTCGACCAGCTGAGTGACGTCCACACCGGCGGCGTTCAGGACTCTCTGCAGCTTCTGGATCGTATCCCGGGCCAGCGTCGGCGCCCTGCCCAGGATCCAGGCCAGGTCCAGGTGAAAGTGGCCCCACTCTTCGCAGTGGTACACCACTGCGTGGTCCACGTAGTCCGTGGACAGCACCCAGTACCAGAACTTTCCAGGAGGAGATGCTGCAAGGCCGAGAGTTCAGTGCGCGCACAGTATACCAAAACACGAGATGTGACGTCGGATTCTTACAGTTATCGAAAGATAACTCCAGCTTGGCGTGCGCTGTAGGATCCGTCACACGGGCTGTGCCATTAGTGGAATAAACGCTACCATTGGCACTAGGAAGTGGGGGAGGGGTAAAGGCAATTTTTTTAATGGATGTAGTATTTTGTTTCAACAATGGCTGTGTTTTACAGCACTGAAAACATGGTCAAAACTGTGTTCACTGCAGCTGGAGCAGAAATCGCACACTTGGAATTTCAGAGGGGGGCATTCAAACTGAAACTGGTGGGGGGGGGAGGCTGGATGTGCCTTAGCGCTACTTTATAGTCAAGTGCTAAAAAAATCTTGCTTGCCCTGTTGTAGCCAAAATACAATCATAGCAATATTCAATTTCAGAGTAACAGATTTTGTATAAAGAGCCAAGACTTTTGACAATTTGGGACCACCACAAATCCAGGTGACAATTTGCCAATTTTCATTTCAACCTGTTTCACTGCACTTTTAGGAAAATGCACTGTTGAAACATTCAGTCCAAATTTAAAGGTCAAGTGTCATCCCTATAAACAAGATGGATCTCATAATGAAAATTACGAAACATTCACTTCAATGTCTATACGAAAAAATAAATGAACGGAGAGTCATCCGTGCGCAAAGTTGCGGAATTGTCATTCAACGACATCCAAGTGGTTGCCAAGGCCGCCGGCCTTGTTGCAGGCGAGCCGAGGCGGCAGCCTTCACAAGCGAGCCGACGCGGCAGCCGTCCGACACGCACATCGACACATTTAGCTCCTGTCATATGTACGCGGATCACGTGGTCCACCCGAAACTTTTTTTTTTTTAGTAGCTGTATACACACCTTCCTGTCATTTGGAACCCACGAAGCTCTCATCCTATCCATTTTTCACAAGAACCGAGTCTCTTGGAAACTTATGAAGGGTAAATCCATCCTCCCAAGTGTTCGAACAATATCCAGCAACCCAACGATCTGGCATTCATGCTAACAAGGAACAAAGAGCTAGCTTCCAGCAGGTAAAACTAATGGAAACAAACAAGTCCACTAGAGGGCAGCCCTGTCATGTCACTTCCTGCTTCTCGAAAACAAATCCCTCGAAAGGATTTTCATGGCGGGAGTGACAAAAAGCCATGTCAAAATCTTGTTTCGTGGTGAAAAAAAACAAAACACATTGGTCCATGTCGGCTGCAGTTTTTCCATTATTAACATACTAAAACTCATGCATTTCATGACAGTGGCCCTTTAAAGTAAGCCAAAGTTCAAAAAGGTGCCAGCCATCTTTTTTTTCCCCCACTTGAAGATCCTGTAAATTGATTTCAGTTATTTGTTTCTAAATAGAAAATTAGAACATAATTACAGTTCCTCTCATTGCATCACTTAAAAATTCACTGGTTCAGAAAGCGCAATTTCCCAGTCACCTTGAAGTAATTCTAAACCGCAAGCTCATCAAGTTTCTCCCCCCCCCACTTTACTTTCTACCTAATGCTTCCATTTTTTAGTCTCCAGCTGCCTTGCCATCGTCTCTGCACAAGCCCGCTTTAAAAAAAAAAAAAACGCAGTGTAAACATACTCTTAAAAAATGCTGAGTTCAGAAACGATCATGAACGCTATTGATCAATTTAAAAGGGCACTCACAGCAGTTCATTGATGGAGAATCTGAAGACTCCGGGCCTCACGAGCGTGAACACGGCAAACGGGCAGCTGCCTTGATGGAATTTGGTCGGCAGCCTCCTGACGCTGTACCATTTGCCCGTATACTGCAGAAAACAGGAACGTTTACTTCAAAATTCATCAAAAATAATATCAAGACAGACCAGAATCAATCAGCGCTCACCCTGGTGAGGTTGAAGCCGTCCTGAACGGCAACATCAGGGCACCCGCCGAATTTGAACACCTGAGCCACGCTCACCGCGGCAAACATCAACGTCAAGCACGTCACCTGCACGGCAGCCATCTTGTTTGTAGGGATGAGTGACACCTGTACAAATTGCCGCTTTTATGGCTCATTTGACTCATTGGCTCCACCCTGCGACTTCCTCCTATTGGAGCGTTTTCGGCGATGTCATCTTCTGTAGTTCAATTGGGCAACATGAGTAGTAATGGGAATCAGAATCAGAATCAGAGTCAGAATGACAAGTACTCGATGTCAAAAATACACAAGGAATTTGTCTGGGTAGTTGAAGTTGCTCAAGTACGACAATAGAGAGCCATCATGATTTTAAAGGTCCGCTGTCATGAAATGCATGATTTTTAGTATGTTATTAATGAAAAAAACGGCAGCTGGTATGGACCCATCCACTTTTTTCACCACAAAACATGATTTGGACGAATATGGCTTTTAGTAACTCCCGCCATGAAAATCTACTTGAGGGATTTGTTTTGGAGAAGAAGCAGGAAGTGACGTTAGTAGCAGGTGCTCACTCTCGTATGTTTATACTCGTTTTACCTGCTGTAAGGTAGTTCGCCGACTCGTTGTATTGTTCGAACACTCGCGAGGATTCATTCATTCTTCATACTTTTCAAAAAGACCCAGTTCATCGTGAACAATGGACTGCGCGGGTGCAAAGGATGAGAGCTTCGGGGGTTCCAAATTACAGTTAGATGTGTATACAGCTACTAAAAAAAATAATTGGGTTGGGGGGACGTAATCCGTAAATCAGGGGTGCTGAATGTGTCGATGGGGCACTCCAGCCGGAGCCGTGATTGGCGGACGCAGCCCCGGCGGGGTGACTTATCGCGGCGCCTGGCCGCAGAGGTGGATCAGACGGGGAGGCAGTTTGGCTGCAGCGTCGTCATCGCCCGTGGACGGCGTTGTTTTTATCATCACCGCGCGGAGGTGGATCGAGCGGGGAGGTGGTTGGGCCGCATGCGGTTTGGGCGTAATCCGCATATCATCTAAATATGGCTCGAAACGATTGGGTAATGTTGCCCCGGTCGCTTTAGGTGCGTGTTTCTCTCCCATAGTAGGTGGCACAGCGTGTTTTCAATGGCGAATGTCCCAGTTTGACGTCACGTACAGAAGATGCAGCCAATATGGTGACCACTCGCATGTGGAATGAGACTTCCGCAACTGTGCGCATGGATGACGCGCTCTCCGCTCATATTTATTTTTTCATATCGACATTGAAGTGAATAATGTTATATGTATTTTTCATTACAATATCTATTTTAGAATGTTTACAATCCGCCCTCCCAGAAAATGAAAAATTCAGCCCCGGAATCCAGTTTCAGTAAGCACATCTTTCACGAGTAGACCCTGCAAAACGTCTCAAGAACCAGAGATTTGCTTTGATTGCTGTCAACTTTGAATTGAGTACAAAGTATATCTTCTGAATTTAAACACATGTCTGTATGTGGCGCAGCATTGGCCCAGTCAAGATTGTTTCCTAACATGTGGTGGTGTGTCCCTCATGACTCCAATTTGCTAATAGCTGACTTCAAGTCGGAAATAAAGTGGACTCTGCGGCACAAAAGCCACCATTGACGACGCAGAAACGCACTGTGGGCCAAACCTCACTCGCTCGCTTGCAACACTTCTATTTCCCACCACCCCTGAGGTAAGAACTCACTCTTCATTGTGTGTCATTAAAAAATGGATTGTTTTAACAAAGAAAATGTGACATTTACTGGACTGTGTGTTCCCTGTTATAATCATGTTGAGTCGTAAAAATGACACCGATTTTGCCGACAAATTGACATCCTGAAGTTGGCTGCTTGACAATGAAGTGCTGCGTCCATGAGTGAAAATACAATTCATAATTTTACTGACTTTTTTTTGGGAGTCAGGGCTCAACGATTAGCTTTGGTTTGAAATAGTTTACATATTTATAGAGTGAGGGAAAGATGCTTTGTTATTCTTTATCCTTGAAGTTTTTCGCTCAAAAGGGTGTCACAGACGTTTTTTTAAGAGTCTTGGGAACTGTTTAAAAATATGAAATAAAGCCAAATATATCTTTTTTTAATGCTGACATTTTTCCTTTTTTGTCAGGCAAAGCTCACCATGAAGCTCTTTTTGGCGCTGGCGGCATTTATTGTGCCTCTCGTCAGATCTCAGGTGCCCCATTGGGGTCCGTGTCCAGAACCGGATGTTCAACCCGCTTTCAACCTCAAACAGGTGATCTCACCTTGTTGACTTTACTTTCTGTAGCGGTCTTGTTGCTTCGGGGTTGTGCTTTAGTTCTGACTTTTGTTTAGAATTGAATTATTCTAGTTCCAGTATTTGAATAATCGACGCAGCCCTAACAAAATTCAAATTAAAATAGTTTTACATTAAAACAATAAAAAAATTGCATTGCCGCCAGAAAACTGCAGACCCCTGGGCGACTGTCAACGAGAGGGTACCGACCTGGGTGGCTGCTTATACCGTCCGTACCAGAAAAAGCCCCTGCGTGGAGCCAACATAATTAAAAAAAAAAAAAAAATGTTATTTTGTTTTGCCCATTACAGTTCATGGGGAGGTGGTTCGAAATCGCAAGGCTGCCCACGCAGTTCGAAAGGGGCTGCTGCATCCAGACCAATTTCACGTTCAAGGCGGACAAAGCTATCCGAGTGGTCAGCTCGGAAGTATTGTGAGTGGGGGGAAAAAAACAAAGATTTTTATGGTAATGTTTCCTGAAATTGAACAAGAATTATGTGAATGGACAGGAAAGGAGAGCTAAGGAAAATCGAAGGAACAGGTGTCATCGAGGATCAGAAGAATCCAGCCAAACTGGGAATAAGTTACTCCTATGGTGAGATTTTGTAAAATCCTGGATTTTAAAAAAATATTTTAACAATCCGGTGGTGCCTTGAGATATGAGTTTATTTTGTTTTGTGACCATGTTATTCCAAGTCATCCTTCCCCATTGAAATGAATGGAAATGCCATCAATCCGTTCCAACCACCTTAAAAAGCCAATCCCGATTTTTGTAATATTTCCTAATCAGGAAAATAGCACTTTATGAAATTGTGCATTGTGCAAACAGTTTCAGATCTTATTTGGCATTATGGTAGATCACATAAATCAAATTCCAGATGGGAGAAAATAAAATGAAAGCAAAACTTGTATCCATCCTCACAAACTTTACGTATTTGTGTCCACCAGTGCTGCCCTTTTCTCCCTACTGGATCCTGTCCACAGACTACGTGAACACGGCCCTGGTGTACTCCTGCACGGACGTCCTGCGCCTCTTCCATCTGGACTTCGCCTGGATCCTCAGCCGCACCCGCACCCTGCCCCGGTCGACCATCGACAGCGCCAAGGAGACCTTCTTCAACAACAACATCGACGTGACGCGTATGATCGACACCAAGCAGAAGCCTTGTGACAAAGACGCGCCCTGGATTGACGACCAATTATTATAATAAATTTTGTTTAAACATGCACTTTTGTGAAAAGGAGGAGAGTTAAAAATGAGTGAGAAAGTATGTAGTACGATACAAGTATACTACTGTATGACTAAATACTGCTTCAATACAAACAATAAATAAAATAAACATATCAAATGATGCTACAAATAAAAATCAAGTGATAGTTTTAGAAGGTTTCTGCTATACAATATAGGGCACAAGTTACTTTGTCACATGCTCGGAAGCCAACCCGGAGACACAAAGCTGGCAATTACAATGAATAAACCTTTTAAATGCAATTCATGTTCGTTTTCAGTATGCATTGCTGAGAATCTAAGGTAACTGGGCCAACTCTCCATTTGCAAGATGGCAGGCACGTGCATAGACATTTTGATGGGCAGTTGCTCGAGCCCAAAAATATGGAATGCATCGCCAACATTATGAAGAAAAACAGTATTATTTGTTTCTGTTAAGACAAACCACAGAGTCAATAATAATAATAATTCTCACCTCACAACAAATTTTGCTGTTTTTAAAATAGCCTTAACTTTGTTGTAACCGGTCCAGAACAATCTTCTTCCGGTTTTTATGTCTCCTACGGTCCGTCAAGGCAATACGCACAGAATTCGGTTGGTTTCTGTTTCCTCACCACACAATCTGGTTGATCGGCACCATTCGGAATCATCGCAGATACCTTGTGGTACATGCTAGTATCACTCTTAGTTTTCACCGCAAAAATCTAATTTTGTGACGATTTGACGTTCGTAGCCCAAATGGAAGCTTCTTGCGTGTCTGCGGTGACACGGTGTCTGGTGCTGGGTTAGTCGTAAACGCCGGAAGCCAGAAAACACGTCGGTCCGACAAGCAGAATCCGGTACGTAAGATGCTTAAAACATCGGCTACGCTCGCCAAAGCCATCACATGAGTAGTCCGCAGTAATTGTGCCGCAGAGTGTGTGGTCTACTAACACATACTGGCACCATGAAAACTCTTAAAACCAACATGAAAGACTGCAACGGGCTTACAGTAATCTTCACGTTTGGTGCGCTTGTGTCAGAGTTTGATATCTCCACGCGGGCCAAAAATAACACGCTCGTCTTCTCATCGCCGTACGAAGTCCAATCTCACACGCTGCTTTTTTTTCCTTGATAAAAAAATGTATGAAAATTTATTTGCGATAAGAGTGAGCGCACACCTCGTACGATCGGGAGGGCCAACGGGCATTCGCAGGGTTTGGGGAACAGTTCCTCGACGATGACAACATCTCGCGGCACAACGGGAAAACACGGGTAAACATTAGAAAATGAAAATAAAACACAGTACATTGTGTACTTAGGTTATTGTTATGGTAATCCCCATCAACTGCGTGCCTAATTCAAACCTTGGTTTGTATCCCAAATTTAAAACTCCAAGGTTTCCTTCAGTTTCCATCAACTTTTGTTCGAAACCGCAACCCTCGTTTGAAACCTTAATTTGAAACTTTTGAAAATTTTGTCGCAAATCCCGCCTGGAGAACCTGACCTTTGCTATAAACCTGACTTTGAAACTGAACTTTGTTTGAAACCCTAATCGTGTCTTAAAACCTGAATTTACAACACTACTGCAACTTTAGTTTCCATCCATCCAGTTTATTAGCCGCTTATCCTCACAGGGGTCACAGGAGTGCTGGGGCTTATCCCAGCTGTCAACGGGCAGGAGGCGGGGTACACCCTGAACTGGTTCCCAGCCAATCGCAGGGCACATAGACACAATCACACCTAGGGGCAATTTAGAGTGTCCAATTAATGTTGCATGTTTTTGGGATGTGGGAGGAAATCGGAGTGCCCGGAGAAAACCCACGCTGGCACGGGGAAAACATGCAGATTCTACACAGGCGGGTCCGAGATCGAGCCCTGGACCTCAGAACTGTGAGGCCAACGCTTTAGAGCTGTTCCAAAGCCTAATTTCAACTCGCAACCTTGCCATTCAATCAAAATTTGAAGGATTCAACTATGTTTGGATTCCTTTTTTGAAACGCTAAGCTTAGTTTGAAACCCAATTTAAAACTCTAACCCTAATTTGAAACCCTAATTTTGAACAATAACCCAGGTTTCAACCCCTAAAGTAGCTTAAAACCCTCACCCTCTATACCCCTCGCAGCCACTAGGGGGCACATTATCCTTGAGGATTCCTGTGTTATGCCGAACTGTATTATTGACTATACTCAAGTACCCCTCAATTTAAACGACTCACGGTCCTTTTCAGCTAGCGTCGCTTCGTTTATGCGTCCAAAAACAAAAGTCAAATTCACATTTCGATAGTTGAGGAAATTGGAGAAGTTAAGCATCCGATTTTACATATTCTTGGCAGGCGTCCACGGTCGTGTTTACAAGCGTCTTTCTTTTCACGAGCCTCTCGTTTACAAGCAGCGCGAGGCTGTTCGACTGGCTCCCGGCCCACATTTTATATTTTTTTTGTGTGTGTGTGGAGCCGTTGCCGTTCACAAAGAGACACAACGTCTCGGCGGAAGGCAACGATGGCAAAGGGCAAAAGGTTCACGGTACCATCGGCAAGAGGAAAAGGATGCGCCTGCTCGGCACATTTTCGGCAAGCGCTTGAGGTCGTTTTAGCAGGCAGATGTGATTAGCACGGAGCCGGAGTCATAATGTCGACTGTGGATTTCCTGCTCCTAACCTTTACTTTAAACCCGAACAAGAAACGCTAACCAGCCTTAGAACTCTTGCATGAACACCTGACCCAAGTTTCAAACCCTAATTCGAATCCTCGATCCAGTCTTAAAAACCCTAATTTGGAAATCCCATCAATTCATTTTATGATCCCACGAAAAACAAACAATAAAATATTTGTAATCTGTTTCAAATAAAATGTAAATAAGTGAACAGTTTTTGTGCCTTTTTTAAAAACGGGTTGCTTCAATTCAATGCACATTGTGCTGCTCCTTCGGGCGGGTGTTTTGCCCACCTCTGGGCCGATCATACAGATCTACGGCTATACGGATTGAATCGCTGTAATATGAGTCATTTTTCAGAGGGAATAAAGCCTGTGAGTATTCTTATATTGTCTGTCTACATGTGTTGCTTCACCATGTTCAAACGTCTATTGCGTAACACCTGTGACACAGATCCCATTCATTAGCCCATTTATGCCGTTTTTGCATTGTTTGATAGCATAAATGCGAACAGACTTTATTCAGACCTGCAGTTGTTTTAATTGACAACATGCTATTCCCTTCGTTTGATGTTAAGTTTGACATTAAAATCTAATTGGGATTGGCTAGAAACACCTTGAACTGTCATTTTAGGAATATTACAATATTTAATATCTGCCAAACTGCTGCTTGTTGATGATGGCCTGTATCTTTAATTTAGCTCAACCCCCCACTCTATAGATTATAAATATTTTTAAACAGATCTATTAATGACCTGACCCATCGATTCCCCCCCCCCCCCGAAATCTCCTTTGGGGCACGGACAGCAAACTTCTCCCACCACCCGGAGTGGGGAGGCGGCATTCTTAAACCGTAATAGCTCAACTTTCCACATAGTCGCCCCGGCGTGATTGAGCTTCATTAGCGCGCCTGCTTACGGGCGCTGCTTCCGCTAAAGACTCCTCAAAGCCTACGCGATAAAAAGCTTGGCGCCGCTTCGAGGAAAATCACAAACATGATCATAATATATGTGTTCTATATTTTTTTATAACGAGGCGACGGTTACACTGATACTTCAATCAATTCTTGGAAACATTTTGGACAATTGTACGCGTCAAGCTTTATGCTAACACTTACCTAAACCCTCATTTGCAAAACTATTGTGGACTTAATTGGAAACCCTAATTTAGAACCCAGATCTCTGCTTCAAACCCTAGTTTGGAATCTAATTGTCTTGAAACCCACATACAGTATTGGATCCTAACCCTGCCTTCGAACCTAAAATTGAAACCCTAACCCTGGTTTGAAACCCGAATTTGAAATCCTAACAATCGTTTCAAACCTTAAAACTTGTATAAAATTCCAAACCAGGCTTGAGACCCTAACCTTTGAATAATTTAAAACCTCACACTGACTGAATTGAACACAATCTTGATTTTAAACCCTTATTTGGAATCCTCAACCCTTGTTTCAAACCCTAGCTCTGTCTAAAAACTCAAGTAAGCCTTTTTTCAAACCATTACTCAATCTTGAAACCTTTCCTTGAATGTAAACCCAAATTTAAAACATTAACGCTAGCTTGCAACCGTAACCTGGAACCCTAACCTTTGTTTCAAAGACTGGCCAGAAACCCCAACTCTAGTTTCAACCCCTAACCCATGCTTGAACCCCTCATTTGAAATCCGAACCCAGTCTAAAAAACCCAAGTTCCAAAACGTAACCCAGTCTTAAAAGTCTAAGGCCTAATTCGAAACCCCATCCTTGAATACAAACCCTTAGCAAGACTAAATTTGACACAATTCCCCTCCAAAGTAATGATAATCAATGTGTCACAATTTAGAATGGCATTCCTCAGGGAAATGCGTAAGGTCCATTCTTATTCGACAGAGAACGAGCCGAAATTACCACCCAGTATAAGCATCGTTTTGCAAGGCTCCTGTTTGGTTTCGACGGCGGCACGCTTGCTGCGAACCCGGCTCGCTTCCAGGTGGGCTTAATCGCTAGCAGCTGTTCACTTCCCCCCAATAAGCCCATTATGTAAATGTACAAAATCAACAGATAGTAAAACTCTGCCAGGGAAAAAAAAAACGTCCTCTCGTTAACGCGTCTCTCCGTTCAGCCCGACTTGTAATGACAGGGCTCCCATTGGTTGGGGCTGCAGCCAATCCGCCGGCACCCAACAGAAACCCCTGTGGTGGTGTTGGGTTTTTTTCCTGATCCAGGAAGGCCTCCTTAAAACCACTGCCTTTGCCCGCCTGTTCCAAACAGGGTGGCATAGATGCGCAGGGGGCCACACAGTTAAAGCCACAAACACAGGAAGACGTAGAGACCGAGACCACTTCAGGACTGGTGCAGGTAACACTTTTTGTCAAAAGTCCTCAAAATTCAGCATCTATGTGGGATTGTTAATGGTTTTTGTTTCACCCCTCAGAGCAAAAATGGCATCGAGTTCCCTGATCCACGCCGGGCTGCTTCTGGCCATCATTTTCTTACCAGGTGACCATTTTTTAAAGATTTTAATATTGTGAAACAATTTCAAGATAACACTCGAGGTTTTAGTTGCTTCAGTAGGACAGCTAGAAAATGGAATATGCTTTCTGCTAGTGAATTATTTGAACATTTTCACTGAACTAAAATCATCCATCGATGAAACCAGAATTCTCAGGTGGGATCTCATGGTACACTTGAAATGAAAAAAAAAAAATCTTTCAAAATGAATATATGTACTATATTCGGTATTTGGTTCTGCTTTTTGGGGTTTTGTGGGAAAATGTATGATTTGAAATCATAAACCATATTTGACTGTTTTACAGATGAAATGAAACATTGCTTTTGTGTGTCGGCAATGTTTCCTAAATTTCAGTAAATTGTGGAGGACTGAACAAGCATCAAGATTTGACACAAAAGTTTGTAGAAGCCCAAAAATGCCTCACAAAGGTTAGAATCCGAAAATAAACAAACAAACTTACTCATTATGTTTTTTAAATTAATTTATAAAAAGGAAGTTAAATTTTGCCTGGGTGTTCAAAACTGACCTTCCAGTAAGGCTGCAAAGAAAATGCTGAAAAAAGCCTTTTTTTTTTTGTTTTAGTGATGAATGTGTATTGGTATTTTGGGTGATACGGTGGCGTGACTGGTTAAAGCAACAGTCCCACAGTTCTGAGGACAGGGGTTCAAATCCCATCCCCGCCTGTGTGGAGTTTGCATTTTCTCCCCATGCCTGTGGGATTTTTTTTTACGGGTTCCTTCCAAAACTCTAAATTGCCCCTAGATGTGATTGTGAGTGCGACTGTTTTCTGTGTCCACGTGTCCTTCGATTGACTGGCGACCAGTTCAGGGTGTACCCAGCCTCCTGCCTGAAGAGAACTGGGATAGGCTCCAGCACTTTCATGACCCTCGTGAGGATAATTGGCTCAGAAAATGGATCGATATCATTATTGGTGAATTTACAATCAACCATCCATCCATCCATTTTCTTTGCCGCTTATCCTCATGAGGGTTGCGGGGAGTTCTGGAGCCTATCCCAGGTGTCAACGGGCAGGAGGCGGGGTCCACCCTGAACTGGTCGCCAGCCAATCGCAGGGCACCTGGAGACAAACAACCACACTCACAATCACACCTCGGGGCAATTTAGAGTGTCCAATTAATGTTGCATGTTTTTGGGATGCGGGAGGAAACCGGAGTGCCCGGAGAAAACCCACGCTGGCACGGGGAGAACATGCAAACTCCACAGAGGCGGGGCCGGGATTGAACCCAGGACCTCAGAACTGTGAGGCCAACGCAAATATTAAATATGTGATACAAGTGTGAAAGTGGGGGGTTTTAGGGGGTTGGGGGGTGGGCAAGAGTGTCACAATATTGAGAGAAATCTTGGTAACGATGTTGTGGTGTCTTCAAATTCATTCATTCATGCATCTATCAAACAGCCAATGGACCCATGAACATTTCTGGTGGAGTATACCAAATAAAAAAAAAAAAACATAACCAGGAGGTTCATACTCTCAATCATTTGTAGTAGCATAATTAGTTTTGAAGTACTATAGTGAAACAGATGAAACTTATCTAAGAACTAAAAAGAACTAAAGAGTTTTAATTTGCTTTCACCCTCTAAAAAGCTGAAAACTATAGTTTTGCCTCTTTTTTGGGGGGGGGGGGGGGAGGGAGTACAAAAGCCATGCCCAGACCCCAAGTTGCTGCCACAACCAGCTGAGCAGACAGTTTTACTTTCACCCGTACTAAACTTCAGAAGGAACCCCCTGGTGGAGCTAAGGATATTCCACACAAGAATGCACACAAACACATCCGCATACAGTTCTTCATTATTATGATGATTATTTTTGTTTTTTTACAGCACAGCAGTTATTAGTTTGTGTGAGGGGTACGCGCTTTGTAGTTTTTACAGGTGGAGGTGGCCCCGGGTACTTGTATAAACACACAGACGCTAGTTAAAAGCGAAGGCGGGCGCTGCCACGGCGCCACAGTCCGGGGCACCTGCCGCGTTCCGCCCCCGGGAGCTCTTTTGGGCGGCTCAGCATTTTTTTTTTTTTTTTCCTGCGTCTGGAGGCAAAGCGAGACATCTGGTCCTGGTCAATGAAGTTGCCTGTTGCTTGCTAATGTGACTCCTGTTTGCGTTTTACAGAGTTCCTTGGGGCCGTCCCACTGGAGCAGCACAAAGAAGAACGTAAGGATCCGTCAATGGCACTTTAGTGGCACCACACAACCTTACAATTTTGGGGGGGCCTTTGATTTCCATTCATTTGGAATTTTTGCTAGAATGCATGCATGCCAGTGAGATTCAAGCAAAGTTCAAGTTTAAAGTTTTATGTTGATATTTGATACTAAATATTACATTGGTATTTAACAACTTCAACTTCAAATAAAAAATACTGTGGATATAAAAGCTCTACACACAGTCTAGCTACAATAAAATTAAATCAGAAATAAAAAAAACATTTAAATAAAAGCAAAAATAACTTTTAAATGATCTAAAAGTTTCATTATATTGAAAATATATATTAAAGTTAAAAAGTAAAATGTAAAATTATTCCATGAAATTAATTTCAAATGCAAATGCACCTGGTTTAAAATCAAAGCTCAAAATAAACTAATAATAATGTAAATAATTTAATTAAACCTTTAAAAACAAACATTTTCCTTATCTTCTTTTTTAAAAAATAGTCAACATTTAAAAATACGTAATAAAATATAAATATAACATATTTGTATATAAATATACAAAATATAATAAATGAAAATTAAACGAAAAGATTGCCAAAGTTGCAGTTCAGCCTGCAATGTCGCATGGCCTGTAGCAAACCCCGATATCAATTCTGCATGCGAACTGGATCATCTTTTTCCCAGTCTTTCCTCGCATCCGTGACATTTCCAATCCCAAACTGGATCAGCTCCAAATCCCCATCGAAACCCGCCTCCCCAAGATCCAATGCGTGAAATGAAATGAAACGTACTCCAGGACACCACAGTGAGTTCTTTGCGCTTGCGTTTTGCTCTTGTGCCTTCAGTTCATGGGGCGGCCGACGAAGTGAAAGCTGAAGTTGCGGCCGACCTTGAGAAGTTGGTACGCAACCGGAGGAACGCGCCCGTCATGGCCGTGCCCCAGTTCCAGCGCCTCCCCGACTTCTGGGACTGGTACAAGTACTTCATGGACAGCCAAAACCAGGAAGGGGTAAGTGCGACGAGTATTTATTATTTACCTTCTCATGCACTTTTTACATTCAAAAAATTGTAGATTTAGGGCTATAACAACTTAGTGGGGTACTACGGATGTAACACTACCAATCAGTTTTTATGAATATTTTGTACTTCATAGGTTGAAGATTTGGACCGTCTGTACTTGGCATACCTGCAGAACAAGCACAGGTCCGAGGAGGGCCCCACCTTTAACCACTACCTCAAACATCTGAGCGAAATCTACAAGGCATGCGCCGAGTCTGACGACCCTGAATGCATCGCCGAGTCCACCAGCAAGCCCAGGGCGGCCGTGGTGATGCCCGCCCCCATCAAGTCCGCCGCCGTCCGGATGTGCAATCCCTACATCGACCCATATTGCCTCTTCCCGCTGACCTCTAAGGGTGCAGCCCCCCAGCTGGAGCCGGCCCCGGCCCCGGCCAAGGTGCCTGCCCCCATCCTCACCCCGATGGTACCCATGCCTCAGAAGAGGCCCACAGGCTTCTACTTCGCCCCGGTCCTGGAGCCTTTCCTGAGCCATGAGCAGAAGGCTGAGTTGTTGAGAATCTGCAACCATGATGACGTTGAGTGTCTTCAGTACCACCTGAGGGCAGCGTACGGCTACCGACCCGCCGCTGGCCCCGCCCCTTCCTACTCCGCCCTTAAATGTGACCCCAATGACCCGTACTGCAAGCCAACCATGGGGCAAAAATCCGCCTCTGGGTACTATCACCTACTCTACCCTAGCTGCGACCCGGCTACCGATCCTCTTTGCGTGGGCAACGGCGCCGCCCCCGCTGGCCCGGGCAGCGACCCTGCGCCCCAGGAGCAGCAATGCAACCCGCTGTTCGATGCCGGCTGCAACCCGCTGACTGCCACCAAGCTGTCTGGCCTCACCAAGTCCGTAATGGAGTACGCCCCCAAAGGCCAACACGCCCACGTTGCCGCCCCCCTGAGCTGCGACCCGCGCTACGACCCTTACTGCATACTGGCAGCCGCCGCCTCCCTGCGCAAGCCCCAACCGCAGCTCCCGGAGCAACAGGTCTGAATTTGACATCCTGAGTACCATTTCGTCTAGTGTAACCCTTGACCCTTTGTCTTATTAAGTAATATACAGTGATACCGTGACTTAAGAGTGCCCAATTTACAAGCCACCACTTGGCTAATTTTTATCCTTTGTGTTAAATCAAAAATTGCGTTACAATTGAGCTTGAGATACGCGGTTGCTCGTGAGAAGTAAAATAAAAATGGAGTAATTAAGGTACTCCAATGTGAAGAAGGAGAGCCACGAGTTCAAATGCACTTTCAGTCATTTATTGAACGGGATGAACAGTAAAATACGCAAATCTAAAATGAGAAGAATTGCAAGGAGCTGCTGCAGGTCATCAAGTTACATCGAGATCCTCACATGAAGTCTAAAGGACTCCAGCTAGTGATGTCACTCATGAGGCTGCACAAGTTCAAAACACAGCAATACCACAGTACGTCAGTCCCTCACATTTGAAAAATGTACCGCTGTGGTCAGTCATGCCCACAGATATAAAGTTGCGGGTGTGTGTTCTGTTTGTAATTACGAGGGTACCTCTTTAAGAGCAGAGGGGGGCGGTGTCAAGTAGACTAGGAAGTAGAAGTAGGCTGAGCAGCAGCTCGTTGTTAAAAAATCGTGTGCTTCCGTGTTTAAAAAGAAAAAAAAAATAGACCTCAGGCTGTGGTTCACTGCGCTGGATCGGTTTTCATGTGCGCTGAGAGTGTGCGACAAGTGCGCAATTGCGCAGTGGCGCAGCCGAGCGGGAACATTGGTCAAGACTACACAAAATAAGCGACCTCTTTCAATATCTATGGATTTCTACTCGGAATAAATTTTTTTCGCGTGATTTTTCGTGCTCAACTGTGCAGATTTGCGAGTGCGATGGCACGCGGGCGCATACGCGCCCGTCAAATCACAGTGACTGGTAAGTACAGTATTAAATTTTATTAAACCACCTTCTTCGAATTTCATTTTTCATTCATTTTTTTAAATCTTAAGTAAATAGTCACAGAACTTTGGAGACTTGTAAATCAAGGTACTACTGTACAGTTAATCTCCCGATACGTTCCAGACCTGCGATAGGTGCAGATCCGCAATGTCGAGACCATCTAAGAGGGTTTTTGAATTTCCACCCTCCCCCACGCTTTGAACACATTTAAACTTATCGAAACCATATGTTAAACTGATTTGAAATGTATCTGAATGGACAGAAAAATTCAAGCGGAAAATGTACATAAAATAGTAGTATCTGTGTGTTAGGGATGTGCAGGGTTTGATGGGTCGGCAAGTCTGCGTGTGAGTGTCTGGCTGTGAGCAGTGGTCAACAGCAGCTCCTGCAGGAGCGTGTTCATGTGCTTATGGTTTTATCATGTTAAATAAATTCCTGAAAAGTTCATCGGTGACTGTGGCTCTCCTTCCCAATTTCCAGGGAAATACAGGAAGTAAATTCCCATTGGAAACAATTTCTATAAAGCACAAATTTCTCCGGAAGACCAAAGATTTTTCTGATGGCCAAATACATCCTGTATGTTCCACCCAAAAAAAAAAATGGTGGGGGTACAAGGTAGTGAGTTGTTGTTGCATTATACTTATGCTATTTTGAACAAAATCCATCAATCACTCAATCAATCAACCAGGTCCGCTACAAGCTGGGCATCCGGGGCAAGACCAAGGAAGGCTACGATTGCTATGTGCACTATGACAAAGACTGCACCCCGGTGGACCCCCGCTCCAAAGCCAGGGCTTCAACCGAGCCCCGCTGCCACCCATTCGACCCCACCTGCGCAAAGTTTACTTCGCCCTCCGCCGTCCGAGCCCCGGGTCACAGCAAAGGCGGCATCATCTTCCCGGACCCGGACTGCGACCCCGAGGTCGACTACAACTGTCCCCTGCGTCGCGCCGATGACGCCGACGAAGTGAAAGCGGCCGACCGGGTGGGCCGGAAAGAAAATAAGGCGGCCGCAAAATCCAGTGTCCCCCGTTTTGAGGACTTCCTCCGTGGCGTCACGTTCCAGCACAAGTCGATGTAACCCAAATCACGCAATTACAAGAAGTCACGACTAAAATGTGAGCTTTCCTTTCCAGAATGATATCAAAGTTGCTCGTATGTATGTATAAAGGTGTTAGACGTTCCTTTTGTTGAGTTACCCAAAGTGTATTTAATGTTGTTTTTCATCTCCAGCCGCTTCTTTTATTCAGTTCTTAATAAAAATTAAAGCGGAGCAAGCCACGGCAGGGATTCTGGCTTGGATTCCTAGTTTTGACTTGCAGCTCACTTCAGCAAATTCCCTAGTAGGAGTTCATCAAGCCCAGGAATTGGCACAAAATGTCCGCTTCAACTAAAGCAGATAACTTCCTCTTCGATTTCCGCTTTGGGAATGTGAGACTTCGATGCATGCTGTTGTGATAAATGTGTCCAACAAAGTACTTGTCAAATGGCAAAACTGGTGTCAGGGGTACAAAAATTGTGACTTTCTCAGGCCAAATCCTCAAAATCACCAAACTTGGAATCGACACTCACCTGTATTAGCCAGCATAACTGGAAAAGTTTAGCAATTTAGCATCAGCCATCAGTCTGTTGAGAATAGCTAATGTACTTCCGAGTTGGTTTCATGTTCCCAAATTCCCCAGTAGTAGTTCATCACCACCCTGGAATTTGCCCTAAATGGCTGCTCCTCCGCATCGAGAGGAGCCAGATGAGGTGGCTGGGGCATCTGATTCGGATGCCTCCCGGACACCTCCCTGGTGAGCTGTTCCAGGCAAGTCCCACCCGAAAGAGACCCTGGACACGCTGGTGAGACTAATTCTCTCGGCTGGCTTGTGAACGCCTCGGGATTCCTCCGGAAGAGCTGGAAGAAGTGGCTGGGGAAAGGGAAGTCTACGTATCCCTGCTGAAGCTACTTCCCCCGCGACCCGCCCCGGAAAAACGGTAGATGATGGATGGATGGATGGATGGACTGCTTCAAATCAAAATGGCTGACTTCCCGTTCAATTTTCATTTTCATGTGCCAGGCCAACACCAAAATTGGTGGCTAAGCATATCAATAATAATAATAATAAAGATAATCATCGGAACGATGAGACTTTGACACCATTCTTCAAATAAACTAGTTTCCCTTGGGAGGAAATGGAAAGATTCACGTGGCTTGTCAGAAATCCATCCATCCATTTATCCATCATAAATTAACATTTTTTGCAGATTTTTTTTCACCATCACCCATTCATTTTCTTTGCCACTTATCCTCACAAGGTTTCCAGGGAGTGCTGGGGACTATCCCAGCTGTCAACGGGCAGGAGGCGGGGTACACCCTGAACTGGTTGCCAGCCAATCGCAGGGCACATTGAGACAAACAGACACACTCACAATCACACCTATGGGCAATTTCGAGTGTTTAATTCATGTTGCATGTTTTTGGGATGCGGGAGGAAACCGGAGTGCCCGGAGAAAACCCACGCAGGCACGGGGAGAACATGCAAACTCCACACAGGCGGGCCCGGGATTGAACCTGGGACCTCAGACGTGCCGCCTGTCAGAAATCTATTTTGGCAAATCTATAAAACGATCGAACTTGAACATGCTCCGCCCACATCAGATGCAAGCTTTTCAGATTAGCATCACTTAAGTGTCTAGAATTCTTGCTAGCAAATGGGGCTCATTTGGGCAAATACTCGAGTGAAGGTTTGTCTACGGTACGAATCCGTGAAAATACACACACACACACACACACACACACACCACACACACACACACACACACACACATTGAGGCACATCCACAGGGTGGCGCTGATGACACAGCCGATGCACTTCGACCACCCTTAAAATTGTTTAAAGAGGAGCTAACTCATGAGACATCAATTTGTATAAACAGTAATCATCATCATCTTCATCAATTAAACTCCCCAGTTTCCCAATGACAGTGATCAAAATGATCATCGACTTAATGACCTCAGCGTGCATGTTTCAATCCACTTTATTGAAAGATTTAAGCGCTTAAAGTCCCCCCCCCCCCTGTAATTAAATTTCATCGAAGGTCGTCTCGGGGGAGTGGAGATCAAACCGTGTGGTGAGAGAGGAGGGGGGAGTAGGCGAAGAAAAAAGTAAATGTTTGGGATCAATTTCACGCCTCCGTGAAGAATAATTGCGGAGGATTGGAAACATTATGATGTGAAAGATAAGAAGCAGATTTAGGCCCGACGGCCGAACGTGGCGTGGAATGGACGCCTGCGCTTGGTAATAATGACTGACTAAGATAGATAGATAGATAGATAGATAGATAGATAGATAGATAGATAGATAGATAGATAGATAGATAGATAGATAGATAGATAGATAGATAGATAGATAGATAGATAGATAGATAGATAGATAGATAGATAGATAGATAGGCAGGCAGGCAGATAGATAGATAGATAGAGATAGATAGATAGATAGATAGATAGATAGATAGATAGATAGATAGATAGATAGATAGATATAGATAGATAGATAGATAGATAGATAGATAGATAGATAGATAGATAGATAGATAGATAGATAGATAGATAGATAGATAGATAGGCAGGCAGGCAGGCAGGCAGATAGATAGATAGATAGATAGATAGATAGATAGATAGATAGATAGATAGATAGATAGATAGATAGATAGATAGATAGATAGATAGATAGATAGATAGATAGATAGATAGGTGTCAGCTCTGTTTTCTTGAGTGGGCGGCCATTTGTATGCCTTTAAAGATGCTCTTGTTTATCACTGACCCCCATTTGAACTCTGTTGATAACCAAAACAGCAAAAAGAAAAAAAAAAGAGGTAGAAATATCCATGCAAAAGTTTTTTTTTTTTTTTTTTGGGGGGGGGACTATAAAGCAGCTGTACTTGCAGTTATTTTTAATGTTTTTAACGAGCACTTTTGGACTAAATGTACAGTAGAGTAATACTCCCCCCCACACACAAACACCCCTCATGGCCATTGCCAGCGTACTCAGCATGGACATCGTGTTTTGTAATGATATTCCTGTGGCGCGGAGGCCTCGGCGAGGCGCAGTCAGCAAAAGCGTCCGTCCGTGCTGACTCAAGCAGGCCCCGCAAGTCCCCCAGGAGCCCCCTCAGTGTCTCCCTGGCACCTTCCACGTTGTAGCTGTAACTCAGCCAAAGTTGCTGGAATGCCAACGGGGGTGAATGACGGCGTGTGTGCAGCACTTTAACATTATAATTGTTAAACACGCCAGTTTTGATCACTCCATGCTTAAAAAAAAGAAAAATTCAAAATAAAACAGTTGTGGATATCGCTTTAGGTTTGATACACAGGAGTGATTATATTGTATGTAAAATAAATCAGCGTTTTAAGATGTAAAATATGCCTAAAGTGTAACATCTAATCATACTTCATTATTAATTGGCCACCACTGACCCCCCTGGTCGCACCACCTCGAGATATTAACATCAAACGTATAAATAAATAATCGTGTTGGGATTGATCTGGCAGTTGATTAGTAATGCCTGCAGATATCTCCTGTTCAGATAAGTAACAATTATCTGTTGTCAAAATACGTGATGAATACACACTACCTTGTGTATCAATAGATGAAACGGGTGATTTGTAAAATTAATAAATACACTGATATGATTGATATTTCGTCGACCTGCTGAGCATCTTGAGAACTCAACTACTATCAACTAGTTATGGCTGCAGATACCGAAAAAGGGGGCTGTTGGTCGACTTTCACCATTCACCGCTTTTCAGGTAGGTTAATATCTTGACACAAGACTAATATTTGTTATGTTAGGTTGAATGTGTCTTGAAAAGTCATACATTTTGTTTTGGAGTGGAGTTTTCTGGCTTCCGTATAACACGGAGGCACTTGTTTTATTTATACACGTTCTTAGCTGCTAGCCAAACACTCGCCAGTCGGCGAGTGCTGCAAATGCGCATGCGTGAATTTGGACGGCGTCCAACCTGTGTTTACGTATCAGGGGCGAAGAACTCGCAGAACATTTTTATTCTTTATACCCCAAAAATATTTCACCAAATGACAGCCTAATTGCTACAAAATCCTTAGATATACAAAACCACTCCTATAAGTACTGGAAGGGCAACTTCTCCTTTGTTTTTGTGTACTGAAGATGTTTGGGTTTCAAATCAAAAGATGAATATGAGACAAATGGTCAGAATTTTATTTTTTATGTTTACATCTAGATGTGTTAAACAAGTCAGAGCACCCGTTGTTTTTAGCCACCCTCTTTTCAACCAAGCAAAAGTATTTGAACAGACATTATTAAATGAACTCAAAGATCTAGTGTCAAGCCTATATGAAAAATACATATTACATTATTCACTTCAATGTCCATACAAAAAAATATATATGAGCAGAGAGCGCGTCACCCATGCGGAAAGATGCGGAAGTCTCACTCGACATCTAAGTGGTAGCCATATTGCCTGCATCGTCTGTTCATTATGTCACACCGCGACATCCGCCATTGAAAACACACTGTGCCACCTACTATGGGACGCGGAAGCTCTTTTCAAAGAAGAGAACATCTCACAATCGAGTGAAGTGACCAGGCCAATGTTATCCTTTCGTTTCAAGCCATATTTAGATGATATGTGGATCACTTCCAACTAACAACAGACTCCCGGACAGTATTTATGAGCCAGCCGGCCGAAGCCGTGCCTTGTCCGCGGCAGACATCAACACATTTAGCACCCCTGACTTACGTGTGCGGTTCTTTTGTCACATTCTGAGAGGATTGTGTCCCCCACCCCAACTATTATTTTTTTTTTAATAGCTCTATCCACACCCACATGTCATTTGGAACCCACAAAACTCTCGTCCTTTGCACCCGTGCAATCAATTTTTCACGACGAACCGGGTCTTTTTGAAAAGTATGTAGAATGAAGTCATCCTCGCGAGTGTTTGAACAATACAATGAGCCGGCATTTTGGCTAACAGGAAGGAGCAAAGCGCTACATTCCGGCAGGTAAAACTAGTATAAACATACGACACCGCTTGAGTGGGCGTCTGCTACTAACGTCACTTCCTGCTTCTTCTAAAAAATAAATCCCAATGTTTTCAGTATACACAAAAAAAAAAGCAAAGGAATTGACTTTGCCGTTCCAATACTTTTTTGGAAGGGACTGAATGTGGTTGGTTAGGCGTGTAGTAACCCGCGCTCTAGCCTGTGTCCCATTTTGAGTTCCCTCTGCGTCTTTCTCTGCCGCGCATCAATTTTGCCGTGACATTGACATCTGTGGGCTTGTGCCCGCCGGCCGTGATGTGTGCTGGCACTCGGATCGATGACAAAGGACGTCCGGGAAGGTGCCGTTGAAGGGGAGCATTGGGCGAGGGGTAGAGGGGGGGGGGGGTGTGATGGGGGAGTCAAGATGGTATCTGAAGGAGCCGTGCAGCATGTGCGATTAAGTTCACTTCCATTGACGGTTGTGGAATTCGAATGGAGGACCAGCAGCGAATGAGTCGATGGAACGCTCGACCAATCATGTCAATATCCTGCTGCTGCTACTTTTTTTTTTTTTTTTTTTGACGGAGTTTATGTCTGCCCATCGATTCAAGTTATTGAATCGTAGCATACATGTTTTTCGTTCCAGTAGAATATCTTGCATCATAAAATCAGAGATGCATTAAACTTTCCCGTGTATTTTAACACGCATTCTCTAACTCATGTATGCTTGGACCCACCTTTTGTTTCCTGTTGCTGTATGTCAATCAAAGTGACACAAGGAAATTGCCTCAAACAAATCAAGAACCACATTATTGAGCAAAATTCGACTGCTGCATGGCTCAACGATATTCAGGATGCGCTTCCAGTAACGCTGGCTCGCTCTGCAATAACAATTTCCTAATATCAAGCAAACGAATAAGGCAAAAATGTAAAAATGCTGCAACTGCGGGCATGTCGCGCCCCTCCCATGATTAATTGCTTGGCCTGTGGAAAATAAGTAGACCTCATTTCGTACAAGAAATTATTTTTTTAGGTAACGAGCTAACAAAGCATTGCATTATTTTTTGGATAATAAAAGTACATTTCCTACCACAGGGTATATAAAACTGATTGTTGATTTTTGATAGCTTCAAATGACTATGCAAATGACCGCACGCGACTTTTTTCACACGCTTGCGGGTGATGCGGCTAATTTGTGCATTTTTTTCTAACGGCCGCAAGAGGGGCACTCGAGCGGAAAAGGTAAGAGTGAGACCGGTGGAATATACGTGCCGAGGAAGTGACTTTTACAGGTCCGGCCCTGTTAGCGCTGCGCTAGCGTGTTGCGCCAGTGATTTTTACCGGTATTTTTTTTTTAACCGACCCTGTTAGCGTTAGCGCGGCTGTGCTAGCGTTAAACTCTCTGTGTACTGTTTTTCTTTGCAAATATCTCGTATTTCAATATGGATTTCAATGTGGGCACTTGTGATTTTACACAACTGCGGCGTATGTATGTACCAAATGGTATTTCCTTTACAAATGTACTGGGTGAGGCTATAACCAGGTGCACGCTGTAGGCCGGGAATTACGGTACATGAACGGCATACCATTATTTCACAACTACCAACATCGCTCACCTCGGAACAGACAAAAAGCTTCTATTTTTCGGGGTTAAATGACTATGAAGACGACAACATAGTTTTATCTATGATCAACCTAACACGACCTAGCGTTATTTTACAGAAGAAAAAAAATGCTGAGAATTCTTGCATGTGCCTGAATTCACGTTTTAGCTCAGAAAAAGGAACAGATGGTTGTCGCTGTTCTTCTTTGGGGTATTTGTGCCACCCATTAGTAGAATCTCTGTGCTTTTATCTTTTGGGAAATAAGAAAAATTTACCACCTAATCTCAAGGCCATATTTCAGTGCCAGCTAAGGAGGCCATTTGCTCTGGCAAGCGTCTTCCCAGCAAGCCGCACTGCAGGGTCGTTTTAAAGATGTCAAACACCACAAATCTAACTGGAGTGGAGGGGTAAAAAAAAAAAAAAAAAAATCAATATTTTACGACCCTGACTGAAGATTTATCAGCGTATTGGCAAAACAACATTACAGAAGTTATAAGTTATGTCTTATTTTAAGCAGCCACAGATAATAGAGTACATACGTGGGTTCGCAGTTATCACCGTCATTATTTAAAACTTCAAAGAGGGACGGGTTTTAAAATATCCTGTTGCAATTATTCTCCCGTGGAGGCTGTTTTTTTCCCCTCTGTATAAAATTATAAAATGTTGCATTTATTAGTCCTAATGTTTGTGCAAAAATATATTAAAAAAAATAGAAGCAGCAGTGACCCACTCGTGCATATTTTTGGAATTTCATTGAAGTTTAATTAAAAAGTTGTTTAAAAAAAATCACTTTTTTTATATTTTGTTTTGTGACGTGATGGCAATTGTAAAGTACCGCAAAAATAAAACATGTGAAAAAACACAGATTTTAAAAATAAATACAAAATATTACAAGAAAAAGAAAATTAACAAAATTAAAAAATAAATATTGGAGCTTAAAAAGTAAATGTATAATTAGAAAAATAATACATATATAAATATGTATTCATGTAATATATTAATGGAGACTTAAAGATTTCAGGATTTTTCTGGACACATCTACTGTGTTATGGCTGAAAATATTTTATTCATTCATTGCGTATCATAAACAGGGACTTCTCATTGTAATACTTTTGATGTGAGAGCACAACAAGAACAACAAAGAATTTATCAAGTGGCTAAGAAAGGTTTGTTTCCTGCCTGTGAAGTTACAAATATTCATATCTCATGCATACCAAATCACATCATTTCAAAGGCGAAAAAAAAGGCCTTCTGATCAAGTTTGAAATCTTCCAGTCTCCAGGGGAGTTTTAAAAAAGAAAAACATTTTTCCAGATAGAAGATGCCCTGTAGTAGATATTGATTCATCAATAGAAAGCCTTTGAATAAAAACAAATCAAATGGAATCTTTAAAAGGCTTGATAAAAACATGACACATTCCTTTGTACATTTTGTTTTATCACATTTTTAAAAGGCAGCATTGCTAACAATGGGCTCATCTTCCTCAGGGGTGGGGGTGGGGTGGGGATGGCGGTTGCATTTAGGATGAAAAGGTTTTGGAACCAGTGGCTGACTGCATCTTCTGTTTTTACCTTCACGTACAAAAAGATATCTCCAGTCAAATAGCACAAAAGTCTACGGGGTTTGACGCTTCCTTAACGTTGTCTATAAATATACATACCTCAGAAGGTAAATAAACAACTCCACAAATGTGTTGCATCCTTTTAAGAGCCGTTCCCAAACACAAAACCGAATCTACATAAAATGCAGACACTCGATCCTCCTCGTATCAAGTCGAATCCCTCAAAAATCAACCGGCACACATTTGTCTTCTCCAGAGAGTCAACAATGCACTTGAATTATCTTTAAACTAATGACAGCCTGTTCCTTGATCATTAATGGATAAAGCCGTGCGTTCGTCCTCACATCTGTCAGTAATCAACAGGCACACACATTTCCCCAATCAAGGTAAGCAGCACATTTTGTATTATCTGGAAGAAAAATAAATGCTACAGCGGTGTTGGGCTGTTCAAGGAAAAAGGTCGATGTCCGCGTGCCCTCGTCGCAAAGTGGCGTCCTTACAAAGTTTGAACAATTCGTACATCAAGGCCATTGTATTATGCTGATACAATTGCAGTAATGCAGTAATAACGGTTGTTATTTCAGAGCTTCTCGGGTTGGAAGCGGCTGCCTCCGGATTTTGTATGCAGGGAAAATCCTCAATTCGCTCAAATCGCTAACATTATCTTCCTTAGGCCTAGTGCCTTAGCACTGAGCGATAGCGTGGCCGAAAGCGACTGCTGTAACTGTCGGGACGGTGAGGTTTCATGAGTTTTGCTGCAAAAACAAAATTGAATCGCAGCGTTGCAACGTCACAATCGTAAACATGCCTTGCGCTATGAGCTTACCAAGAACACGCCACGTTTTTGGGTAGAAGCAACATTCAGCCGGCTCAAGCCGAGCTGGAGCAATAAGGTACAGTGTATGTTCTCTACCTCAATCCGTTCGAGAAGTGAGTTGTTCAAAAACCGAATCAGTGTTTCCCATTACAATGAATGGAAAAAGAAATAATGCGTTCCAAGCCTACAAAGTTAGCCTTTTTAAAGCATTTTTTTTTAGCTTTTCCTGATAATAAACTGCATAGTAGAAATACATGTATAGTTTAAATACTTGATATGATAAAATGATTTAAGAAATATATTTAGTTTTTGTTTAAAATGTATGCTTTAGTAGTTGCGTAGGCGAGGCTGGGAGTGCATTGCCGTATCTCTAGCGACTCAGGGCCCCAGCCTTGTAAACTATTTTTATTAACAAAAGTGCAGAACAGCTTCAAACAAGCAACTTGCCTTCTTTGGAGCTATGATACGGTAGAAAAACAACAGTCACTACCGGGACACGTCTGTGTACAGAGGTTGCGTTATACAGAATAACAAAAGCATTACGTCATTTCTGGGTTTTTTCGGCCGTGTGGGAATTCACAAGAAAGCGCGTCGTGGGTCAGCTGGTCTGGCTGCGGGCAATATTATTTCCGGGTTTTGTCGGCGGCGTTTGAGTACCGATTTTCTTTTGAAAGCAGAGGCAAAAAAAATCTCGAAATTTTCGTTCGAAAACCAATTTGTTCGAAAACGGGGACGTATTGTACAGTATATAACGTAGCTTTTGTTTTACAAGTACACTTAATAATATTCATGATTTGATATCTACTTGTGGCTGAGAAAGCGAAATGTTTGGAGTATCTGTCACAGAAAGGCTCGAGTGGGTGGATTCAAAAGCCTCAGAAATGTCCACATTCTCTCCTTTTCTTTCTCGCCCGATTATCTTGTTTTGTATTTTCATAATAGAGCAACAGCGGCCTTGGCAATCGTGACATGTTGTTTGCGGTTCCCTGAAAACATAATAGATCACAAACCTGTACAGTTAGTGGCGCCTCAAAACGTCGTTTCCCCAATGGGAAAGCGGGCGGGGGGGTGGGTCGCAGTTTTTCTGTTGCGGCGAGCCTTAAATTGTGCTAATAAAAATCAAGCAATCTTTGGAGGTGATTCCATTGTTGACTTTGAAATCAAAAGAAAAAATCTACAAAAAGCAAACAAACCGAGAAGGGAGTCGGGCGTTGGGGGTTTTCGGTGATTCATTGGCTTCCCAGCGCAGCTTTTTAAAATTCACACCGCATTTAGCGAAGGTCGGTCGTTCAGAAAGGACAACAGAGGTGACTTGACTTTTTGTCTGAGGTTTTTTTTTCCCCCCTTTTGTATGTGTATGAAGAAAGTAATTGTGTTTGTATTCTTCTGTTCCCAGCGCCAGTGAAGACCCCTGCGTAGCGTGTGTTTGCCTCTGCTCACAGCGGGGCGGCTCCGGCGCGATGAGGCCTCGAGGTACATACTAATCATATAGTTGCTGGCTCTTCGCTGAGCACGTTTCCACAGTAACGCTGATGCGCGGGCTCAATAATACTCGCGACACTTGTTACCGATTTAGGTGGACCGATCAAAAGATGCTTTACTTTTAAAAGGGTTGATCTTAAAAGCCCTCTCTTAACAGAAAACTGCGACTTCACTAGGGATTTTCTTTCCGTGTGGCTTTCAAACTCCATTCGGTAGCATATTTTTTTATGCAGATTATCAGTTTTGACCCTCTAAAAATTCGAAGTACCAGAAAGAGAGCATTTGGAAACTTTAGCAGGTGTTCCTTTACAATGTTAATAGCCAACTTCAGAGCAAATAAAAAACATTTTTCTCCAGTATTTTTATTCAATTAAAGAGATTTATTTCATTTGATAAATATGAAGGGTTTATGATGCCCAAAATAAATAAATGCAATGGTAATTAAATACAAAAAGAGAATGTGCAATAGTAATTTAAACATTCATTAATTAATTAGAGAGGTAAATATATTATTTAATATTATATTGAACCTCCAGTATTTAACAATAATTAATTTCTGGATTAGTGTATATATTTTATTACTGTAGTTATTTAACATAATTTATAATGTAATTGCATTATTTTATTCAATAGGTTTTAACCATTTTGCGGCATTTGTGTTGGGATTTTTGTTTTACCTAATTGCATTTTTGTCCATTGTTTTCAAATTATTTTTCAAAAAGAATCCAAAAAACACAGACACACACACACACATGGAGACACACTAAACATGCTCTGCTCCTCACAAATGGCTCGAGTTCAACAATTTGTAGAAGGAAAATGGAAAAGAAATTTCCTTCGTAAACGTTTTTTCCAGGAGCTTTCAATTGTAATCTTTCCTCCGGATGTTTGTTTTGACTTTGACGGTAATAATAATAATGTGACCTCCAATCAAGGCTGTGACAGTCTCATTTGTCTGCTCGGTGCTGAGTCGTTACTGATTCTTCGTCTAGTGCATTGGAAGAGCGGCATTTAGACGGGGCTTTAACCATTTCTTCCTATAAAACAAAGAACATGATAAATGGTCTAAATTAACTATCGAGTTGTAAAATCAATCGAGGATCTTGTCGTAAATATGTGGAATTTATAAAATAGTGGATTTGTGAGAATATTGGATGCCTCATCGCTCTCCATATGTCATCATAAATTCTTTAACCTTAAGTGTTGCGCTCCTGTTATGTGATTGGTTGACACTCACTGGGTGGCTTATATACCGGGGCCCAATGTGCAATTGCAACCAAAAATGAGAGAGACTAAGAATTTATTCTTTTGAAGATACAGTATTTGATCCAATTTTTCAACCCTGGCCAAGTTTGGCAACCATAATTTAAAATGGAAAAAAAATGGAAAAAAGACCAGCTCGAGAGCCTAATTTGAAACCTCAACCCAGGCTCTAACCCTTCACCCTCCAACCCTAACCCTGCCTTAAAACCTCATTTTTTTAAACCCCAAACTTAGGTAGGTGTCTCAGAAGAATTTAAGGTGGAGGTGGGGCTGCATCAGGGATCCGTGCTGAGCCCCTTCCTGTTTGCAGTAGTATTGGAATTGCTGACTGATGATGTTAGACTGGAATCCCCTTGGACTGTGATGTTCGCAGATGATATTGTGAGCTGCAATGAAAGAAGGGAGCAGGTGGAGGAACAATTAGAAAGATTGAGGCACGCACTGGAAAGGAGAGGAATGAAGATTATCTGAAGTAAAACAGAATATATGTGCATGAATGAGAGGGGCGGAGGAGGAGGAGTGAAGCTCCAGGGAGAAGAGATGGCGAGGGTGGATGACTTCAAATACTTGGGGTCAACAATACAGAGCAATGGTGTGTGTGGTAAGCAATTGAAGAAACGGATCCAAGCGGGGTGGAACAGTTGGCGGAAGGTGTCTGGTGTTCTATGTGACAGAAGAATCTCCGCTAGGATGAAGGGAAAAGTTTATAAAACAGTGGTGAGGCCCGGCCATGATGTACGGATTAGAGACGGTGGCAATGAAGAGACAACAGGAAGCAGAACTGGAGGTAGCAGAAATGAAGGTGTTGAGGTTCTCGCTCGGAGTGAGCAGCTTGGATAGGATTAGAAATGAGCTCTTTAGATGGACGGACAAAGTTGGCTGTTTTGGAGACAAGGTTAGAGAGAGCAGACTACGATGGTTTGGACATGTTCAGAGGCGGGAGACTGAGTAAATTGGTGGAAGGGTGCTGAGGATGGAGCTGCCAGGCAAAAGAGCGAGAGGAAGACCAAAGAAAAGGTTGATGGATGTTGTGAGGGAGGACATGAGGACAGTCGGTGTTAGAGAGCAAGATGCACGAGATAGGCTTAGATGGAAAAAGATGACACGCTGTGGCGACCCCTAACGGGACAAGCCGAAAGGAAAAGAAGAAGAAACTTATTTTGAAACCTTCACCCTGACTATAGACACCTTGGTCCCTCACCAAACACTCCGCTCTGAATAATTTGAATAAGAGCGCCGCTCGACCCCTACCTGGTGTGTTCCGTACGAGTTGTTTGGCTCCCTATCTCAGGGACGTTCTGTGCTTTTCAAAATCTTTGCGTGTCAGATGACCGGGATCGGCGCCGGAAGGCAACGGCGCAGTCAAACAGATGCTCGGCAGATGTCAAGAGCACGACGTGCGAGTCGGCAACTCACTTTTGGTTTAACGGGCTGCTGAAGACGTGCCTCGCGGCGGCTGCCAGTCAGCGCGGCGCGTTGCCCGACACGTTCCTGCAAATCTGCGGCACCTTTGCAACTCGGCCAAAAATCGAGTTATACTTTCTTGACAAGTTCCTCTTACAATAACAACTTTTTTTTTTTTTGCCAAAAATATATTGAGTAGGAGGCATTTATTTGTACAAATGTATGGAAACAGATGGATCCGCACAACATTGTGGAGAAAACACACAGCAGATGTTGCTCAGTAGACTTTGTCAGCTCGGTATGAACTTGTCAACAAATGTGCGTTTGTGGCTATTTCATAAATCACGTCACGTATATTGAGCGTTTAACATTTCCGATTGTTGGCCATGAGCGAATTGGGGAGGAAAATTACTCTTACTCTTAATACACCCCAACACCACAGGATAATCTCCATCCATCCATCCATCCATTATCTACCGCTTTTTTGGGGTCGGGTCGCGGGGTACATAACTTCAGCAGGGATACCCAGACTTCCCTTTTCCCAGCCACTTCTTCCAGCTCTTCTGGAGAGATCCCGAGGCGTTCCCAAGCAAGCCGAGAGACAGAGTCTCTCCAGCGTGTCCTGGGTTGTCCTCGGGGTCTCTTTACGGTTGGACATGCCCGGAACACCTCACCAGGGAGGCGTCCGGGAAGCGTCCGGATCAGATGCCCCAGCCGCCTCATCTGGCTCCTCTCAATGTTGAGGAGTAGCGGGTCGACACTGAGCCCCTCCCTGATGACCGAGCTTCTCTAAGGGAGAGCCCGGACACCCTGCGGAGGAAACTCATTTCGGCCGCTTGTATCCGGATCATCTCTCCAGATGATATTTTAGAGGCATCCGACTACTGGTACTTTGATGATGTTGATCGCCAAGTGAGAAAAATGTTTTAAATTTTACCTTATGGTTGGTGTGTAGGCGGCACAGTGAAGCAGCTGGTAAAGCGTTGGCCTCACAGTTTTGAGGTTCAATCCTGTGTGGAGTTTGCATGATCTCTAACCCGTGTGGGTTTTCTCTGGGCACTCTGGTTTCCTCCCACATCCCAAAAACATGCAACGTTAATTGGACACAAAATTGCCCCTTGGTGTGATTGTGATTGCGGCAGTTTGTCTCGATGTGCCCTGGCAACCAGTTCAGGGTGTACCCCGCCTCCTGCCCGTTGACAGCTGGGATAGGCTCCAGCACTCCCTCCAACCATTGTGAGGATAAGCGGCTAAGAAAATTGATGGATGGATGGAGTGCTTTCAAGGAAACATCACTCTTAACACACCTCTTACCGCACCGTACCGTAATTGCTTTGGAACATCATTCAGAGACATCTGCAAATCGGGCTTTTGAAGACTTTGATCACAAGGCAGCGAAAATGCTCAGATTTTAGTCACACTGTCGCTACGTATTTACTAAGCATTAGTGTTGCTTTAAAAGTGAAAAGAAAAAGGCACGATAACATTATCTGAGTTGGCATTAGATTGCGGACTCACAACCGGACTGTCAATCATTTCATATGATCCTGCTGATTTTTTATTTTTGTTTTTTTTTTAAACGGAAAAAATAAATCAGTGTTGGTCTTTTACTGGCGGCATGACGGAAAACGCACCAACACAGGGAGTGGAAGAATGCTGTCAGCAAGCGTGCAACCTCAGTTGCACCCTTGACAGAGTTAGATTTGCATACATTACTATTTTTTAGCACTTTTTTTTTCTGCTTCACGATAGGCAAAGGCGCTGTTTCTGGGGTAAACCATCGACTGACATTTGGTGAGCGACTGTACTTTCTTTTTCATCCTTGACACTAACGAGTTGTCAGCGCCGAAGCAGCCCTCCCATTAGCGGGGCACGCTGAAACCGGCCCTCGTAGCTCGTCGGGAGGGCGAGGGAGCCGTTCTCTTTGGCATTTGTACTCGAGTCTTCGCTTCGTGTAGCTCGACATGTGTGTTTTATTGTTTTATGAATTGGGTGCTTGTTTTGTTGCTTCTGTGTTTTATGGTGACGCTGACAGCGCTTTGTTATGCTGTGCTGTGTGCGCCCAAATTACCAGCCTGCTGATTGCCAACTGAACACGCACACAAACACCAGACACACACACACTCATAGGGAATTGCTTTGCCGTCTGATAATCAGTTGCAGCATTAAGGGAACACAATAATAATGCCTGCAACACACACTCATCTTTGTCCTACTTCTTTATTGGACGCTCTTTAAAATTCATCCTTTCAACGATATAGTATCATCATAACAAGGCTGTCAGTAGAATATTTACCGTAGATTTCAAGCATCCATATTCAAGGTTTAACGTTTCATGTATTGAGACATATTGTTTCGGACCAGGTAGCACGGGGGAGCAGCTGTTGAGCGTTGGCCTCACAGTTCTGAGGACCAGGGTTCAAATCCTAGCCCCGGCGGTGTGGAGTTTGCATGTTTTGCCCGTGCCTGCGTGGGTTTTCTCCAGGCACGCCCACATCCCGAAAACATGCATTAATTGGAGTCTGAATTGTCTGTAGGTGTGAAGGACAGATATTTAGATTGGCGGATCTGCGAACACTTATGTTAGCTGGCTTAGTAGGTTGTTGTTGTTGTAGCCAAGTAGGACGGTTGTTATCCCGTATCAAGATCTAGAAAGTGAGCCACATCGGCCGGGGCGCTCCATAGGTCGAGTCGATGCTGATAGTTGTTGAGCTCGTGACACCAGCCCGAACGAAATCGCAATAGCGTTGATCTCATGGGCTGTGTGAGTTGTCTTTCGGATTCGGCTACTGGAGGCGTGTAGCCACCCAACACGATGTTGGGTTTGTAGCCAGTGATCCCGTCGGCCACGGCGGTTTGATGGATCGCCAAGAGAGGCCGCGCCTGTAGTCCTCTGCATCGACGGACGGCCGATGAATGTACTGCTCGATCGATGGCTCGATATCTCGGACTTTTTTCGCAACGCTCTGGAGCACGCTTCTTGCCTTGTCATCTCGGGATCAGGATGTGTAGGTGTAGGTGAACGATGGAAGCCATTTTGTGGCAGCCTGTAGCGGTTCGAAGGGCAGTGTTTTGGGCTGCCTGTGCTTGGGGGTTCAAGAGTTTGGGTGACTCCAGGGGTGGAGAGGCGTGGTGCAGGCACATAGATCCATCTCGAATGAGCACCTAGGTTAGTAGATGGAATAAAGGACTGACAGATGGATTGATGGACAGATACAGTTGATAGGTGGATGGACAGAAAAACAGTTTAGGTATCCAGTTTGGCAGATGGATTGACGAAAAGGTCATAGGATGTTTATGGGTTGACCGAAGGACAGGAGGACAAATGGTTGGATTGATGGACAGACAGTTGGTAGCTCGGTTGCATGGTAGTTGCATGGAGTGATAGGCCAATGTCGGTACAGTAGGGAGGTCAGCAGTCCGCTATTTTGGTAGCCGAATGGACAAACAGATCGATCTAGTCGATAGCATCATTCATCATTCCCTGTCATGACCAGTGTTGACCTTCCCGCCATTGAGTCTTTCTTCAGAGTGACGCGACCCTGGCGTGTCCGGTTCAGAATACACGCTAACTTTCATTTGGACCTCGTCGCTGTTGTCGATGCAAATCAGCGTGGACCTTCACGCCGATCGATACGCGTGAGAAAGGCTCTTCTCCCCACAGACTCCTCAATGACATGACATTATTAATACAACACTCCCCTCCAGTGCTTCTACTCTCATTTGCTGTTTTTAAAAATCACGTTTAAAAACACCATTGATGGTTCCGCCTAATTCAAACTGGTATCCAGTCTTTGAACACATTTTAACCAAAATTTCTAAAATGCTATGTTTTATCCAACTTTACCTTTTTTTGACCATTTGCTAACTGATCAGAGTAAGGTACAGGGAGTCCTCGGGTTAAGACGGTCTCTACCTGAGACGTTTCAACTTTACAACACCCGTCCGCTGTCCCCCATTTTATCTGGCTCATGCTTGTCCTGGGAGTATTTTCGCATTTTTCGCCCTCTTTTTGAGACATCGCCCCAAAGAAAAAAGTTGTGTGTTTTAGCAATGCTTCTGCGGCTAAAAGAAAATCCATTACCATGGAAATGAAGCTCAAGATTATAAAAACAAATTGGAGAAAGGAGAGACACCAACACCACTAAGCCTTCAGTCGGTCGACCGTGGTGATAATTATTAAAGACAAAGCCCGTATTTTAGCGCATGTGAAGGGTTCTGTTCCTATGTCGGACACAATGGTCACAAAACAAGGTTCTTTGATACTTGTCGAGTTTGAGCGGATTGAGCACCAGGTTCCTTCGCAATAGCTAAGCACAGGCTCCCCTTCTTCTTCTCCATCCACCTCTCAACAGTAATCCTAAGTATAACATCTTGTTTATTTCAATGTATATGTTTTTTTGTACAAAGTATTTTGATGTAAATTCTGATGTTAAGGGTGGAATCCGACTTAAGTCAAAATTCGAGTTAAGTCGCTCCTGTAGGAACAGATCTCAGTTGTAGACCGAGTACTCCCTGTACCATAGCTGCCAGATTTTGGGAAGTACTGTGTGTGATATTACATGTAGTTAGCCATGACGATGGATTACTGTCAATGCTGTCGCCATTGCTCCAGACATGTAATGGCGGCAAGCTGGCGTTACCTCTGTAACCTCCAAGTCCAAACGCTTAATCTTTCTTGCCGGACGTCTACATTTCCTCGTTTTCATTCTATATTCTGATTAGTCAAATGTAATGTTTGTATTAATATTAGGAAAAATAGGTCACACCAGTTCCTCCCGGCTCTGGTGAATGGGGAAGGGGAACATGATGAAGCACCTCAACGTCACTGATGCCTTTTCTGTTTTCAAAGACAAAATGTCACTACAGAGCCGCTAAAGTTGACAGTAGCCAAGATTTATGTTTCATTCGCGTTTACTTGGTTACTTCCTATCGAAGCGAAAGTTGCCTGGTGTGCCCTTTGTGGAATAAGCGTTTATTCCACATGAAGCCGTGCCTTGCTGGATGATGAAAAGAGCCCATTCCGTCAGAATAGACTCACAACAGTGCTTAAAAGCAGCAAGCTGATAATTCATCATGCATGACAATCCATCCCAGTGAGAGAAGACCTATAATGGGTTTACTGTGTTTTTTTATTTTTTTCTGCTTCATTTATTTTTGTTATTTTTGCCTCACAAACATTTTAAACCTCAATTAGGGAGCATCCATGCCCTAATTCCGCAACCGTCGAACGTGATGCCGCACTCGGGCTTTTGATTAATTCAGTTAGTTCTTTTTGCATCAACGCTCAAGTGATAATTGAGCGTTGCCTGGTGGATTTAGTGCCTGTGTTGTCAAAAAAAAAAAAAGCCGCCACTTTGTCTCACTTGTATTTACTCGAGACTTTCTCTTTCCTCGAGACATAATGGCTGCGCAAAAGCAGCGGCAGCAGCAAGTTTAGTGGAATGGATGCGGGGACTGGGCGGTGCGACAGATCTCGGGCGCGCTTACTATAGATCTCGATGCTGCTGACAGGTCATTTAGGTTCATTACCCGTCGGGGGCCGATGATGATGAGCTGCGAGAGCCCGTCTTGGCGGACGGGGGGGAGCCAAGGTGTGGCGTCACTCTCTCCTTGTGTGTGACAAATGACTCCCAAGTCTGCACTGGGGTCTTTGAATTATGGAAGTGGGTGTGCAAGACTGCTGACCACATGTTGACCCCCGGGGCAATGGCAAATGGTGAGAAATGGTCAAGAGTCTTTCCTTCAGTCCTGGAACAGAGAGCAAGACAGACAGAGGGAGCGAGAGGGAGACAGCTTATTAGTGGCATCGTGACTTTACAACCAACACAGTTTTCAATAGGCTGGGGGGGGGTGATTATCTATTATCACGTACCTGTTGTCACATTGCTGGTGGTTAATACTGTCGCTTCTATTTCCAACTGCACACTTGAGGTTGAGCGAAAACAAGTATTTTATAGCCGACTGTAATGTGATGAATTTTGAATCGAAGCAGTCCGCCTAAACTTCCTGTCAAAAATCTTCTATTCTGTACATTCGCTCTCTCTCTGCTCCAGGCAGTCTGCTGCGCTGACGTCACATTACAGTTAAGGTAGTATAGAAAAATTTGACATCCTCACACAAGATCTTAATATAAATATGAAAGCATGTTAAGCTAACAAGATGAAAATGGTAATTCCAGTGCCTTTGCCTTGGTGGAAATCACTCGTACAATAATAGCCAATCAGATAGCCGCGTTGTCTTAAGCCCTGGCTTGACACGCCCCTCTCGCCATATTGTCCCACAAGCAATGCTTGTTGTCAGTAGCATGCGCTTGGAAAAGTTAATGTTATGAAGAAAATGGTCCTCAGATGCACTTGGGGAATGTGCAATTCTGATAAAAGATATCCTGGGGCCCGGTTGATTCATTTTCCAAAGCCTAAAACACAGTTAACGAAGTGTTAAAGATGGATTAAGGCTCGGGGAAGAGGGCACGTATAACTAAATGTGAACAATATCTACAAACACAAGCCTGTATGTTCGAAGGTAAGTGAGGGAGAAGTATCTTGTCTGAGTTTGATTGAATTATTATCAGTGCTTTATGCATTGCAGCAGAACAACTTTTACTTTGTTGTATCCCTGACCTGCCGAATGAAGTGTGGAATGTTCTATGCCAAAGAGTCCGGTTAGTGATGCATAAATCCGCGATGTCATGCAAGAGAAATGTCTATTTGCCTATTTGTATCACATCGGACTTTTAATATAGAGCACTGGGTTCGATTACGAGCCAAGTCAAACGTTTTCATCTGGTGACTACGGTACTGACTGAGGATATCGCCATTGTTTAAATGTAGAAAATCGAACCTAACTCACCTAAAAAGACTACAAGGATATTACTCATGAGCTTTCCAAGTAAAAAATACTCACCCTTCTTTACTTTTGCTGTGCAGTACGATTCCACTAATATATCAAGTTGGATTCCAATATGAAGTTTGTAAGGCGTCAAACTTTTTTGCATCGATCGCCAACATTTCCCTGTAACTCTGACGTTGCGTCGTGCTCTGTCCAAAATCTTAATTCCGTGTACATATCCTCGTGTGAAATAGTTGAGACCCCTCTGCAAAATTCTCTTGGAAAAGTCTGACATTTGGGAAAAAAAACATACCGCAATATTGTCTGGAATACGCGATAGAGAATCCACTTCAAACGTGTTCTGCTCATTCGCCATTTTGGAAGCTTGTGGGACATGGCAAATGTCGCTAAGGGGGGCGGAGCTCAAGATTGCTAGTCGGAAAGGTCCACTACCATCTTCTTTTCATGCTCTTGGATCCACGCAGAGTTAAGAAAACTGTTACCTTGTTTGCCGGATATTTTATTGCTCCAAAGCAAGTTATAGTCCGCTGATGGCAAGTCACTTGTAAATTGGCCCACTGGAAGGTAAGATGTCAAAAAGAAGACACATGATTAACAGTTAGTCAACTTCCATCTTTTAACGTGGAATCATGTTGACAAATTGGTTCATACGCATTTATTATCAAGTATTTCAACAATACCTACCTCACAATGATCCATCTGGGTGTCTTCTAACCTTGCTATCAAATATGACCTTATTTTCTCTCTGTCTCCGTCTGCCCATTTTTCTGTCAACATACCTACCTAGTACACCTTATTTATGATGATTATTATTATTCTGTAGCTGTGTCCATCTGTCGAGGCATCATTTTTTTTTCTTCTGTCCGGGCAGATAAAGCCTTATGAAGCCTTGAAGCGTTCCATTAAATTGATTCAAGAAAAGGTTAATTTCTTGATTTGTGTGCAAAAAAAACCTCTCCTACTGGTCAAAATCTCCATTGCAATTAGAACTGTTCGAGATGACCAATGAGAACAAATATATATATTTTGTTCATTCATTCATTCATCAAGCTGTTTTTGATTGTGTGGGTAATAGTAACAGAGGTCTGTTGTCACTGTCTTTACCAATATGATTTCAGTGCATGATTAAACAAATCCACTGGGACATGAGATGTTTGTGAAAACGGTTGTGGTGATTTCAAAGGAAAGGACAGAAATGGGTCACTAATACGCTCATCCTTCATCTATGTCACCACACGCACTTCTTGTTGGGAGGATGGATATTGGCTCTAGTTTTTCCACAGACTCTCTAAATCCGAGGTCCTCCACTATTTTGAAGAAATAATTGCCACTATGTCTATAATGGTACATAATAAAAGAGTTGAGTTGTATGGCAGGAATGGAAAAAAGGATGCTCTTGCAGTGGATATTTTCAGCCGGAAAGCGTTGGCTTCACAGTTCTGAGGTCCTGAGTTCGATCCCGCACCCGCCTGTGTGGAGTTTGCATATTCTCCCCTTGCTTGTGTGGGTTTTCTCCGGGCACTCCGGTTTCCTCCCACATCTCAAAAACATGCAACATTAATTGGACACTCTAAAATTGCCCCGAGGTGTGGTTGTGAGTGCGGCTGTTTGTCTCGATGTGCCCTGCGATTGGATGACAACCAGTTCAGGGTGTACCCCGCCTCCTGTCCGTTGACAGCTGGGATAGACTCCAGCACCCCTGTGACCCTTGTGAGGATAAGCGGCAAAGAAAATGGATGGACTTACTTGCGATGGGTTCAGCCGCATTACCCCCGTTTTCTTACAAAGAGTGAAAATGCCTCCATTTTCACTCAATTCAAAGACAAACAGAAGGAAAAAATAGTGCATTGCATAACAAACATAAAAAGGAAAGTTAAATGGAAAAAATATTATTATTAGTGATGGTGTACTTACCAAATTGGATGAGATCGTATCAAAATATTCTGACATGGAGGCAAACAGGTTCTTTGTAAATAAGTAGCAGTACAGTATCAAAATATGTACCTATTTTTTTACTCACGAACAAACAAATGGCCAGCACAAATTATCAAAGTGTCAATGTCTCCATCTTATAGGTTGATGAATCAATCAATAAACCAGTCATTACAACGTTCGCTTGAACAAGTGAGGATTCAAACGTGATGGGTTACATCGCTCGCTCCGATCATGAGCGTGAATGTCAATTGACCCCTCCGTACAGGGCACTTAACCAGGCCTCCTGAAGTGACGTCACGCCATGTGCGCTGACGTCAGACAAACAATTAAGGAAAAATATCGGCGCAGCAAGAAATGAATAGAGCGAAACTGTCCGATTTACCGGCCGATTTCTCACTCGCATTCTTAGCTAATATCGTTGAAAAGCAGACAGCAGGGTTCAAGTATTTCAGCGAGGGGTATTTCAATGGTATTTACATGCATATCGACGGAGAAACCATTGATATTAGCCCGAGATCTTTCCAGAGTCAGAGGAAGACCGAGAAGCCACATAATATAATATATTATAACCCAAAGACGAATTCGTCATTGACAGTTTCCTATTTTCGTGTTACATCTCACACTTGTGTGCAGAATCTGTATATGTATCTGTATAGCCGTTTGTGAACCACCGTATGAAGGAAAAGAAGGCGAGGCTTGATTTACGAGTTGTTTCTCTCGTTTTCTTTGTGTAACGTCACGCGCTCCCCTAAATAATTATTCTTGAATTAGTGCCGAACCTACGCAAGTCCCGACCGAGTACGACAATCACTACTTTAGTGTCCTCAAACATCCTTCCTTCAGTCTTGGTGTCTCGGTGCACGTCGAAGGCTTTTAGGACTGCTAGTCTGGTTTAGCTTAGCTAATTAGCCGCGAACAATGGGACACGTTTGTGCAGTCAGATCATCGAAAAATATCACTCAACACAGATCAAGTGTGACAATCATTCACACGTAGCTATATTATGCAAGCGAAGAACTGCTAATTCATTTATATGAGACATGTATTGAAAATCAAATATAGGGCATACCTTCGTGCTAACAAACAAAGTCCGGTTTAGCTTCGCTCGGGAGCGCCGAACGGAGACACGTTTGTCCAGTCAGATCATCGCAAAATATCGCTCATCACAGATCAAGTGTGTCAATCATTCACACGTAGCTATGTTATGCAAGCGAAGAACTGCTACTTCATTTATATGAGACATGTATTGAAAATCAAATATAGGACTTACCTTCGTGCAAACATATCTGTTCCGGTTGATGGATTCAGTTGATCATGCGGTCTTCCTCAAAGTTTTATCCATCAAAGACATTTTGCGTACTCGGTCTTCTGTTCCGGTTAATTTTAGATGGATTCAGTTGATGATGCGGTCTTACACAAAGTTTGATCCATCAAAGACATTTTTCGTACTGGGTCTTCGGTTTTGGAAAGGGTACGAATTGAACTCCACCAACTAGCCTTTCAGGATACCTGTCGTCACTATTATAAAGTCCATGACTACACCTCTTAACCATATCAATTGTTAAAGAACCCAAATACGCGATAAAACGCCAACAGAAGCTATACGGGACCATCCAGCCAGCGTTGTCTGAGATTTGAGTCCGAGATTATGCAGATCTCTGGCCTCTGATTGGTCAGTGACGCGGATTGCGCAACATCCACGGAGGGGTCAATTATATAACCTGTGTAAGTCAAATGCGGAAAAAAAAAATTGTGAGGGGAAATAAAAATAAATGACGGAGATCATGTGGTGGCATAAGTGTGCACACCCTTTTATAACTTGGGATGGGGTTGCGTTCAAACATTAAGCATTCACATTCAAACTCATTTTAAAGGGGAAGTCGCCATTTAATGTGCCTCCGATTAACACTAAATAACATTTTAACTGCTCTGGCAGTATTTTCCCAACATTTTTTTTCTGACTGACCGCTGTTTTGAACTGTTCATAATTCCTTCCATCCTGACTTAGGCCCCCTTTCCAACTGAAGACAAATGGCCTCAACCACGATTCTGTCAGACATAGATTTAGCTACAGTTATGGTGTTCGATTGGGGATGAGTGGTGCTGGTTTTGCACTAAATGTACCTTTCGAAATTATGACAAAAACGTTCAACCTTAGTTTAATGACCACAACGCATTGGTTGTTACCACCTGTCAGAAAGTTTTGTGTCGTGTGATGTTCTGAGGCGCTTCCACTCCGATACTGAAGACGACGATTTTAGTGGTTTCAGTGAACCAGAGGAGAATGAATCAAAGCAACAATTTTTCTTTTACGTGTGAGCCGTTTCACTGTTGGGAAATTAGGTCGGGTAACAAATATTTGCTAAGTCTTTTGGTGTATATATCTTATTTCGCAATACACAGGTATGTACACTGTATATCTGCGGCATATAGTCCGGCGTGGGTAATGTACAGGAAAAGAAAGCTGTTTATAATTCGGTGCGCTCTGTAGTCTGGAAAATATGCAAAATGAAATCAGATAATTATCTTTTGGCAATCAGTGATACATCGAATGTTGGTGTAGAACCAAAACAACTCACGGGAGCAACCTGGTGGGGGGGCTAAAAAAAAAAACAACACCATTTAGTGACAGAACAAAAATGGCGAAAAGTGTTGTTTGTTGACATTTTTGCAATTCCAAGTAGTCTGTCATAGACTACTATAATTTATGTTTCATTTTGATGGCGGTACAATGTTGAAAAGGAAAAGCTACTGCTTCATTTCCATGAAGTTGCATTTAGAACAAGCTTGTTTTGACTAGTTTGTCGTCTCATACCCACAGAGCTGTGATAAATTCTGTCAGCTATTGTCTTTGGGAAGTACTTTGGAAAGTCACGAGTGGAAGACGAGCAGCGCATCAAGCATTCAGCTCACGCGGATGGAACAATGATGCCTTAATGTCGCGCAAAGACAGCGGGCGGAACACTTTGTCGACAAGCAAAAAAAAAAAAAAAACGGCCCAGGTGCACATTTGACAGGGAGGGCGACCGAGGCAGCGCATCTAATCTAATTAAGTCGTTGATGGCGATTTATCTGACAAACGACGGCAGCTCAGTGGCAGCCTAAAGAATGTCACGGGTCTTAGTTTCTCAGAGGAACGCCACCGATCTCGCAAATGTCAACATGTAAGCGCATTAAAGGTTACGCGTCGTCTACCGCGCGCACACTTGGCAGGTGGACGTGAGTCGCATGTGCGCATCACCTCGGAAAATGAAACTGCACAAAAAGTGTGCCGGAACGGCGTTGACCTATCGCAAGGTACAGCGATAATGTTATACCGTGCTATTCGCAGCGAATCGGGGGTGAGCTGTGCCGCGATTATGGCAAAGAAAACTCAGAAATTAATGCAAAGAAATTCTGTAAGTACTGCAGTGTCTGTACATACATGTGCCTTTAAGAGGTGGCGACTAGTGGCTTGCCGTATGATGTTGGCAAGTGTGTGAGTATCTGGGCGCGAGCTGTAGCTGACAGCAGCTCACGCATTTGTGTGTTCATTAAACTCATGTTTTCTACTGTTCTACCTGGAGTTTAATCAATGGTTGAAGAAGTGCATTGGTTATTGTTCGGTTATTACAGTAATTAAGAATACCCTGCACAAGTAATTGCTTAAAAAACAACAACGGTGAACCAAGTTGTAATAGGGCAACAGTATATTGTTTAATCTTTAAACCGTAAAAATAACACAAACTACTGTTATATCGTGAGATACTTAAAGTAAAGCGTTGGCCTCACAGTTCTGAAGACACAGGTTCGATCCCGATCCCGCCTGTGTGGAGTTTGCATGTTCACCCCGTGCCTGCGTGGGTTTTCTCCGGGAACTCCGATTTCCATCACACATCCCAAAAACACGCAACATTAATTGGACACTCTAAATTGGCCCTAGGTGTGATTGTGAGTGTGGGTGTTTGTCTGTATGTGCCCTGAAATCGGCTAACAACCAGTTCAGGGTGTACCCCGCCTCCATCCTGTTGAGAGCTGGGATAGGCTCCGGCACTCACCGTGACTCTCGTGAGGATAAGCGGCAAAAGAAAATAAATGGATGCACATAGGCCACTGCTGTGTAAAAGCCGCAAGTTCCCACATTGAAACCCACATTGAAACACGAGATATTCACAAAGAAAGACTGCACACAGACTTTAATGCTCGTGCCGCGCTAAAGCTAACGCTAACAGTAGCGCCACGCTAACGCTAGCGGCGCGCTAACAGGGCCGGTTAAAAAAAAACATACTGGCAAAAATCACTTGAGACACGGCAGTAACACGGTAGGGCAGCGCTAACAGTGCCAGTAAAAGTCACTTCCTTGGCACATAATTCCACCGGTGTCACTCTTACCTATTCTACTTGAGTGCCCCCTTGCGGCCGTTATAAAAAAAAATGCACAGATTAGCCGCATCACCGCATAAACTGCAGGGTTGAAAGCGTGTGAAAAAAGGTCTCGGCTTATAAGACGAAAATTACGGTAGACGCAGTCAATACTTTCTGTAACTTCCTTTCAGAACCCAGCAAATAGGTAAAAATAGGGAGCGAATGAGTGACTGGGGAACCTTGACCAGGCGAGGCTTCATTATAATGTATCTGAAATATTCATATAGCCAAGATTCAGCAATGTTCTTTGCCCCGGCAAAATGTTTGAAGTAGCTTCATTTATTGTGCAAGGCAGCATATAAACAAACACATTTAAAAAAAATGCTTACTTGCTCAGGTAAAATACATTGTTTGGCACCCACACAACAAACACTAACCTTTGCACAAACCTGACTAAGTGAGCTTTGCGTGTGCACCTCACATCTCACATTATTCTTTTTTTTTTCTTTCATATGCGCCAACGTGGCAGCATAAGAACCACTCAACATTTCGTGGGTAATTCAACACTTATTAAAATGCATTTCTTTTTCCCCAGCCCTGGACAAAAGCTGTAGATACATACGCAAACATTTATGCACCACTCAAGTTTGGTTGCAATGCATTATTGGTGTTTTCCCATCATACACAAAAAGAAAGGGGGGGGGGTGTTTGTTGGGGGATGGAGGGGGTTCAACAGCTGCTTTTCCATTAATGTTGCATCGAGTGTCCTGCTGCCTACTATATAATTACAGCTCTCCGAGTGTGCAGATTCATGACTCAACCCGAGGCTCTGAATAAATCTGATCGGGCGTTATGAGGAGGAGACTAGGGGGCTCGCAAATCCTCCACATGCGGCAATTCTCCCCCCACACCCTCCCAGCCTGAAGATGCATATCCGGGCCGAGGAAGATGAGCTGCTTGGGCCATTCACTCAGAGCTCAGGACGCAAGCCAGTGAATTACAACGGTTGTGTGCGTGCTTGCGTGCGTGTGTGTTAGATAGAGATGAACGGATACTGTCCTGGATCTGCTTAGGTTGTAGCCGCAGGCAGTTCCTACGCCATTTTTCGAGTTGGCACAAAAGTACCAAACAATGCCAGAGCTAAAATACACCTCAGCATTTCAATTGTTTCACTCCGGGTTTGACGCTCGTGCGGAGAAAGTCTTTCCCTAAATCCCCGTGTTGCATTGTGCGGATTCAGTATGCATGCCCCAGGATATGTGACTTCCGGTTTACTCCTCAGAATATACCGCACCATGGAACGGAAGCGCGGGTGGACTCTCAGATTAACCGGTATTGAGCCGTGTTTTCATCGAACCACAACACATTTTCCCAACGTACGTCCATCGAAATCAAAGTTTCGCAATAATTCCAAAAGGTACGTCAGGCACAATAATGATCACCACCAAAAGACCACCGTACCTGCTGTGATGGATGGTGGTGGCAACGTTGTGCTTTGGGGCTGCTTTCCTTCATCTGGACCTGGGTGCTTCGTCAAGGTGTAGGAATTATGAACAGTTCTGAATACCAGTCCGATTTAGAACAAAACGTCGCTGCTTCTGCTAGAAAGAAAGAAAACGCAAGGAAATGCCTACAAAAACATCAGAACGTTAACTAAAGGCTCTTAAAATGGTGACAAGTGTGTGCGGACATCCATCTAACATGAGTTTGTATGTGATTGGTCAATTCTGAGCTCACCCACATCCGTTCAGAAGAGGGTGTGCATACTTGTGCAACCACATTATTACCATCGTTTGTTTTGAATCCCTCTGGCCTGAAAAAAATTTTTTGCAATTGAGTTGAAGTGGTGGAAAAAGTTTAGAAATTATTTCACTAATCTAGCAATGGAACTGGGGTGTGTAGAAATTTGGTATCGATTGTCGGTGCTATTGTTAACTGCTGAGTCCATTTGAATTCTGAAAATTGGAAAAAAGCCGGGCGTCGGAAAGAGGGGGTGTAGAATATTTTGGATCTGTTGCTATTAGTAACTGCTGAGTCCATTTGAATTCTAAAGTACAGAGAAGGTCAGAAGGAGCTACATTGTGTCTTTCTAGACCTAGAGAAAGCCTATGACAGAGTACAGAGAGAGAAACTATGGTAGTGCATGTGCAAGTCCGATGTGGCGGAAAAATATGTTAGATACAGGACATGTATGAGGGCAGCAGAACAGCGGTGAGATGTGCCTTAGGTGTGTCAGAAGAATTTAAGGTGGAGGTGGGACTGCATCAGGGATCCAATCTGAGCCCCTTCCTGTTTGCGGTAGTATTGGACAGGCTGACAGATGAGGTTAGACTGGAATCCCCTTGGACTATGATGTTCGAAGATGATGTTGTGATATGCTGCCAAAACAGGGAGCAGGCGGAGGAACAATTAGGAAGATGGAAACACGCACCGGAAAGGAGAGGAATGACGGTTAGCAGAAGTAAAACAGAATATGTGTGCGTGAATGAGAGGGGGGGGGGCAGGAGAGAAGAGTGAAGAGATAGCAAAGGTGGACGACTTCAAATACCTGGGGTCAAAGATACAGAGTGTGGTAAAGAAGTGAAGAAATGGGTCCAAGCGGGGTGGAACAGTTGGCGGAAGGTGTCTGGTGTTCTATGTGACAGAAGAATCTCCGCTAGGATGAAGGGAAAAGTTTATAAAACAGTGGTGAGGCCCGGCCATGATGTACGGATTAGAGACGGCGGCAATGAAGAGACAACAGGAAGCAGAACTGGAGGTGGCAAAAATGAAGATGTTGAGGTTCTCGCTCGGTGTGAACAGGTTGGATAGGATTAGAAATGAGCTCATTAGAGGGACAGCCAAAATTGGATGTTTTGGAGACAAGATTCGAGAGAGCAGACTTCGATGGTTCGGACATGTTCAGAGGCGACAGAGTGAGTATATTGGTGGAAGGGTGCTGAGGATGGAGCTGCCAGGCAAAAGAGCGAGAGGAAGACCAAAGAAAAGGTTGATGGATGTTGTGAGGGAGGACATGAGGACGGTGGGTGTTAGAGAGGAAGATGCACTAGATAGGCTTAGATGGAAAAAGATGACACGCTGTGGCGACCCCGAACAGGACAAGCCGAAAGGAAAAGAAGAAGAGTCAATTTGAATTCTGTTGTTAACCAAAACAGCAGCACAAATACAGTAAACTTCACGGTAGACTCTGCAATGCTGTGTGCGTCCATCTTTACACCCTGCAGCAAATACTTTAGTTTAAGGATGATATTGTTAACGGCTGAGCCCATTTGAAATCCGTTGCGAAGGAAAACAGTGGTTTGCTACTTTTCTTCTGGCGTTAGTGCCATCTTGTGTCATCTTAGTGCATGATAGAAAGACCCCAAAAATGGGCAAATGAGGGATAAAAAACAACGGGAGTTTGCTCTCCTTGGAGAGGGATTGTAGTTCTAGTTTGTTTTCTTTGCTGCATGGCTGCTAAACATCATCGCGGGCAGCCCGAGCAGAGCAGGTGCAAGCTGAGCTGGACGAGCATCCCGTCAAACGTGTTGACAAACTAGGCTGCCGTCACACATACCCACGCGATGCTCAGCCGGCAATCTTCCTCATATGACCAGGACAAAAGCCCCCCCCCCCCCCCTATTGATTATCAATATTACCCTCTGGCTCATTAGAAACTCACTTGATTAAATCTTTAAGTAGTTTTTAATGAGAGGAACCCCCCCCCCCCGCCCAAGACCCCCCCTTGTAACCCAGAGGTATAAATGGATATATCGATTATGTGTGGAGACCCTCTTACTCAATTTGAAGGGAGGGTTGGGGAAGCAATGCTGCCTGCGGGGACCTCCTAATTAGCAAACGCTTCAAGGAAACATCGGCTGGCGGAAGCAACGAGCCCGTAATGGAGACGGACGGACGGGTTTCTAAACCTTTTATTAACTGTACAGGACATGGAACAAGCTGGACTTCAATACGACACTTCAAAAATGAGGTCAAACCACCCAAACTTTGGGATTGCTCCACAAATGAATATATATGCATCCACCCATTTTCTTAGCTGCTTATCCTCACGAGGGCCGCGGGAGTGCTGGAGCCTCTTCTAGCTGTCATCGAGCAGGAGGTGGGGTACGCCCTGGATTGTCTCGTCTGTCTGATTTTTGTAACATGATTTTGTTTTCTATCGATTCATCCATTTTCTTTGCCACTTATCCTCACGAGGGTCACGGGGAGTGCCGGAGCCTATCCCAGCTGTCACCGGGCAGGAGGCGGCGTACAACCTGAACTGGTTGCCACCCAATCGTAGGGCACATGGAGACAGACAGCCGCAGTCACAATTACACCTAGGGGCAATTTAGAGTATCCAATTAATGTTGCCCGTTTTTGGGATGTGGGAGGAAACCTGAGTGCCCACCCGGAGAAAACCCACGGAGGCACGTGGAGAACATACAAACTCCACACAGGCACGGCCGGAATTGAACCTTAGAACTGTGAGGCCACCGCTTTATTAGCTGATTTACTGTGCCGCCCATTTGCCACATTTTGTTTTCTGTTTTATTCAAATAGGTTTGTATTATTTTTCCAATAATTGCCCATTTATTTTCTGCTTTAGGTATTAGGGAGCATTACCCAATAATTTGTGTAATTTTTTTTTCATTTGTATAATTCATTTTCGTTTCTTTTACGTGTATTTTTATATCCAATAATCAGTATCTTTTTTTTCTGTTTTGTCATAGCAATTTTATGTTGTACCGACGTGTCAATCAAAAGTGACCCTTTGTCATTTTTTTTTTTTTAAAGGCAGATTTTTTATGCATCTCGACTCTTCCTATATGTACCTAATGACGTGTCCAGAGGGCATGTAATTTACATATCCGCATGTTCCGTCCATTCATAGATTAGTGTAGACGGGGAGAGGTGGTGGGGGGGGGGGGGGACGCCGCCGACCAAACCAACCCACGTGCCCGTACGTCACAACCCACACAAGCGTGGCCCCTCCCGCGTCACGTGACGCCAGCGCCGGCTGATGCTGCGAACAGCGAGCGGACACACTGGAGAGAGTGTCAGCCTGCCTGCGAGCCAAGCGACCGCCACGTTTCTTTTTCCATACTCCCGCTCGGTGAGTACATCATTTGATCTCACGTTTTCTTCTTCTTCTTCTTCTTCTTCTTTTTTGTGTTTTTTTTTTTCTTCTTCTTGTTTTGTTGTTGGTGTTCGGCCCACGGCTGTGTACGCATGCAATGTTTTCAATTCATCTTGCACGTCCACGCAGGACACATACGTGCCCGTGGAAGCGTTTGGAGCTGCTCGCCTCTTTCGGCAAGCATCCAGATTTTGCTCCATCGTCCGCCCCCTGGTCTCGACGGGGGCTCCTTTTGGCGTTGATTTTGGGGGCAATTTTACTCAGACTTTTGTCTTTTTTTCTTTTTTTTTCAATTGTTTTTATTTTTTGAGGAGTGTTGGTGGTGGAAATGGAAAAAAAAAGATTTTTGGAGGATTGAATTATTTTCCAGCAGGTGACAATGGAACTTTGATGGAGTTCTTCATGCAGATGCCAGGTGAACTTTTGCTGGATCAATGCACATTTTAATCATTTTTTTTTTAAAGGAAATAGATATATATTTTTAGAAAACATGAAAATATTAGATTATTATTTTTTTGCAAATAACAAACAACCCACATCAAAATAGTACGACAAGTATGTTAGAACATACAAAATATATTAAAAACAAACAAAAAAATTACAAAATATAAGAACATAAGGGGCGGCACGGTGGATCAGCTCGAAAGAGTTTGCCTCACAGTTCTGAGTTCCTGCGTTCAATCCCGGACTTGCCTGTGTGGAGTTTGCATGTTGTCACGGTGCCTGGGTGGGATTTTTTCCTGGCACTCCGCTTCCCTCCTACATCCCAAAAACTCGCAACGTTAATTGGACACTCTAAATTGCCCATAGGTGTGATTGTGAGTGTGGCTGTTTTTCTCCATGTGCCCTGCGATTGGCTAGCTACCAGTTCAGGGTGTACCTGTGACCCTTGTGAGGTTGAGTGGCTAAGAAAATGGATGAATGAATGATGGATGGATGGATGGATGGATGGATGGATGGATAAGAACATGAGTACACAAATGTTAGCAGAAAATTTACCATTAAAAAAAAACACTTGTATTGAATGCAACATGCTCTACTAGTGGTTAGCTCGTTTGCCTCATAGTTCTGTGGTTCAGGGTTTGAATTTCTGCTCTGGCCATATGTGAGGGGGTCCCATGTTCTGCCTGTACTTATGTATGCTTCCTCGTTATGATGTAACAGTAATTCTGCAAAACCTGGTGATGAAGTGCTGCCCCCATAATTGAAAAGACATTCCATGCGTCTCCAGATTTAATGAGCTTTTATTTTTTTCATCTGGGGAATCATAGCAATACTCTCCGCATTGGCCCCGCAGTAGAATGGGACCGATTGAGCAGATGCAAAAAAAGGAAGGAGCGTTGCTATTATTCTGAATCATTGGGGTATTTTGAAATATTTCAGCTGTTTTAAACTGTGGGGTAAAAAAATGCACAATACGAAAAATATAAACTAAGGAAAGTATTGCTTTATTTTAATTAAAGTTGGACATTGTTGCAGTTTCATTGATTGTCATTTAATAGTGTCTCAAAGCATTTGAGTTAATATGGAGTGCAATGCAATACTTGGCTGCTTGATTCACTGAGATAGTTTGCTGTCAAAGGAAGACTAATGAGAAGTTAAACTACATCCATGCTACTGCACAACTCCTCGGCGCTATATAATTATCATAGATTTATGAATAACCTGTATCGTAATCCACCATCGTTGGGGTTACATTCCGGAGCACCCATGCAATAAGTGAAATCTGCGATATAGTAATACCCCAGTTAAAAACTCCCCAGAGGCATGTTTTTTATAGAATTTATGGCACGTCACTTTGTTTACAAGGAATTTAAAGACACTTAATAAAAATACATATAAACACATGTATTGAGAGACAGCTAGAGTAACAGATAATAGTGTCCAAACAGTGGAAATAAATCAGCTAACAACTTCAATAACACTTCCAAAAACAATCCACAATACAGCGAGACTGGACAGTTTATTATATTTGTTACAAAAAAAAAAAAAGGTCAGATAGCAGTCTCGGAATATCTGGCCCAAAGGTAGTCGCGAGCGCCGTTCTTTATACCTGCCCACATGGAAATGGACCAGAGTCATAAACATACATCAGGAGGAGGGAGCGCCTCATCGATCAAGACACGTAAACAGCTCAGGACCGCACAACACTAATGAGTCCTCTTTGTTTGAATTCATTTCATGCTTAACCGGAGGCTTCCAGTGTCTTATTCTAACGTAGCAGTCGCCTCCTAATCCAATTAACGCAAGTTTGACTCGTACAATGCGCTGAGGCAAGGGACACAGCGGAAATCACCTTGGCGGTTGTGCTATTAGGCTAATGATGTGCGAGTCATTTTTGAAGATTTTCAGAAAAATACAATAAATTCAACAGACGAGCAGAGTCCAGTTGCCATGATAACGTAACATATTTCACCCATCCACCCATTTTCTTAGCCGCTTATCCTCACGAGGGTCGCGGGGAGCGCCGGAGCCTATCCCAGCTGTCAACGGGCAAGAGGCGGGGTACACCCTGAACTGGTCGGCAGCCAATCGCAGGGCGCGTGGAGATAAACAACAGTCACGCTCAAAATTATATTTAGAGTGGCCAACTAATGTTGCATGTTTTTGAGATGTGGGAGCGTGTGCCCGGAGAAAACCCACGCAGGCACGGGGAGAACATGCAAACTCCACATCACAGGCGGGTCCGGGCTTGAACACGGTACCTCAGAACTGTGAGGCCAACGCTTTCCACCTGATCCACCGTGCCACCCTAACATATTTCATGTGACACTGATGTCTGTTTCTTAGTGGCAATCAAAGTCGGTACCCCCTTAATTGTCGGGACCGTCGTTAACTCGGTAACGTGGGCTGTGCGTTTGTTAACTCAGCTCGCAGTCACATTGTTAATGCAACGATGCAAGGAAATAGATTAAAAAAAAAACATCCTGAGCAATAAACTGGAATAAATCGATAAAAACGATTAACGGCCCAGCCCTACGATTAATCAATAAGGTAATTTTCCTCGATGAATCGATCCAGGAAATGAGGTTGCCCACCCTTAATCCTAATGTTCTATAGAAAGGTGATGGAAACATCACAGCTCGCATACAAAGTCAGTGCGCGCTATCTGCAAATTGGACAATTTGCAGTGCAAATGTGTGCTGTGGCAAAACAAAACGCTTACCTGCCAATGCAGGCAGGCACAGCTGCGCTCCTCCTGCGCACACACACACACATTGTGTGCTGTTGCGTCTGGATAACTGACAACCACAGTCAAACATAACACACTTGGCAACTTGAAAACTGCCTTAATGAGTTTGGTGGCGGGGAAGGAGGATGGGGAAGGGGTGCGCGGGGGGGTCTGCTCCAAATTCGCCACTTGTTCATTATGCAAACCAGGCCGGTAGATTTGAGTAATTGCTTGAAATTGACCGTGCAGCTCACCTGCAAAACATGCGCGCCTTCCACAGGCTTCCGACAGTACTCTGTTGGAATCCTGGCCCGTTCTTCCTGACAAAGCCGGTGTAACGCAACCTCTGTTGAAATTAGACTTTGTTAAAGTGCCACCGTCATTAAACGCATGATTTTTAGTATGTTATTAATGAAAAAAGGCAGCTGGAATGGACCCATTCATTTTTTCACCACACAACGTGATTTTGACGTGTATGGGTTTTTGTCACTCCTGCTATGAAAATCCTCTCGAGGGATTTGTTTTTGAGGAGAAGCAGGAAGTGACGTTAGTAGCAGACGCCCACTCAGGTGGTCTTGTATGATTCTACTAGTTTTACCTGCTGAAAGGTAGCTCTTTGTTCCTTTGTGTTAGCCAAAATGTTGCCTCGTTGTATTGCTGGATATTGTTTGAACACTCGCGATTCTTCACACTTTTCAAAAAGACCCGGTTCTGGAAAAATGGATTGGATGGGTGCAAAGGATGAGAGCTTCGGGGGTTCCAAATGACAGAAAGGTGTGTATACAGCTGAATGTAACAAAAGATTCGTGCACGTAAGTCAGAGGTGCTGAATGTGTCGATGTACCCGTCGGCGCCGAGCACGGCTTCGGACGAGGGGCACAGTTTCTGCCGGGCTGGCTCATACATACCGTCTGGGAGTCTGTTGTTAGTTAGAAGTGATCCACATATCATCTAAATATGGCTCGAAACTTTTTCTTCTTTTTCTTTCGGCTTGTCCCGTTAGGGGTCGCCACAGCGTGTCATCTTTTTCCATCTTAGCCTATCTCGTGCAGCTTCCTCTCTAACACCCACTGTCCTCATGTCCTCCCTCAAAACATCCGTCAACCTTTTCTTTGGTCTTCTCTCTCTCGCTCTTTTGCCTGGCAGCTCCATCCTCAGCACCCTTCTACCAATATACTCACTCTCTGGAGTTCACTTTGAAAGAACCTAAGAAGCATGGTTTGGGCCACAGTAACAGGAGAAAACATTCATACACCGCATGGGAAATTCCGGGGCTAAGGTCTGAACCCTAAAACCTCAGACTTAACTCTGGATCTCTGTGCTGTCCTCAGCCTTGGTGTAAATATTGAAGCGTTTTCGTCCTACAGTAAATGTTTATTTTCCTTCACCGCGCTGCTGTCACCTCACCTTTGTGGTGTAAATTCATACTCACAGTATATTGTTGCATATGTTGCGACAATATTTTTTTCTATATCTGTGGAGGAAACGCTGCGAAATAGCAAGAGTTTATTCCTTTGCAAGAGAGAGGAAATAGTTCGGTTGAATGACACGGGGGTGGCGTATGCTAAACATATGAACGGTTTTGTGATTATAAATGTGGAACATAACAGGAACAGTCTTGAAAAAAAATCCCTTGAGTTACTTGCTGTGGTCACTACAGTTTTAGCCAAATATATATTGTATGATGAAAGGTATAAATTCTTAACGCAGTCATAACTAGCACTGTAGGTGATAGCAATGCATCTTGCAAAGAGGTTTGCCAATGTTAAGACAAATCAAGGAGAAGAAGACTTGTTAGCAGTATTTGTAGAATCAACATTTTCCTAATGGCTGATTCTAAAAAAAATACAAATTCAAGATTCCAAAATAATTATTTCAGGGTGTGTATTTATCGTAGTTTTAGTTAACCGTGGCACAGGTAATGAACAGAGAGAATTCGACACCTGGAAGTTTAAGTACAGAGGCTTACAGAGGTTTGAACGTTTCCCCATCCTTCCTCTAAATCACGTTACGAAGACAGAACATTTGACATGCCGGACATCAGGCCAGGCAAGCTGAGCATGAAATGTGCCGCTGAGCAAACAATGCTTATCTCCAGCCAGGGATGAGGCTCTGCAATAGCCAGCTTTAGGTACACATGCACTGAATCACTATGAGCCACAAGGAGGGAACAGAGTTAGGGCAGGTAGGCAGGTAGGCATCAGTAAAGCCAGACTTAAGCCTGTTTTCTGGCCCAGTTGAGGCCTACACACGCAGAATAAAAGAGGTCTCAGGGGTCCGGTGTTGTCTTGGCCTGTGTCTGTTGGCTTTTTCCAACTCGGGAACATACTTTTGTTCTTTTTGGCCCCTTGGAAAGGTGCAAATAATTACCTCGGGAGTGTGGTCTTTCGTCCTTAGTGTGCACTTTCTGTCGTCGTCACCGGACAGGTTCTTCAACATCGAAAATAATGACGTGAGAAGTGGGATGCTAACAGTGGAACCACACCCAAAAGAGGACGCTTGGCTAACAGAACATGCAGCGCCAAATGTCCGCTTTTGTCCATTAGCATTGAGGCATGGAATGGAACAGGAACCACGACTGTGCATTTTCATGATCGAGCTAGCTTTGGTGTCAGAAGTGGGATGCTCTGTTGTGAAGCCATTCAAGTGTGTCTTGTGCCCATATTTAGTCATGACTGCATAATTTCCTCATGTCCTCACTGGGGCTCTGTTCTGTAGCCAGATGTGTCCTTGAGTGATATCGCGCACCTCTGCATGTAGGCTCACCTTGCTGAATTGTATACTAGAAACTTTGTAATAATGCATTGCCAGCGAGAACCGGTTGAGACAGAAAGCCTTTGTCTAAGTACAAGGACCCGATGTTGTGCAATAACACCACCCATGGTCCGAAATTAAGACAAGATAAAGGATGTGTGCTCTCTCTGGAGCTTTGCACTTGTGAGCTGCTCTCTACAGCCATTGTCTGTAACTCATAAGTGCCCGGAATACTCTGTCGGTAAATTCTTTGAAGAAATTGTTCATCGTCTCCAGCCTTTATTTGGGTACTACCCGAAATTAAGCGTCCTCCAACACCATCTTTCAGGTGGCCGGTTAAATGGACCTGCGTGACAGTAGAAGCGAATGCAACGGAGGCTCTATGAAATTGGAAAAAGGGCTTGACTATTGTGTACTTGCGCTAGGTACCACACTCTTAGTTGGGCGTCAGAAGTAGGAAGGTCAGCCGTAAGGGTAACCTAACTGCATGGAGCCAAGGAACAAGTGACAACCGTGCAATTCTGTAGGTGAACTGGAATGGAGGCACGACTACCAAGTTTCTCTCGGCTTGTCCCGTTAGGGGTCGCCACAGTGTGACTTCTCAGATGAACGCTCGCATTTGTTCGGCAGAGTTTTTACGCCGGATGCCCTTCCTGACACAACCCCTCTTGGGGAGTTTGAGCCCCCAGTGAGATACGAACTCAGGACCCCTGATTTACCAAACCAATGCCTCGGAGGCATGAGTACTACATATGTGATTTAGACACCAGACGCTCTTGGTGTCAGAGATTTAGCCAAAGTACTGCACATGTCAACCAAACGGCAATATGTTCTACCTACCAGGAAGCACGGATAATATTGGATCCCTATTTCTTCAGATTTGTATTTTTATTTTTTTGTGCTGTCGCGGGTTGGCCATTTACCACCAACCCTTCCGTTTTCTGCTGGGAATGTACAGGGGTGGAAAATAAAACAACTTTTGATCCAGTTGAAAGGTCACAATAGAGATTATTTTCTCGTTTTCTTTTTTTGCACGCCTGCACGTGGAAGATAACACGCAAGGGAGTCCGACGACCAGGAAAGGGAGGCATCCTTCCGATGGACGGATCGGCTGCGAGAATGTCAGCGTTTACAAGCGCGCCACTGGCATCGTGTTTCATTATACATGTGCCAATGGCCACCGTTCCCCCATTAGAGCTCCGCTCTTCTTTCTCCACACTAAAACATATCTTTCAACACGGCTCCCGGTCGTCTTTTCACAAACAACAGACTCAGTGTGTGAGCGCCGTCTGTCGCGAGGCTGTGCCATTAGCCCCGCGGCGTCTTCATCTCAGCACCGGCATCTTTTCATTCCCCCCCCCCACTTCTTCTTTTTTTTTTTTTTTAAAGAGGAGATGGCGTTTGATTTCCGCACCGTGGGCAGCCGCCAGGACTTTATTACGCCCCATTCTCGCCTCAGCGTCTGGAGCGTCTTTGCTCACTAACCCCTGCCCTCGCCGCCGCGCCGCACGCACGAGTCTGATGCTATTTCAAGCTTCGTGACCCCCATTCACCGGGCTCAAAAAGGAGGTTTCATCCCCAGATAAGACACAAAATGAGAATTCACATGGACACAATGGCTTCTTGTGTTCCTTTTAGAAAGACTATTTCTTAATCTGACAATGGGGGAAAACGATTTAGCCGTGTATATGGATTTGCCAGTGCGTAACTTTGGTGACACAATGAGAGGATGTGCACAATATAGGTATGAGCCATATCTTCACAAAAACAACTATAATCATTTCTTGTAAACCACAAAAATGTAACTTTGTAGTCTACCTCGTGACTCGGTGCACCTCCTTGTTAAAATGCACAAACAACGGACAAACTCAGTAGAAGTCAACTACGGCCAGATGCTAATTTAGCAGTCTACATCTTTGCTTAAATATGCCACTCCAGTCACAGAAGAAAAGTAGCGCAAGAAGCTAATGTTTCTCTTTCTTCTCCCACGGCGCAAACGTGAACTCGAAATGCAGCACTTCAGCCAGTCACAGGAGGAAACTATTTCAAAAAAGCTAATGCCGCAGTCTGGACCGTTACTCTGTGTTGCTTTTTCATCACATCACAAACAGAAGGATCGAAATGCACCACATGGGTCACAGAAGATAGCGATAGCGCAAGAAGAAAACTAGCCTTAAGAAGAAAACTATTGCAAGGAGGTAACGTCACAGTCACCGCTCAGTGCATTTTCGTTTCAAACTACACCAACAGATACTCTCAAATTCTCTACTCCAGTCACAGAAAAAACTAGTGCAAGAAAAATAAACGAGCGCAAGAAGCCAACATCGCAGCTTCATTCTCTGCACGTTGTTGTTAAACAGCAAAAACAACAGATGGACTCAAATGCTCCGCTCCCGTCAGAAAGAACAAAGTGCAAGAAACTAACGGCGCAGTCTACATCTTTATTCGGTGCTCCTTCTTGTCAAACATCAAAAACTGATGGATTCAAGTGCACCGTACAAGTCGGAGAAGTTCTTTGCTCACAAAAACATTTGATAGTTGAGGGATATCAAAACAACTAGAAAAAAAGAACTATCAAAGTAAATTCAGAAGCAGCATAAATGAAAGGGATCAAAAACACAACATTGATGACAAAAGTTTCAAATCAAAGTCCTTTGCTCACAAAGAACTGGTTCCTACGGGCTCCATCTGCCAGTCCTATCAATCCAACAGGAACTTGAAACTACTCAAACACAACCTGTAGCAATGCACTCAGATGGACTCAAATGAGTAAACAAAAAATGAGTAATCAAAAAGTTGTTCAATATCAGCAGCTCCGGATGAAAGTTCTATCAAAAGATTTGTTAACAATTTTTCTGATACTCTGGATGGTACTGGCCTTGACTGAAAATGTCAAGCAAGCCACAAGAATGTCAACAAAGCTAAGAAGTTAAAACTCTACCAGAAGAAAATCAACACCAGCACTTTGTTTACAAAAAACTGGATGAGAGTCCTATCAAATCAACTCGAATGTGAACCATATTTAAACCGGTATTAGCACGAGAATACCAGTTCTCATTTTCTTGAACACGTGGGCTTTTGTGGAGGTCTGCCATCTTCTTTGGTCTTTTGGAGACTGATGTGGACACCTCCGTTTTCAGGTGAATACATTCGGCAAAGGTCCTCCTCCGGTTTTGCTGTACTTTTCCTCGTCAGAGTCGAGAAAATTCCCCTTCCACAGTTTTCTTGAAATTCAATTTTAAAGAACCTCTAAAAGATGTTTCAGCACGAGGCTTTCTTTTGCTTGCACTTTCACGGAAAAAGAATTCGTCTTAGCAAAATGGCCCCAGGGAACATTAGGCGGGAGCAGCCTTTGCCGTCAATTTTGATTCAGGAATTACATCATTTCAAAGGATATAGATTCTGCTTGACAAAGGAGAGAGACGGGGATTATTCTTCTTCGTGCCAGTATGAAAGACGAGGGATGGCAGACCTCCAGGTGACATCCGCATATGTCGTATTTCCTCGCCACGTCTGCTACTAAATACTGTATAACCTGTCCTTCACCAGGCTTCACTAAGTGGGCCACGAGAGCAGGAAATAATAAGCTCCTAGCCAAATATGCTAAAGTTCGGGGAGGTAAAACGCCAGCTCAAAGTCGGGATTTGGGACGGGATTGACCTTTTGGATGATGGATGAAAGACAAGTAGTGGAGTGTCAAAAAGGGTGACTCAGGTTTTTTCTTTTTTTTTTTTTTAAGGAACACTTTAAAGGAACTACATTGCTAGCCGTTCTTCATGTGATTGCTAACCTTGCGCTAGAAGCAAATGTGGCAGTTTCTCTCTTTTGTATGATTTTACACATTGATAATATCACTGGAACTGCATGTACATTTTTTGATACGACTAGGAATGATATTTTAGTGTCAGAACTGGCATACTGGCCTTATTATGTACATACTTCTGCATAGAAAGGCATCTGGTTCCAGATCAGTACCTGGTCTAGAGAAACAAAATTACCTAACACATCTTACCAGAGTCGAAACAAAGTATAACGAGAAACACCACGGTAATTGCCTGACTATGTTTTGTATCTGCAAAAAGTCGTTTTTATAGAAAAAAAGGGGCATTTTCATGAGAAAGGCGAAATATGAAGTGAGGCGATCAGTGTTTTGTGGAGTATGGTTTTATTCTTGGAGGTTTCTACTTGTAGTTTTTGTTTCTATTCTCATTGGCTTCCTAAGTCCCTTAACCAATCAAGCACCGTGGGCAGCCGCTGGTTCTGGTTAAAGAAGTTTGACTTGGCTCTTTGTCTGCCTCACATTTCAGAGGTCCTGGGTTCAAATCCCGGCCTCTCCCTGTGTGGAGTTTGTATGTTCTCCCCGTACCTGTGTGGGTTTCTTTCGGGCACTCCGGTTTCCTCCCACATCCCAAAAATATGCAACAATAATTGGATGCACTAAATTGCCCCTAGGTGTGATTGTGAGTGCAACTGTTATCTGTCTTGATGTGCCCTGTGATTGTCCAGCAACCAGTTCAGGGTGTACCCTGCCTCCTGCCTAGAGATAGCTAGGATAGGCGCTACCGTGACCCTCATAAGGATAAGCAGCTCAGAAAATGGGTGGATGGATGTTTGTGCTCATACCGGTTTTGCTTTGGTAGTTTCCAGCTTCCTTTTTCCCACAATAGATAGACCTTTCAGCCAGGAACAATCCAGCTTTTTTATCAACCACGGACTTTGATTTGGATCTTCTCGGACTGCTGTGGTTGATTTGTGTCCATCTGTTTGTGTTGCTACTGGTTTTATTTTGACAGGTTCCTACTTCGTTTTGTTTTAGTCCCATGATAAGACTCCATTCAACCAAACTTTATGTGAACAAAATTATTTCAATTTGGCTTTTATGTGTTTGGTGGCTTTTATTTTAGTAGGTACTCATTTCCTGTTTTGTTCCCTAATTGGACTCAGCAGCAGCTGATAATGTTGATCTTTTTGTGAGAACTGAACTTTGATTGGGAGCTTCTGCGAGCGGTGTGGTGCATTTGGAGTCCATCTGTTTGTACGCCCATTGATTTTATTTGGGTAACTTTCTACTTCCTTTTCCACCTTAGGCTCGATAACGCGCTCATCCGGCGCCGATAATGTCCAACTCTTTGTTAACAAAGGATTTAGATTTGTATCATCTGTGAACAGTGTGAGATTTTGGGGGATTTTCTAGCAGTCTTGAATGCAGCACCAGTGTGGACCTCTCAGATCAAGTTGGTGATATGTAATGAAACACACACAAAAAAAAAAACAATTCTGCGATAAAAATCAAGCGGCTATGATGAGAAGGGACGCGATAGCGAGCGGTGTTGCACTGGTAACGCTCCCTCTATAGGTCCCGCTACTTTTATCTCCCGGCTGTTGTCGGCCGGGGCGAGGCTATAGGTTGCTTCCAATCAGATTACGGCAACCGTGGCTCATTTTAAGCGACGGGTAGGCCAACCCCCCCGCCGACCCCCTGCCCCTCGCCCGGGTCGCCACGCCTCGCTGCGCTGCCATAAATTCAGCGGGAAAGTGAGCGACGAGGCTGATTGAAATCGTGATGTATTCTCTTTACGGGAGGTCGGCGCGGTCACGGGCCCACCTGCAAACGCCGCCAAACAGCAGCTCGCTGCTCCAAAAAGGCAGTTCATTAAAGGTATGAGTAATATGTAAATGACCGGGGCTGATGTAGGGAACATAAAAAAAAAAGAAGACAGTAATAATTTATAAGCTAATATCCACCAACCTCGCTTGATGCACGCCTCGGTTCTTCGTCTTTGATAGTCGACTTCTAAGGCCATTGAAGTAGCTTGGCATTGCAAATGTTTCGCCTTTCAGAACTTTCACCCTCACCTATTACTCTACTTCCCCTCCCTTTTCTGCCGTTTTGATCACCCGGCAGTTTGCCTTTAATGCGAGAAGCTAATGTGTGTTTTGGTCACGGCGCGTTCTTGTCAAACATTCCAAGCAGATGGACTGAAATGCACCGCACCACTCACAGAAGATTTAAATCGGGAAGTGGAAAATCTACCAAAATAAAACCACTAGCAGCGCAGACAAATGGACTTAAATGGACCGCATGGTTGACTTAAAAATCTACATCAAAGTCCTTTGTTCAGCTGACAAGCATGGCCATGAAAAACAAACATGAGGGGAACAATCCTACAAAGTGTATGGAATGTGTAATTTCTAACGCAAATTATCTAATCTAGACGAAAATATATGTTCAACTGTTCCATAAAATACATATCCTGTTCAATGTTTTTACTAAAAAATATAAGTCTTTATGGCTTAAAAGTCTGCGAGCTTTGACCTAGTTTCTGACGATCGTCTGTTTCCGCTTCGTTTCCGGCGAATCCAGCAACGTCTGATTATTTTTTGCAAATATTCGAAAAATAAAACCTTTCCTTCATAACGGATTTAAGATTTAGCATAAAAACTGTATAAAATTTGCAAAAAGGTGCATTGCAGTCCTTCCATTCCCTTTAAACGGGAAATCCAGTGCTTTGCATGAACAGCGTATGCAATTGGTCACGTAATATGTACCCTATTTTGACAATGTGATGTTAAATCCTCTCTCATTTATGCGTGTTTTAAGAAGATTTTCATTGACAATTACGAATTTTCAGGGGCGCTGCCGTTTTCGCGAGTCACATGACCTACGTGCGTGGATGTGACGTGTACCGTGCCGCAACAAAGGCTCGATTACATGGGACGCCATTTATGCCCAGCGCCGATTTCTCAGATTTATCCTCATCTGATGAAGAAATAGCAGTATCGGTTGATCGGGAAGACGGAGGAATACTTCCATACAGATTTGAACTTCTTCTTCTTCTTTTCCTTTCGGCTTGTCCCGTTAGGGGTCGCCACAGCGTGTCATCTTTTGCCATCTTAGCCTATCTCCTGCATCTTCCTCTCTAACCCCAACTGCCCTCATGTCTTCCCTCACCACATCCATAAACCTTCTCTTTGGTCTTCCTCTCGTTCTTTTGCCTGGGAGCTCCATCCTCAGCATCCTTCTACCAATATACTCACTCTGTCGCCTCTGAACATGTCCGAACCATCGAAGTCTGCTCTCTCGAATCTTGTCTCCAAAACATCCAGCTTTGGCTGTCCCTCTAATGAGCTCATTTCTAATCCTATCCAACCTGGTCACTCCGAGCGAGAACCTCAACATCTTCATTTCTGCCACCTCCAGTTCAGCTTCCTGTTGTTTCTTCAGTGCCACCGTCTCTAATCCGTACATCATGGCCGGCCTCACCACTGTTTTGTAAACTTTGCCCTTCATCCTAGCAGACACTCTTCTGTCGCATAACACACCAGACACTTTTCGCCAGCTGTCCCAACCTGCTTGGACCCGTTTCTTCACTTCCTGACCACACTCTCCATTGCTCTGTATTGTTGACCCCAAGTATTTGAAGTCGTCCACCCTCGCTATCTCTTCTCCCTGTAGCCTCACTCTTCCCCCTCTACTTTTCTCATTCACGCACATATATTCTGTTTTACTTCGGCTAATCTTCATTCCTCTCCTTTCCAGTGCATGTCTCCATCTTTCCAATTGTTCCTCTGCATGCTCCCTGCTTTCACTGCATATGACAATATCATCTGCGAACATCATGGTCCAAGGGGATTCCAGTCTAACCTCATCTGTCAGCCTATCCATTACCACTGCAAACAGGAAGGGGCTCAGAGCTGATCCCTGATGCAGTCCCACCTCCACCTTAAATTCCTCTGTCACACCTAAGGCACACCTCACCATTGTTCTGCTACCATCATACATGTCCTGTACTATTTTAACATACTTCTCTGCCACACCAGACTTACGCATGCAGTACCACAGTTCCTCTCTTGGTACTCTGTCATAGGCTTTCTCTAGGTCCACAAAGACACAATGTAGCTCCTTCTGACCTTCTCTGTACTTTTCCACGAGCATCCTCAAGGCAAATAATGGATCTGTGGTACTCTTTCTAGGCATGAAACCATACTGTTGCTCGCAGATACTTACTTCTGTCCTGAGTCTAGCCTCCACTACTCTTTCCCATAACTTCATTGTGTGGCTCATCAACTTTATTCCTCTATAGTTCCCACAGCTCTGAACATCCCCTTTGTTCTTAAAAATGGGAACTAGAACACTTTTCCTCCATTCTTCAGGCATCTTTTCGCCCGCTAGTATTCTGTTGAATAAGTTGGTCAAAAACTCCATAGCCATCTCTCCAAATTGCTTCCATACCTCTACCGGTATGTCATCAGGACCAACTGCCTTCCCATTTTTCATCCTTTGTAATGCCTTTCTGACTTCCCCCTTAGTAATCATTTCCACTTCCTGGTCCTTCACTCTTGCCTCTTCAACTCTTCCTTCTCTCTCATTTTCTTCATTCATCAACTTCTCAAAGTATTCTTTCCATCTATTTAGCACACACTACCGGCACCAGTCAACACATTTCCATCTCTATCCTTAATCACCCTTACCTGCTGCACATCCTTCCCATCTCTATCCCTCTGTCTGGCCAACCTGTAGAGATCCTTTTCTCCTTCTTTCGTGTCCAACCTGGTGTACATGTCTTCATATGCCTCTTGTTTAGCCTTTGCCACCTCTACCTTTGCCCTACGTCGCATCTCGATGTACTCCTTTCGCCTCTCCTCAGTCCTCTCAGTATCCCACTTCTTCTTCGCTAATCTCTTTCCTTGTATGACTCCCTGTATTTTGGGGTTCCACCACCAAGTCTCCTTCTCCCCTTTCCTACCAGATGACACACCAAGTACTCTCCTGCCTGTCTCTCTGATCACCTTGGCTGTCGTCGTCCAGTCTTCCGGGAGCTTCGGTTGTCCATCGAGAGCCTGTCTCACCTCTTTCCGGAAGGCCGCACAACATTCTTCCTTTCTCAGCTTCCACCACATGGTTCTCTGCTCTACCTTTGTCTTCTTAATCTTCCTACCCACCACCAGAATCATCCTACATACTACCATCCTATGCTGTCGAGCTACACTCTCCCCTACCACTACTTTACAGTCAGTAACCTCCTTCAGATTACATCGTCTGCACAAAATATAATCTACCTGCGTGGTTCTACCGCCGCTCTTGTAGGTCACTATATGTTCCTCCCTCTTTTGGAAATAAGTGTTCACTACAGCCATCTCCATCCTTTTTGCAAAGTCCACCACCATCTGCCCTTCAAAGTTCCTTTCCTGGATGCCGTACTTACCCTCACTTCTTCATCGCCCCTGTTTCCTTTACCATATGTCCATTACAATCTGCACCAATCACAACTCTCTCGCTGTCTGGGATGCTCAGAACTACTTCATCTAGTTCCTTCCAGAATTTCTCTTTCAACTCTAGGTCACATCCTACCTGTGGTGCATAGCCGCTAACCACATTATACATAACACCCTCAATTTCAAATTTTAGTCTCATCACTCGATCTGATACTCTTTTCACCTCCAAGACATTCTTAGCCAGCTCTTCCTTTAAAATAACCCCTACTCCATTTCTCTTCCCATCTACTCCGTGGTAGAATAATTTAAACCCTGCTCCCAAACTTCTGACGCAACCCTCTGCATTTATCCGGTCTTGGGACCGGCCTACAGATTGCACTGGTTTGTGCCCCCATAGGGCTGCATTATACAGATTTGAACCTGTGGCTGTAATTAATGTTGAATATTCGGATGGTTTTTCGGGCGGAATGAGGCGGAGTCTGACTACTCGGAGGCCTACGCGCGCCATAATTGCGTAAGCAAAGGCCCCCGGGAGCTCTCGGCCAGTAGCTGCGGATGGTTTTCCGGACGGCAACAACGCGAAGTCTGACAGGCGAGCTCCGGCGGCGGCCGTGAGCCGAGGTTCCAGGCGGCGAAGGCCGTTAGCTCCGGATGCCGAAGCTAGGCTACAAGCCTCCGCCGCCACGAGCTCCGGCGGGGAGGCCGCGAGCTGAGGTTCCAGGCGGCGAAGGCCGTTAGCTCCGGCCGCCGAAGCTAGGCTACAAGCCTCCGCTGGCACAAGCTCAGGCGGGGAGGCCGCGAGTCGAGCTTCGACTTACGGGGAGGCGAGATGGTTCTTCGGACGGGAATGACGCAAAGTTGGACGAGCGAGCTCCGGCGGCGGGCCGCGAGCCGAGCTTCCAGGCGGCGGATGCCTTTAGCCGAGCTTCGGTGGCGGCGGAAGCCTTTAGGCTAGCTTCGGCATCCGACGTTTGGAACGGCACGTAACACGTCACATCCATCTAGGTAGGTCATGTGACTTGCAAAAATGGCAGTGCCCCTGAAAATTGTTGCAAAAAATCTTTTCAAAGCACTATTAAATGAGAGAGGATTTAACATCACATTGTCAAAATAGAGTAGATATTACATGAACTATTGGATACACTGTTCATGCAAAGCACTGGATTCTCCTTTAATAAAATGAACAGAGTCAAAGAAGATGCAAATGAAAGTCCATTCCTAACAAAAAGTAAACTCACTATCTCAGCTAAGAGTCCTACCGAGCCAACAGAAATGGGAATAAAATAGAGGAAGCAAAAGAAAACCAGATGCATTCAAATGGACCGCACTCCTCCCGGTCGCACGAAAACATGAAGTAGAAGCCTACCGAGATGAAACAAGCACCAGCACGAGTAGATGGCCTCGAGTGATCCAAAATGGTTCTGAAAAAGTTTTTCGATTTGAGCCCGGGCTTCAAACGCGTCCTCTTATTTCTAATGAGTCCGTGTTGCACATTAGCGCTCGCCAGTTGTGTCAGCGTTGACGTGGTAAACAACAGAGCTACAGCAGTGCCTTATTATATTCCCACAATAACAGGCAGCGTTGTTGGGTCCCTGCCGCATTAGCCGCTGTTTACCGTGCAAAAGGGTGGTTTGTGTGTGGGGGAGGGGGGGATTAGAAAATCCGCCGGGAGCGACACGGCCCGGCGAGGGCGTCTATTCATTAAGCCCCTAAATTGCTAATTGAGTGTCGGAATGTTGCTGGCATGCATTAGCCGAGTCGTTTGCGCTTTCAGCAAGGGAACGGGAAACAAATGAATAATGGAAAGTTCTGATTACAAGGACCCTGGTTTGTTTTTAACATGATGTCATGTATTTTTAAGACCATACTTGAATACGAAGTCTGCCATTTTCATGTGACGCATATATTTCAGTGTTATTCATCCTAGAAATTATCCATCCATCCATTTTCTTCGCCGCTTATCCTCACGAGGGTCGCGGGGAGTGCTGGAGCCTATCCCAGCTGTCAACAAGCCGGAGGGAGGAGGGTACACCCTGAACTGGTCGCCAGCCAATCGCAGGGCACATACAGATAGACAACAGTCGAACTCACAATCACACCTACCTTTTAGAAACTCCCACATGGGGATTTGCGGAAATGAGTAACAACCAGGCGGCATGGTGGCTCAGCTTAAAAAAAGTACAATGGCAATTGTTAAATATTTTGTTTAATGACACCAAAATTCTGCCCTGCGATTGGCTTGCAAGCAGTTCAAGGTGTACTCCACCTCCTGCCCATTGACATCTGGGATAGGCTCCAGCACTCCCGTCACCCGTGTGTGGATAAGCGGCTAAGAAAATGATGGCTGGATGGACACTAAAATTCAAATATTGTGGGAAGAAAGTTTGGACAGAGCCTAGATCTGATAATTACATTTATTTTTTGTCAAAACAACTGAATGAAATGATAATTTTACAAAAATAAAATGTTGAAATGTTATGAATAGATCGGAAAAGTAAAATACAAGTTTACAATGAAAAATGCTTTGCGAACATTTTTTTCATTTCATTTAAGCCTGCAAGCATAATAATAGACTGCTAAATTACTGATAGTCAAAGGCAGAATTTTTAACAATTCCGTGTGGACGCCTTTAATGACGAGTTTTTAAACACTTTTCCCTCCGTCCGTCGACCACTCGTTAAAACGGGCCTGCGAATAATAGCAGCAAAGAAGTTCCTACTCGCTTCAAGCTCTGCCAAAGAAAAGAAGGAAAAACACATCAAAAGCAAATCCTTTGCCATATTCATGAGTCTCCGAGATCCTCAAAGCTTATTTGAGAAGAAAGTCAAAAGAAGACTGTTGCTTACTAACGTTACTCCTGGCAACGGTGGCGGAAGGCAAAGGCGGGAAGAGGAGAGGAGAGTCATGCTGGCACGTTTAGAATATAACGCAATGTCGAGGGGGAGCCAAAAAATAAATGCATAAATAAATGAAATACTAAATCTCCTGAGTGGCAGAAGAGATGACGAGGTGCCCGAGTCGGTCCGCTTAGGTCAAAGGTCGTGAGTGAAAAAGGCCACGTAAAAGACGCATCTGGGGCCAGACCTGGACCAGAGGCCACTTTTTGAGGACCACACAAAATAAAAAAAATATAAAAAAAAAGGAAAAATGAAAACAAAATGCTGTAATTGTGGGATGATAAAATGCAAGCATTGTACTAGAAAGTTTTTATTTTAAAGTGGGAAAAGTGATCATTTTCGGAGATTGCATTATAAAGATCAAGTGGACAAGTCATCATTTTATGAGGGAATAAAACCAATTTTACCTTTTCAAATATCACGAGAAACACATTGTATTTTAAAACGGTCATTTTATGATTTTTGTCTTTTTCCGACTACTACACTGAAATACTACTTCACCGTTTTGTAAGGGATAACCCCTTAATTAAAAAAATGACAATAAAAAGGCAATTTTATAAGATTAAACTGACAATATCATAATGCAGGGGTGTCAAACTCATTTTTTTCGCGGGCCACATTTTACTTACGGTTCCCCTCAGAGGCCCGTTACAACTGTGAAACCATAAAAAATCTTTAACCGCCTCATCATATTTACATATAAAATTTATGAACTCCTTTTGGAGTTAGAAATCGAGAGTAATGGGTTTTTCAACGATTGTTGTTTGGACACACAATAATGCTAGTAATATTTCAACGTTATAATTTATGATATGACTATTTGAAATTCTGGTACAGATTTGAACAAAAATGATGAAAGTTGTTCCACATGATTTTGCCTTCGCGGGCCACATAAAATCATGCAGCGGCCCGGATATGGCCCCTGGCCTTGTATTTGACACCTGTGTCATAATGAAATCAAAATGTTCCACAAAAAATTGGAAATTAAATCCATAAAATCAATGGCAAAAAAACTTCTCATTTTCAGAGAATAAAGTGAAAGCATTATGAGAAAGTCAAAAAGGAAAAAAGTAAAATTAAAATGTGCCAATTTTCCAAGATTATTGATATTTTAAACATTGGACTTCAAAGTCTTATTGATCATAAAGTGATAGTTTAGACATTATAATTGTAACCCCTAAAAATGTAATACAAAAAATGTAAGAATTTTAAATATGACAAAAATAATAAGGTATTATGGGAAAAAAAATGAAATTTATAAATATAAATTTTAAAAAAAGTTGTTGTCCCCCCTACCCCCAAAAAAAAAAACATTTACTCTTTTCTCATAAGAGGTGAAGTAGACAACCTTTTGAGGACCCCTGCCACAGACCTCAAAGACGGCGCTCTGATGTTGCCATGACAACAAGAGAAATACCGCCCGCCCGGATATGAACACGAAGGCGTTATTTTCGGGTCAACTTGGTACATATGCCGCGTTTAATGACGCGTCAAAAGCAAAAGCGTCTCACCTGCGCTGTCATCATTAGCGCGAAATAAGGTTGCGTTTAATTTGCCGACGTCTTTATGAACCGTCTGCCGTGACACATTAAACATGTCACTTGCGCTATCATCAAACCGCAGTGACAGACAAGTGGAAAGAATCAAAGCGCCCGAGACCGCAGACACGTTGCTATAATCTTTTTTTTTTTTTTTTTTTTTTTTTTCCTTCCCCCGTCTAATTACTTTGAATGGCAGCCAAACGCATTAGGGACTAAGTGTGGACTCAAATCTAATTACATTTTTTTACTGTCTTAATTTAAAAGCTACGGCGCGGCGCACGTCCGCTCGCGCCGCTTTTATGGACTGACGTGTCATAAAATGCGACGAAGTATTATAGAAAGAAAAAAAAAAAAAACCGCTGCGGCAAATTACATAAAAGCGGAGGGTAGCGATTAAAAGCGCTGGTGCTTCGTGCCGACCGCGTATAATTCGTGACCTTCCGCACAAAGGCACGGAAGTGAAACTGATCAACACGTATTAAGTCAAAATTAAACATTGGATTGGGGAGTTTGGCTACATTAGCGCTAAATGAAATGTAATCATTGAGCATGATGGATCAAAGAGGGGGTGGGGCCAGTGGGCCAAACGGGCGTTAAAGTTGGGCGCGATGATGAATGGTGATGAATCTTCGGAACGCTCATCAACTTTGATGTCGTTCTCCGCCCACTTTTGATGGCCAGGGGAAAGCGTCGCCGTTTGAGCGTCGCCATCTGTGGAGGACGGCGGTGTCCAAATGGGCCTCGTTTGGGCCTCAAATTCTTCAGGAGGAATTCCGCAAAATGGCCGCTTTTAAATGGGTGACTTTTCTGTCCGCTTTCAGAAATGAGTCCCGTTGACCTGTTGACTTTTTCCACGCCGTACTCTTGCAGTAGACACGTCGTCTAAATTTTGTCTCGAGCGGTGAAAGTGGAGTCGAGGCTGACTTTTGGAAATGACCGTTCCTCGAAATGATTTTCATACTTTGACGCCGTGCCAACGTTAGAAGGCAGCGGGAAAAAAAAAAACAACTTTGCTCATCGGTCTAGGACAGGGGTGTCAAACTCATCTTTGTCCTGAGCCACATTGTAGTTACGGTGACCCTGAGAGGGCCGTTATGACTGTGAAATCGTAAAAATCTCTGACCGCCTAATCATATTTACATGTGGAATTTATGAAGCAGTTTTGGAATCATAAATCAAGGGAAGGTTTTTTCCACTATTGTTGATGTTTGGCAACACAAAAATGCTTGCAATATCTCACTATTATCACTTGGGATATGACAATGGGAAATTTTGGTGCAGATTTGAACAAAAATCGTGGAAGTCATAATACATGATTTTCCTCCGCGGGCCACATAAAATCATGTCGCGGGCCGGATCTGGCCCCCCGGGCCTTGAGTTTGACACCAGTGATCTAGAATGTGCGCTTCTGATTGTGACTCCATCCATCCATCCATTTTCTTCACCACTTATCCTCACAAGGGTCGCAGGGAGTGCTGGAGCCAATCCCAGCTGTTAACGGGCAGGAGGCGGGGTACACCCTGAACTGGTTGCCGGCCAATCGCAGGGCCCATGTAGACAGACAACAGCCGCACTCCCAATCACACCTAGGGGCAATTTAGAGTGTCCAATTAGTGTTGCATGTTTTTGGGATTGTGGGAGGAAACCAGAGTTCCCGGAGGAAACCCACGCAGGCACGGGGAGAACATGCAAACTCTACACTGGTGGGTGCGGGATCGAACGCGAGACCTCAGAACTGTGAGGCCAACGCTTTACCAGCTGAATCACTGTGCCGCCTCATATGAATCATCCAGATTTCACATTTTCTGGATGGAATTTATGAAGTGAATCTTACCAGATAGAAAATGTACCTAATGAAAGTGGTTGGCGGCGGCAACCTGCAATAATATATTTTTAAGCCAGGGAAAAGGTCCTTAGATGTCTTGTAAACGTCTCATAAGCCCACACGGTGTGAACACTCGGGACAAAGATGACATCTTTTGATTCTTTGCTGTCGGGCATCGGGAGGGAACCGAGCGCGAGTTAAAAAGGAACTATGAAAACGTGAAGAGATCCGTCGTTCCTGACCCGAACGGTGTGCTTCACGTTTGCCGGGCGATTCTTCGGAATCCACTCGAATGTTTTACGGCAAAAGCGGGGCATGTATTTAAGCGCCAGCCAAAGCCCGTTAGAACAGATGGAATTTGCCATGAATAAAGCAGCACTTGTAGGATGATTAAAGAGAAAATAACACTCGACTCGGCCTCGGGCGCTCGATGCTTGCTCCTGCTGCTCTTGGTGGTGGAGGAGCGCAGGCAGAGGATGAGAAGATTGGAAAGCTGCAGGGAAATAAATGAGAGGGAGGGAGGGAGAGAGAGAGAGAGAGAGAGAGAGAGAGAGAGAGAGAGCACAGCCACAGGAAGGACGGCTACACACCGACAGGAAGTCAACGTGGAACCAAACGGGGAGTTTTGTCTCCACCCTTTGATTATTCGCGGCAACTTTGGAGTCTTTGCGAGGAAAGTGCGGAAGGGGGAGCAGAACCCGTTTGAATGAAAGAATGGATTCAGTCGGAGGAACTTTGGAAGTCGGGACGATCGATGGGTTGTGGTCGGTCGGATGAGCGATGAAAGGCTGAGTTGGTGGTTTAAAGGGTACAGTAGATCGGGGGGGGTCGGGAACCTTTTAGGCTGATATTTTTGTCACATTTCAAATTCTTACAATTTTTGGGTTACATTTTTAGGGGTTACAATTATACTGTCGAAACTATCAATTTATCATCAATTATACTTTGAAGTCTAATGTTTGAAATATTAATCATCTTGGAAAATTGGCACATTTTCATTTTATTTTTTTCCTTTTTGACTTTCGTGTAACGCTTTCACTTTATTCTCTGAAGATGAGAATTTTTTTGCCGTTGATTTTATTTATTTAATTACCAATTTTTGTGGAATGTTTTGATTTCATTATGACACTGGTGTCAAATGCAAGGCCCGGGGGCCAGATCCGGCCCGCCGCATGATTTTATGTGGCCCGCAAAGGCAAAATCACAACAACTTTCATGATTCTTGTTCAAATCTGTACCAGAATTTTAAATTGTCATTTCATAAATGATAGTGTTGAGATATTACAGTCATTTTTTTGTTACCAAACAACAATAGTTGAAAACCCCATTACTCTCGATTTTGGATTCCAAAAGGAGTTCATAAATTTCATATGTAAATACAATGAGGAAGTTAAAGATTTTTCATGGTTTCACAGTTGTTAAACTTTGGAGTGTTTGCGAGGAAAATGCTGAGGGAGGAGCAGAACCCGGTTGAATGAAAGAATAGATTCAGTCGGAGGAACTTTGGGTTGTGGTCGGTCGGATGAGCGATGAAAGGCTGAGTTGGTGGTTAAAAGGATACAGTACATCAGGGGTCGGGAACCTTTTTAGCTGAGAGCGCCACCAACGGCAAATATTTTAAAATGTAATTCCAAAAGAGCCTATAAAATATTTTTAAAACTAAATTCAAGTGTATTTGTACATTTTATGAACAATCAACACTTTGCTGTTGCTAAACAATGACAAAAGTACCGTATTTTCCGCACTATAAGACGCACCTTCAATGAATGGCCTATTTTAAGATTTTTTTCATATTTAAGGCGCACTGGATTATAAGGCGCATAGAATAGACGCTACAGTAGAGGCTGGGGTTTACGTTATGCATCCCTTAGATGGAGTTGCACTAAAGCCTCAATATTGATCCACGTATACGGCGCACCGTCACCTTTGTGAGAAAATTAAAGGTTTTTATGTGCGCCTTATAGTGCGGAAAATACAGCAGTTTTTACCATTCATGTGACTTCTTTGCTGATGGCTTAGTCGTCTGTTTCATACGTCATTAAATTAAACTTCATGCAGCCTTTGAGGCTTCCATCCGTTATTTGTGAACGTCTTAACTCAATCATGGGCAGGATGGCAATTTTTGGCCTGATTGAGATAAAAGTCTCCTAACAGGCCACAATCAAGTTAATAACACTTTTTTTTTTGTTTAATCGCGGACAGCGTCCCAAAACTGGGACGGGAATTTTATCAGTTCTGTGAAGTGGTACATACTAGAGATATGTTTATTAATTAGTTCTTATTCTAGAACGACACTTAACGCATTAATAATACTGATGGATTAGCATTTTGAAGACAAACGTATACTTGTGAAATGTGTACTTGAGGCAGCCATGTTGGGTCAGGAAGGAAAGGGAAATAACTCCGTGCTAACTTTGACCGATGAGTTATCCTCTCGTGATTACCAAATTATGGCTTCAGATTAAAACACTTAAATATTTTTTATATACTGAAGGATATAATGCGTGAAAATCATCATGTCCCAAAAATGGGACACTGCCCACGAATGGGTTTTAATGTTTTTTTTTTTTTTTAATGTGACAACGACTTTTCATATGCACATGTAGAACCAAACATTGTCAGTACAGCAATACTCACACGGGAAGTGCCTTCCAAGTTTTCACAATCATCTGGTCTGCAGGTTTAAATTTTTTCCATTTCTCCCCACTTATGTGCGCTCGCCAACGATGCTTGCCGACAAAGGCGTGTCTTTATGTAAAAAAAATTTCCAGGTGTGGGCGGCGCATAAGCACACTGTCATTATAAACCACTTTATGTGTGTACCGCTTTAAGAGCGGAGGGGGGCGTGCAAGGTAAACTAAGAAGAAGAGTCAGGCTGGTGTCTTTTTTTTTTTTTTTTTTTTTTACGCCGTCAGGCGATCAACCAAAACTGCCTCGCGATCGACACATTGAGCACTCCTGCTGTATACAGTATGTCGTTATGAGCCATACGCAACTATCAAAAGACCCAGGTCTGGCTCGCGAGCCATAGGTTCCCGACCACTGCTGTAGATGATATTACCGTATTTTCCGCACTATACGGCGCACCTAAAAGCCTTTAATTTTCTCAAAAAGCTGACGGTGTGCCTTATAATCGGGTGCGCCTTATACGCGGATCTATATTGAGCCTTTAGTGCAGCTCCATCTAATGGATGCATAACGTAACCCGACGCTCTACTGTAGCGTTTATTCTATGCGCCTTGTAATCCGGTGCGCCTTATGGTGCGAAAAACACGGTACTTAAATGTATGTACCGTACTGCATGCGTACTCGGTCGATGGATGTCATTTGATTGACGGCTCCATAAAAGTATCGCTCATTATGGACGGACGGTCGCTCGGTGCCCTGTGGCCTTTTTTTGTTTTTTGTTTTTTTTTTTTGTTTCGGTTTGCTCAACGTGTTGTTTTCCGCTCATTCTCAATGCCATGTGTCGGCATTCATCTTCTGCGATCAACTTGCCTAGTTTGTTCGAATGAAATTACAAAAAGTGATATATTCAATAAAAAAAGGATATGTACAAAAGCATGAACAATTCTAATTAGCATACAAGAGTTGAGTGTACAATTTTCCACCCCCAGCTGCTAATTAATAGGCAGAGGCCTTCTCTGTACACTCCTTTTGTGCTCCACACGGGCTTCAATTCAGCGACTCCCAGCGTCGTCCAATTAGGTCTGCCTAAATGCGCTCATGCTTGCATAATCAACCATCTAATAACCTCGCCGCTCGCGACTGCAGGCTTTCTGGGACTTTTTGCTCTGTGAACTTTTAGGGTTAATCAGCTCCAAAAAAGCTCCAGTTCTACTGCATTTTTGTGCGGCGTGTGATTTGGTTTTAATGTAAAAAGTGTGTGAGATCCTGAAGGGAAATCTACTGTAGAGAATATTGCCAGGTTGAAATAGAATCTGTTCATTCTGCGTGCTCCACTGGGAAATATATTCTTCTTACCTGTACGTGTCGCATCTTCCCGTCTTACATTTCAATCCAGAGCGCTGCCCGGTGTTTTTCGGGATAAATAAATCAATAGCGGGTTGAGCTGACTTGCGTTTCTCCCGGAAATCACGGAAAACACTTTGCGCAGCCACTTTAGCGGCCCTCCGTGTCGGTCCTGTCAACGGATGCGCTTTGGCTAACAAGAAGTTACACTTGAGTTATTTGCGTCTGCCGACTTAAAAGCGTCGGAATGGTAGTCGGGTGGACGAAAGGCTTGATGGATAGCAGTAGGTTGACCCTGGGGCTGCTGACATCGATGAACGGAGGGGTAGATGGATGTGTAACATATGGAAGGGCGGATGGGTGGAGGCAAGAAAGCAATATAGTTTGGTTTATGAAGGAGTGGATGATCAGAGCGAGTTCTGGATGCTTTTAAGAATAGATGGTTGTTAGCTGTTAGCTTGCTACGCTAGCTAGATGTGATGAATGGATGCTGGAAAAGAGGTAAAATGATGTTGAATGTGGATGATGAGTGGAAAGAGTGCCGGGTGGGAGGGACAAATAAAGGAAAGATAGATGTCGCTTTCTTCAAATGATGGATGGATGAATAGGTGGACAGAAGATGGATGGACGCAGTGACTGGTGGATTGGAAGGAAAGATGGATGGATGAATGAAAAGATGACATACGCATGGTTCAAAGGAATCAAACGATACCTATATGGATGCATGAATGGAGGGATACATGGATGAAGGATGGATGAATGAATGACTCATACACAGGTGATTGGATGAAGGATAGATTGACGTATGTATGCAGGTTAGTTGATAAATGGGTGGATGGATGAATGGATGGATAGAGGGATGGATGAATGGGTAGATGGTTCAAAGGGTGGATGATGGATGAAAGGATGGATGGATGGTTGTTAGCTTGCTAACATACCTAGATGTGATGAACGGATGATGGAAAAGAGGTAAAATGATGTTGAATGTGGATGATGAGTGGAAGGATAGATGGATAGAAGATACATGGAGTGGCGGGTGGGAGAGACGGATAAATGAAAGATAGATGACGTTTTCTTCAAATTATGGATGGATTGATAAATGAAAGGATGGATAGATGGACAAGATGGATGGACGCACTGACTGGTGGATTGGGAGGAAAGATGGATGGATGAATGAAAAGATGACGTGCTCGGTTCAAAGGAATTGAAGGAACGCTATAAAGATGCATAAATGGATGGATGGATGGATGGATGGATGCAGGATAGTTGATAAATTGGTGGATGGATGAATGGAAGGATAGAGCGATGGATGGATGGATGGATGGGTAGATGGTTCAAAGGGTGGATGATAGATAGATGAAAGGATAGATGAATGGCTGAATGGACAGATGGATGGACGGATGGATGGTTGTTAGCTGTTAGCTTGCTAAGCTACCTAGATGTGATGAATGGATGATGGAAAAGAGGTAAAATGATGTTGAATGTGGATGATGAGCAGAAGGCTAGATGGAGTGGGGGGTGGGAGAGACGGATGAATGAAAGATAGATGATGTTTTCTTCAAATGATGGATGGATGGATGAATGAAAGGATGGATAGGTGGACAGAAGATGGATGGACGCGCTGACCGGTGGATTGCAAGGAAAGATGGGTGGATGAATGAAAAGATGACATGTGTGGTTCAAAGGAATTGAAGGATAGCTATAAGGATGCATAAATGAATGGATGGATGGATGAATGGATGAATGATGTATGTATGCAGGATAGTTGATAAATTGGTGGATGAAGAAGGATTGGTGGATGGATGAATGGAGGGATAGAGGGATGGATGAATGGTAGATGGTTCAAAGGGTGGATGATAGATGGATGAATGGATAGATGATGGAATGAAGGAGAGATGCGAGATGGTTCAGATGATAGATGGATGAATCAACAGAAGGATGGATGAATGTTAGCATGATGGGTGGATGTAAACATTGATTCATGGAGGATGCCGTGAAGGATAGATGATAAAATACACGCGTGGAATAATGAAAGCATCCAGAAGTCGCGTGATAAATCCTGCAGGACGCAACAGATTGACGCGGATGGATAGACGGATGAATATTGAGTGTTTATTTTTGGACGTCCATCCATGAGCTGAGCGATGAATAAATTGTGCATATTTGTCATCATCGTCCTTTGCTGCCAATTACGAAAAGGCTCGCATGTCCTCCGCCGCGAATGTCAACGATGCTGGACCGCGGGTCGAAACTCCGCGAGCCCCCCGAAACTTCTTCCCCTCTCATGTGACAATCAGACGCGCCGAGCCCCTCGGCGGCCGCCGCGTGCCCGCTGGCGGGATGTAAACATGCCGCGGAGCGCCGTTAAAAAAAAAAAAAAAAAAAAGCGTGAGCTGCCACAAATTGCAGCGCAGGCGATTTGTCTGACTGACGCACACCTCCAGCAAAACCTGTTAAGTGTTCCGCTACATCTTTTTTTTTTTTTTTTCACATCTCATGTGGGAAACATAACTATATAAAAGTCTGCCACAACCGTGAAAATCTGCTGTTTCATCATGTCACCGTAGGAAAAAAAAAATAATTCTCCCACCCAGTCGCAAATTCATATTTTTTAACACCGACATCAGTCGCCTAATTTTTTTTACTTTTTTCTGCCCTCCCGAAATGCCCCAACGTGCCGCAGGACGGCGGCAAAGCCCCCCCCTCTCTCGTATAAAAGTGGTGCTTCGGCGTGATGTCGTTTCAAATCGGCACAACTTCTGCTTTGGTGCATTTCGCCATAGGAACCTGGATACATAATTATATTTGAAGCCCGTTTTCGTGGCAAACAAAGATTTGGATTCTGAGTCTGTTGCTAGCCAAAACAGCAGTAGTAGAAATTTTAAAAAAATGTTTTTTCAATTTTTTTTTTGCACAAAATAAGATAAGCAAGGAAGCTGGTGTAAACGCGTTGTGTGCAAAACTACTCGTGAAACTCTCCATTGCAACACCCACGGTAACTTCCATCCGTCCATTTTCTTCACCGCTTATCCTCACGACGGTCGCACTGGAGCTGGAGTCCACCTATCCATTCTTTCATTCATCTGTCCATCCATCATTTGAAGAAAGCCTCATCTATCTTTCATTTATCCGTCACTCCCAACCACCCCTCCATCTATCTTCTATCCCTCCATCCTTCCATACATCCAGTTTCTATACCACTCATCATCCTTCTCAACATTTTACCTCTTTTCCATCATCCATTCATCACCTCTAGCTAGCTTAGCAAGCTAACCGCTAACAACATCCATCCATCAATTTTCTTAGCTGCTTATCCTCACAAGGGTCGCAGAAAGTGCTGGCGTCTATCCCAGCTGTCAACAGGGCAGGAGGCGGGATACACCGTGAACTGGTCGCCAGCCAATCGCGGGGCACATAGAGACAAACAACCAATCACACTCACAATCACACCAAGGGGCAATTTAGACTCTCCAATTAATGTTGCATGTTTTTGGAATGTGGGAGTAAAACCGGAGTGACCGGAGGAAACCCACGCAGGAGAACATGCAAAGTCCACACAGGCGGGGCCGGGATCGAACCCGGGTCCTCGGAACTGTTGAGGCCAACGCTTTACCAGCTGAGCCACCACGGTAACTTTTCAATGAAAAATGTTTCTCTGCTTGCATCAAGCCAAACATCCGGGCCGCACTATCATTTAACTTTCATAGTAAGGTGTGGGGCCACAAAAAAATCACCGGGCGGGCCGCAATTGGCCCGCGGGCCGCCAGTTTGAGACCCCTGCTCTCAGGTGAATTAAAGCGTCAACTCTTTTTGTTATGTAGTAATCGAGGGTTAAAGATGATCTTCCGTTCTTTGGTTCTAAATCCGGTTGAGTCGGATGGGTTTGTACCGCAATGTTACGCGCTAACAAAAACAGCAGCAACAACCAATGCACATAAACATTAAATGACACGATAGCTCCACGATATTGTGTATTTCTACGACGTATACGCTGCTCTCATGTCATTTTTTGTTTTGTTTTTTGTATTCCCAGCAGGCACTGCGGCAGGTCTAGGATGACCGGCAAGAGCCAGACCAGCAACGTGACCAACAAGAATGACCCGCGCTCGCTCAACTCCCGCGTCTTCATCGGCAACCTCAACACGGCGGTGGTGAGCAAGGGCGACATCGAGGCCATCTTCGCCAAGTACGGCAAGATCGTGGGCTGCTCCGTGCACAAGGGCTACGCCTTCGTCCAGTATGCCAGCGAGAGGAACGCCCGGGCGGCCGTGGCGGGCGAGAACAGCAGGGTCATCGCGGGGCAGTCGTTAGGTAACGTTGATTTCGTCTCATATTATCGGCGTCTGTAAAAAGCAGCCGTCCGTTAATAGACTCCATTTGGACGTCATATAAATTCAAATGTGTGTACCGTACCGTACAATTGTTTTGTTTTTCTGGATCAAATTGAGGCAGACGACGTACCATTCTGAAGCCCTCCATTTTTGCTCTTTCGCCAGTACCGTAATTTTCGGCCTGCAGAGCGCACCTGTTTATAAGCCTCACCCAGTACATTTGTTCAGGAAATACCATTTGGTACACACATACGCCGCAGCTGTGTAAAAATAAGAGACAGTAAGTTGAAAGATAGTTAGGTTGAAATAAAGAGCTTAACGTCAGAATAATTCTTTGAGAAAACTGACAAAATACAAATAGCACTTGGCGTTTGGATCACATGGATAGGAGCACAATTATGCATTGTTAAAATGCATTATACATAGGAAGAAAGGGTTTTCCAGAATTTTGACCTCAGCTTTTGACATACGTATAGACCAACCATCAAGGACTGTTGTGGGAATTCACCGAGATCTAGACTGACCAAAAAAATGCAAGTGACATGCCGGTGTTGCTTGTTATGATTGACATGAAGACTGACCAATGATGAATGACTGACTTGAACGACCAATCGCTGTTGATCCAGGGAAGAATCAGATTTGCCCCTTAAACTGAATTTTTATTCATGACAGTAACGAATGACTAGCAAATCATGATCAAATCGTTATTCCTTGGGCTATTCTGAAATACCGTAATTTCCGGCCTACAGAGCGCACCTGATTATAAGCCTCACCCAGTACATTTGGAAAGGAAATACCATTTGGTACGTACATAAGCAGCAAGTCCCCACATTGAAACCCGCATTGAAACACAAAATATTTACAAAGAAAGACGGTACATAGAAAGAGTTTTCAAAGTTTTGATACCTTAGCTTAGCTTAACATAGCAACAACACGGTAGCATGAATAGGGCTGGTAAAAAAATAAAAGCATTAAAAAAAACTGCCGCAGCAGTACCGTAGCACAGCACTAACCGGGCCAGTTAAAAAAAAAAAACATACCTAAATCACTGAGACGCGGCAATAACACAGCAGCAACACGCTAGCATGGCGCTAACGGTAGCGTGGCGCTAACACTAGCGTGGCGCTAACAGGGCCGCAAAAAAAAACATACCGGTAAAAATCACTGAGACATGGCAGTAACACAGCAGCAACATGCTCGCACAGTGCTAACACTAGCGCAGGGCTAACAGAGCCGGTTAAAAAAAAACATACCGGTAAAAGTCCCTTCCTCATCACATATATTCCACCGGTCTCACTCTTACCTTTTCAGCTCGAGTGCCCCCTTGCGGCCGCGAAAATAAATGCACAAATTAGCCACATCACTGCATAAGCCGCAGGGTTGAAAGCGTGTGAAAAAAGTCGGGGCTTACAGGCCGGAAATTACGGTATTAGTTCTTCTTTTGTTCCAATTTTAAGAGTGACTTCCAACTATTCCTGATACAGCACCGCCTGTTGGCGTAATACCCCGATTGCAGCTTCAAATGACACGATATGGCTCTGGTTATGCCCCCCCACCCAGCTGCTCAGCCCCTCCATTTTGTGTTCTTTCTCTACCCAGTTTATTCTCTATCCCTCTACTCCAGGGGTGTCAAACTCATTTTTGTCGGAGGCCACATTGTAGTTCGGGTTTCCCTCAGGGGGTCGTTATGACTGTGAAACAATAAAAATCCTTCATCGCCTCATCATATTGAAATTTAGGAATTACTTTTGGAATCAGAAATCAAGGGTAATGGGTTTTTCCAACTATTGTTGATGTCTGGTCACGTAAAAACGCTTGCAATACCTCAACGTTATATTTTATGATATGACAATTTGAAATTTTGGAAAAGATTTGAACAAGAATCACGGAAGTTGATATACATGATTTGCCTTTGAGGGCCACATAAAATCATGTGGCGAGCCTGATCTGGCCCCCGGGCCTTGAGTTTGACACCCGTGGTCTACACTCTCTCTCTCTCTCTCTCTCTCTCTCTCTCTCTCTCTCTCTCTCTCTCTCTCTCTCCCTCTCCAACCAGTCTGTCCTGGCTGTGTTCTGCTCAAGGTTTTCCCCCTCGGACCCAAATAGTCCTGATCTGTCGTCAAATGGTTGCTTATGCGTTGTTCAGTTGTTTTTTTTTTTCCATATCTCGTACATACAGTACAATACATATAAAGTATAAGGAGTGTGATTCTTGGCTTGCTCAATGTGTAAAGCACGTTCAGATAAATTCTGTTGCGATTGGTTTCTTTATAAATAATATTTATTTGACTTGAGACCCAATTTACGGCAAAAGAACGGTTTTGCTGACGCAGCGGTTTTCGGCGCCGAATCCCTCGGCCTGCCTCCAAATTTGATATGAAGGGAAAAAAAACAGGCAGGAATAGTCGAAGGGTCCAATTATTTCCAAAATGTGAAGCTCTTGACAGTTAACAGTTGCATAGTTGATGATTTTGTATCCTTATTGAATTTTTGAAACTATTTACATGACCTTGAATGTCTCGCGAATAGGAATAAAAAGCAGACTGGAGAAGAAAGCGAAAGTGTGTGTGTGTGTGTGTGGGGGGGGTGGGGGTTCACGTCGGTGCGTCCCTGGGTCCCCCCCGCTACTTAAATCCTCTCGATATTACTTATTGATTTGTCCATTGGCTCGTCTATCGTCCTCGCCCGTGGTCTCGTTGAATATAAATGGACTTCTTTCTGCGCTGAGTGGTGTGCACTTAATTGGACTGAGGTGGGATGTTTATTTTTTTCTGTTTTTTGGTCCGTCGGCAACGGCGGCGAAAACTTCCTTGTCACCGACATCGTAAAACCTTTAGCTACACTCGCTGTTTAAATCACATGCATTCTTACCGGTCTTACAAGTGTAAAAAGAAGTTAACCGCAGTATATTTAAAAAAAAAATGCGGAGGGTTAATAAACACCACACGAGAGGGTTTAATGTTTATATCCATCCATTCATTTTCTTTGCCGCTTATCCTCACGAAGGTCGTGGGCAGTGCTGGAGCCTATCCCAGCTGTTGACTGGCAGGAGGCGGGGTACACCCTGAATGGTTGCCAACCAATCGAAGAGCACATGGAGACAGACAACACTTGCACTCACAATCACACCTATGGGCCATTTAGAGTGTCCAATTAATGGTGCATATTTTTTGGAATAAAAACATGCCGCCAGCACTTTATACATTTTTCTTAATTCGACTCAATCACAGCCATGATTATATAATCTCAAGTGTGATATTGTTTTAATACAGCAGTTCTAAAAGTGCCATTTATTTGTAAAAGCTATTACATGAGAGGCGTCATGGTGGATCAACTGGAAAGCATTGGTCTCACATTTCTGAGGACCCGGGTTCGATCCCGCCCCCGCCTGTGTGGAGTTTGCACGTTCTCCCTGTGCCTGCGTGGGTTTTCTCCGGGCACTCCGGTTTCCTGCCACGTCCCAAAACCATGCAACATTGATTGACACCTGGGATAGGGTCCAGCACTTCCCGCGACCCTTGTGAGGCTAAGCGGCTAAGGAAATGAATGGATGGATGGATGAGTAAAAACATCAACTCTAACCAATGACTTTTTAAAATATTTGTTTATTTAATGACATTAGATACTTAAGTACGTTTGATGTGAGATACTTTCCGACTTGTACTCAAGTAATATAGTATAGTGTATCGTCATTATGAAAGTCGCTTATCCTCACAAGGGTTGCAGGAAAGCCGAAGCCTATCCCAGCAAGCTTCGGCGAAAGGCGGACTGCACCCTGAACTGGTCGACAACATTATCGGACACTCTAACTCCGTGACCCTCGTGAGGATAAGCGGCAAAAAAAAAAATGAACGGATGGATATTACGTGAGAACAAATGATAACTTGTGTGTTCACTCATATATTGTTCAAATGAAATCCATGTGTTTGGCCTTGCATTTTAACGAGTGTGTGTAGACTTCCATCCATCCATTTTCTTCACCGCTTATCCTCACGAGGGTCGCGGGGAGTGCCGGAGCCTATCCCAGCGTTCAACGGGCAGGAGGGGGCACACCCTGAACTGGTTGCCAACCAAATCGCAGGGCACATAGAAACAAGGAGCCGGACTCACAATCACACCTACGGGCAATTTAGAGTGTCCAATTAATGGTGCATGTTTTTTGGGAATGTGGGAGGAAACTGGAGTGCTGTGTAACACCTTCAGTGTAGTTCAAATACTCACAGGTCCTGGGACCGTGGTTCAAGTCCCGGGCCTGCCTCTGTGGAGTTTGCATATTCTCCCCGCGCCTGTGTGGGTTTCCTCCCACATCCCAAAAATATGCACTATGTCGGGTTATTAAGTCTCTAAATTGTTCTTAGGTGTGAACGAGGGTGCTAACAGTTGTATGTTTAAATGTGCCCCGCGATTGGCTCTCGACCAGTTCAGGGTGTGTACCCCTCCCCGAGAGGCAACCGGGATTGGCTCCAGCACGCCTGTGACGCTAGTGACGATAAGCGATGTGGAGAATGAACCTATGAGTGCTGGTTGCTGGACAGGTGCCATCTTGCTGCTGAGGTGCCCTTGAACCCTGGCGCTCCTGCGCGTGCGAGCACAAAAATTGAATTTTTCCCCTCCGAGGAGCTGACTGCTCCTCCTTTGACTTGAGCTGTGCAAGGTTGCGAGGCTGTGTGCCGTTAAAGCAACTGAGCATATGATTTTTTAATGAAGCTTTTAGGCTGCACTGTCACACAATTACTTACCCCGCTGTGCCTTTTTTTTTTTTTTTGCACCTTTCTGTATTAAAAGATCATTATTAACTTGTCTCGGAAAAGTAAAGTAAGAAGATAATAGAGTGAAATATGTCGCTATCTGTCAAGAGTAAAATGAAGGGCAAACAGAGATTAAAACGGCGGAATTTGGTCAGGTTCCAAACCAAGATACAAAATTCCCATATAGGGAAAAAATGAAAATCCAAGTTCTCTCTGTAGTTTTCTGGCAGTCGTTCGACTCACTCGGTTTCGGACAAATCGGTAAATAATGAATTGCCCTGGGAATGCCCATTTTTCATCACCAAAATAAATATTCAAGCCGTATCTCGGTGTGACGTCGGAGACACAAAGGAATGTACTATAGCATAATGCGGTAGTATGTAACATACTCATATTTTATGGCTTGTCACTGTCCTCCCTGTGTTAAATTACAACTTTTGGGGGGGGGGGGGTGCCTTGTTCAGTTTGGTTGTATAACTTATGTCGTGTTGATAGTGTCGCACACTCACATCAACACAACAAGCACCCCAAAATTATATTCAATCGGTAATTTAATGCGGTGATTGATTAAAAAAATGGTCGGAACATGGCGTCGTTCCGCCGCGGTCTCACGACGCCACAAAAAGCCTTAAACGTCACAAAAATGACGCCCGTGTTACGTCGCCTTCCCAAACTCTTTTTCAAAAGTGAATGATGCAATCAATCAAACACGGAGAACGGCAAAACCCTCGTGCAGCCCAGATCTGGCCCCTGGGCCTTGAGTTTGATACCCGTACTTTATTGTATTCTTTTTTTCCTTCTTTCCTATGAGCATCTCCTCTATAAAGTTCCTCCGACTCTCCTTCCTTTCTTCTTTCCTTTTATCCTTCCTTCCTTCCTTCTTTCTTTGCACCTCCTTTTTGTCCCACACAGTATAGACACGATAGCGTCGACTCTCCCTTAGAGTGCAGAGAAAGTGTGCAGGCTGGAACGGGTCGGGTCGCGCACTTCATCTCTAAAACATGACGTTGACGTTAGGCTGCACTTTCAAGGGGGTTCCGCTTTCCTCCCGTGCTGCTGACTCACGGGGTCTGGAGCAAGTATATGACACGTGTGCATATTGTATGTTGCGATAATGACATAAAGACCGGCTGACGTCCAGTCCAGTCGGATGGCGACTGCTGACTCAGCATGTGTCCGTTTGTGTACTTCTGAGTCATGTATGTACTTTGGAATAGTCCTGCAGTGCCTTCTTGTGGATTTAATACGCCACTGCAGTTTCTCACTGATAATGCCACACTTTCCAATACTGTAGTGTTATCCATCCATCTATCCATTATCTTAGCTGCTTATCCTCACGAGGGTCACGGAAGTGCTGGAGCCTATCCCAGCTGTCAACAAGCAGGAGGCGAAGTACACCCCGAACTGGTCGCCAGTCAATCGCTGGCCACATAGAGATAAACAGTTGCACTCACAATCACACCTAGGGGCAATTTAGATTTTCCAACTAATGTTGCAAACGCCACACAGGCGGGACCGGGATTGAACCCGGATCATCAGAACTGCGATCTACCAGCTGAGGCACCGTGCCGCCCCTACAATGTTTATTTGGATGACTTTTACAATGTTTTTTTTTTGTTTTTTTTTTAACAGTACGGAGGTAACACTTCCCCAATTTTGAATAGCTGAAGTTATGTATTTTAGAATATCTAGGATCACTGAGCAATGAAAACTAAGTACTGTACATGCCCAACTTTGAACAGCTGCCATACTGACCTGATTCGGCTTTTTTGGGTTATTATTTATCCCCCAAGAGGATCAAAAGAGCTCTGCGGTTAAGATTTGGCCACAGGTGATGACGTCGTGACGCACAAGACTCGAGCTGGTTTGGCGTTGGGAACTATGAACCTAACGACCACCCGGAAAAGTGCATAGAGTGAAAACGTGGCTATGTTGAATAATAAACATTTCATTTTGCCAAAATAAAATGTACCCGAGGCCACGAACGTTCATTCACCCCCTCTGTTATTATGTTTTATCTTATTGCCATTTTAATGTTATATTTATCATATATTTCACATTTTATATTTTTTATACAATATATTTCGTCATGTTTTCATTTATTTTGTTTCAATTTTATATTGTATAAATATTCTAAATATTTGCTTTATACATTTTTTGCACTATTGTAGTTTAGAGTGCCATGCATATTTTTTTTCTTTTCATTAACCACTACATGCTTTTTTTTTATAGATAAAACAAATGTACTGATTTTTCATAAAATATTATATATTGGGTGGAACGGTGGATCAGCTCGCAGTTCTGAGGGCTCTCGTTCGATCCCGCACCCACCAGTGTGCAGTTTGCATGTTCTCCCCGTGCCTGCGTGGGTTTTCTCCAGGCACTCCGGTTTCCACCCACACCCCCCAAAAAACATGCAACATTAATTGGACACTATAAATTGCCCCAAGGTGTGATTGTGAGCATGACTGTTTGTCTCCGTGCCCTGCGATTGGCTGGCGACCAGTTCGGGGTGTACCCCATCTCCTGCTTGTTGACAGCTGGGATAGCCTCCAGCACTTCCGTGACCCTCCTGAGGATAAGCAGCAAAGAAAATGGATGGATAGATACTTTTATATCCCTCACAAACTTTTACTTTAGTCTGCGTGTGTTTTCCCATCTGTGAGACCACTAGATGGCGCTACTATTAAACGTAACAGTATGTCGGGGGGGCTTTAGGAGTTCATTTTTCTGCTGCTAATTTTTAAATCATGTACGCATATTTCCCCCCCCCCCCCTGTTATGCCTCATTGGCCTTTAGAAACAAAACTAAAAATGGGTGTGTGGGGGGGTCCTTTATAGCTGCAAAGCTCGTGTGATAGTAATGAGATGCATTAATTATATCATACAGCACCAAGGTGGCCTCATCTCCTGTGAACAGCGATCAAGCCGTGCATGAAGTGTCGAGCGTGCGTCGCTTTCAATTCATCGGACGAGACGAGACGAGACAGATGAAGGGCGAAAACAAAAAGAAAAGAAAAAAGCGGCGACATTCCATTCGGAAGTGGATCAAAGTGCACATTTTCGCTGAGCGAGGTCAGCGCTCGTTTCTCGTCGCCGCGACGCATGAATTTTGCACGAGCGTTCAAACGGACTCATTTTATCGGAGCAATTATACATTAAATAGTGGCCTCCCCCTCTGATATCCTCGGATTTATGAAAAACTGAATATTCGATTAAAGCCTGATAAATGTGACAGACCTTAAATCTGCTGAATGTCTTTAGAATGGCAAACTTGTACTAAACAACCTTTATTAACGGGGTGATATCATATCAGGCTCATTTAGACGGAAGGTCTTAAATTTATTGAAAAAGAGGTCTTAAAAATAACTTATGGACTTTCTTGAACCTGCTGACGCCCTTAAAGAGACAATGACTCACATAGTCACCATCATATTCATTCACTTGAACTCATTAACGCCTCAAATAGTTGAATTCTTAAAAAAAATATAATAAATATGATAACATAAGGGCGGCGCGATGGATTGCCCTCGCAGGTCTGAGGTCCCGGGTTTGTGTCGATGTGCCCTGCGGTTGGCTGGCAACCCTATGTTTTCTTTGCTGCTTATCCTCACGAGGGTCATGGGAGTACTGGACCCTATCCCAGCTGTCAGCGGGCAGGAGGCGGGGTTACACCCTGAGCTGGTTGCCAGCCAATCGCAGGGCACATCGAGACAAACAGCCACACTCACAATCACACCTTGGGGCAATTTAGAGTGTCAGATTAATGTTGCATGTTTTTGGAATGTGGGAGGAAACCGGAGTACCCGGAGAAAACCCACACAGGTACGGAGAGAACTTGCAAACTCCACACAGGCGGGGGCGGGATCGAACCCGTGACCGCAGAACCGTGAGGCCAACTCTTTACCAGGTGATCCACCGTGGCTGGCAACCAGTTCAGGATGTACCCGTTGACAGCTGGGATAGGCTCCAGCACTCCCCGCGACCCTGGTGAGGATAAGCGGCTAAGAAAATGGATGGATGATAACATAATATATTAACGAAAACAAGCGTGAATAACTCGATAGTGTCTGGTCGCCTGTAAATTGAACGCTTGTTACTTTAATTAAACACTTGCCACATTTTTGTCCACTAAGACTCCATCTGACGATTTTGGTGATGACGGTTCGATAGCGTAACCCACGGCAACCATATGACAAAAGAAAGGGCAAACTTGAGAAGGTGTTGAAAGTGGTGTTAAAATGTTTTAAACGTGGAAATATAGACGGCATTCCCGGATTAGTCGGCGGTTTGGATGCCCGCCCGAACTGTCGTTGTAGTGTCCCTGGGCAAGGCACATTGTCTATGAATGAATAAAAGCGGTTGGAAGTTTGTTGGTAGTCAGAGGGGCCGTAGGTGCGGAATGGCAGCCAGGCTTCCATCAGGGTAGTTGCGGATACGGAACCACTAGGGGGAGACTGCGTGCAATTGTGCAATGTCTTCCACTGCTTTAAAGCCATTTTGTAGTCCACACGCCTGCCTTTGGTCCGGGCAGCGTGGGATCGATTCCCGCTCAGTGAGGGTGTCGATATCTGGCCTGCGATTGACTGGCAACCAGTTCAGAGTGCATTCCGCCTTTTGCCCAAAGTTTGGTGGGATAGGCTTTCCCGCAACCCTTGTGAGGATAAGTGATTCGATCGTGACATGACACTTTATACTATATTACTCGAGTACAGGTCGGAAAGTATCCGACATCAAATGTACTTAAGTATCTAAAGTAATTAAATATTAAAATATTTTAAAAAGTCATTGGTTAGAGTTGATGTTTTTTTTCATGCACCAATCCATTTCCTTAGCCGCTTATCCTCACAAGGTTCGCGGGAAGTGCTGGACCCTATCCCAGGTGTCAATCAATCAATGTTGCATGGTTTTGGGATGTGGGAGGAAACCGGAGTGCCCGGAGAAACCCTACGCAGGCACGGGGAGAACATGCAAACTCCACACAGGCGGGTCCGGGATCGAACCCGGGACCTCAGAACTGGGAGGCCAACGCTTGACCAGCTGAGCCACCGTATATCTGATAATAGCTAAAAGATCATTTTGACATTTTGACTTCACTTGACTCTTATACATTTGGAGGGGAGAGTTTATAATAATTCCACCATTTCTGTCACTTTAGGTACCATAGAAAAAAAAATAGAAAAACGTGTTCCCATAGAAACGAATGATCCGTACCCGAGTCAAACTGCAGCCATCACCGAACTCCCAGAAATGTTTGGAAAAAATAATTTGTGTGGAGGGGGTGATCTTGAAGTGACAGGATGATGAACGTTTTGAGCGTCGTCGCAAATGTGGCACTTTCGAAGGGCAAAGCGAACGACAGGAAGAGGACTCACACCTGGCGGCTCGCTGTCTGGGTATTTGAGGCAAATACCCCCCGACCCCCCCCATATTCCTCCACCCCCCAGGATGCTTCCGCAAATGGTACAGTCTGAATGGGCTCGGCTGCGAGTCTGAGGGTGGAAGCGCACACACGGGCAGGAGGAGAGGGAGGAAGGAGAGATAATTAAGAGGTCAAGTCGAGCATCGTTTTTTGGGGCCGTTCCCGACATGTACAAAGGCAGGCGGCGCCGCGTTCAGAGACGTGAGTACGAACACTGTACCAGACCGGCTTTGGGGAGTCCATGTGAGGTCAAAATGTCTCGGCAATTGTCTTTAAAGTTTGATTTTGACATGCAAGCGTTTGGTCGTCTTTTGTGTGAAAATCTGACATAGCGCTTAAATGCTCCATAAATGTTTGTGTGTGTGTGGGGGGGGGGGATGGGGGGGGAATGCATTGGATTCATATTTGCAAAAAAAGATGATCTGCTTTTTGATGGATCCCCTTCAAATTTTGTGTGATAATACGTATCGAAATATGGTATCTCCTACTTCATCAGAATGTCACGCTTTTCATGAAACTTCCTCGTACGTATAGATCCAAATCTTTATTTTATTGTTAGTTTATTGATTTAATTATAGTTGTTTGTATTTGTTTTTTTAAAAGTGTTAACCCCCCCTCCCTAAACAAAAACATCTGTCTCCCTTAAACCTGTTGCTACCCTTTAATATGCACGGTGACTCGATTAGACAATATAAAGCCAAAATATTGTATTTTTTTTTTATTTCTAATTTAGTTATTATTTTTTCCCCTTTTTATCCAATCGCAAACTTTCTTTTATAAAAATTTAAATAAACCAATATTACTGACTCAGCCCTTCATATTGGTGATCTTGAACATGATGCAATTCAAAATGTGCTTTTATTGTGAAAAGTACTTTAAATAGATAATAGTTTCATGAAAAATAAATATTTTTACATTTGTCTAAAAAAAACCTAAAGGATGCCAGTTGGGCTAAAATTGTTGTCGTTTATGATCTTGCACGTATGATAATTCATCGTTTTGTTGCCAGTACAAAACTGGACATTTTTTTTTGTCTCTCTGTGCACAATATCTCCCTTATTTTTAATCTGTTGATTTTTAATTTTTTGGGGGGGACTGGATGGCAGGCTTTATTAGGCTTTAAAGCAGTCTGCAGTGATCGCAGTACTCGGCGGTGGAAAATGATGTGCTTATTGAGTGTGGCGTACTCGCCTTTCGATTGCTCTGCGAGGAGTCGCCTTGCATAAGACGGCTCTCAGGTGCTATCTGCGACAATTGGAATTACGAATATGTCGTAACGTCTGACTCGGGAGGCGGCATTGGAACATGTGCTGTTCGTGGTGGGATGGGGGGGGGGATAGCACCTAACTCATTAACACTAGCTGTAAACTTGCTGGATTGTCATATAGTTTGGATATTAATGGCGATTAAATATGGAAGTAAATTAGTGCAAACAGGATGCGAATTTGAAATGCCACAGAAATTTTCAATAGTTGCTACAATTCGCTGTTACGCTTTCTTAGTCGCGTGACGTCACATACGAAAAGAGCATAACTGAATGGATCGATCCGTGAGAATGATTGACTGCTCGCTTTTGGCCAGTCGGTGAGCGTCATTTTTTTAACTCCGCCCATGCTGCCCACAGCGGCGATCCTTTACCCACAAACAAAGCGCGTGGTTACTTTAAGCCTCTGAATTGCGAGCGCAGAGTCCTGCTTACATCCGATTCGTAAATATGGTGCTTCGATGTGGTTGGGGAATGTGTAATGGAGACGGGCGCGATCCGTTGAGATTACTGGGAGGATATCTGGTGCGCTTTCCCACCCCAATGTGTAATTTAGATAAATGCAAACAGTGGATCAAGGCTTGTGACAGGCTTGGGACATGAGGACAGTGGGTGTTAAAGAAGAAGATGCACGAGATAGGCTTGGATGGAAAAAGATGACCCGCTATGGCGACCCCTAACGGGACAAGCCAAAAGGAAAAGAAGAAGAAGATTTACGTGTTATAGTACGTAAATCAACAGTATTTAAGTAGGTGTGGCTTAGGCCCCCTGCGCGGATCTATCCCTTGGGTGGCTGTTCGGTTCCGACCTGAAGAAACCCTGCCTGGCGGCACCGACGGTGAATTTCAGACAGCGTATTGTAGCAACTATTGAAAATGTGATCACTTTACATTTCAAATTTAAATCCTGGTGCCACTAATTTACTTCCATAATTAAAAGACTTAAATGGGATGAAACTCACAACTCAAAGCTGGACTCACACAAAATTTCAAAGTTAGCATACGTTACTGCAGGTCAGGTGCGCAAGCGCTAACATTAGTTGCTAAAGCTTGCCGCTGACTGGTCTTACTGTTGTACGCTTTGGATACTGACCAAAATAATTGGGAAAAAATATGAGAAAAGAAGCCTGGAATCTCACAAGACGTCAGCAAAGTTTGATCTCGGGGTACATTATCCGATTTATGTTCTGCTAGCACTTTAGCAGCCAACGTTAGGAGCACAATAGCTGTATTATACAGTTTGCATAGCAACTTAAGTGATTTTCTCGACCGAGTGAGTGTAGCGCACTAGTACTAACTTCAACAACCGTTATAGTTGGCTGGAAATGCGACACTTGCACTTTACCTAAAAAGTTGAGAAGCAAAACGTGCCCTTTAAGTTTCATAAACGCTTGGAAACAAACCTCCAATCTCACGAGACTTTCTTTTCCTTTTTTTGTCACAACTTTTGACGCAGTCTGAACGAAGAGTGAACCGCTTAATTCCGAAAATTAGCGGCTAACACTTGCCGCAAACTAGCGCCACTGTTAAGGGAAGATTAATGGAAAAATGTCTTTAAAGCAGCACGAGAAACTTGGAAATCAAACCGTAAACCTGTGCAAGGTCACTCGAGACGTCGGCAAATTTCGACCTTGCTGATTGATTATTCAAATTTACAAATCAGTTCAAATTCATGTTCACAAACAGTAAATGTTTTAATAAAATTGTCAGCAAGCGACTGTTTTTCACGTGATCTGTGAAGATTCTTTGGCGGGTTGGAAAAAGCTTCAAAGATTTTTTTTAGTATCGGGAGGAACGAACGAAAAGGTGAAAACAAACCCCCCCAAATTTGCTTGTTTTACTGTAGGAAAAACTGATTAAAATCAGAAATTAGATTTTATTGACATAAAATGTGAAGTTTTGTTTCAAGCCCGTATCACCGAGCAGTAATAAGTTGCTTTGTGAAAATGTATTGAACCAGCAGGACTCGCACATAACCAATCAGCTGATTCTCGAATCGCGTGGCAAGTTTTTTGCACGGAGCAGCTGTGCCGCGTGCGTCTTCTGGGACGGATTCCAGACAGATCATTTCCAGCAAAGTGGCAGCAGGCGCACTTGTTTGCGCACAGATTGATGAGGATATGCAAAGTCTTGCACTTAGGTGCTGCGAATATATATCATAAATGACGTGCCGAGATGGAGGAGGAAGAAAGTTCCATTGTGAGCTGGTTTGAGTGTGTTGCCTTAATTATCCTACCACTTAATTGAATATAAAAAGGAAAAAGACACTACTTTAAGCGGCACGGTGGCTCAGCTGGTAAAGCGTCGGCATCACAGTTCTGAGGACCTGGGTTCAATCCCTGACCCGCCTGTGTGGAGTTTGCATGTTCTGCGTGGGTTTTCTCCGGGCACTTCGGTTTCCTCCCACATCCCGAAAACATGCAACATGAACTGGACACTCTAAATTGCCCGTAGGTGTCATTGTGAGTGCGGCTGTTTGTCTCGATGTGCCCTGCGATTGGCTGGCAACCGGTTGAGGGTGTACCCCGCCTCCTGCCCTTTGACAGCTGGGATAGGCTCCAGCACTCCCCGTGACCCTTGTGAGGATAAGCGGCTAAGAAAATGAATCGATGGATGGAACATTTATATGTTTGGTATACCATTACGATAAGCTATTTACCACTGTCATCTATCTGCATGTTACAGGGCTCTTATCTCAAATTTTTGCTTGCAAGTCAAAGCAACAAAAAAAAAAAAACATCAGCCAATCAAAAATATGTATCTCAAAAATCTCACATGTCGGGTAAGGCACCACTGAATACATATTGAATGAATCGGAATACAATTAAATCCGATGAAAATTGCCCAAAAATTGTTCTTAAGTAGTAAATTGTACTTCTTTAAAACTCCATCTTTGTCTCTATATTAGTTGACATATGAACGACGACTCTTTGCACCGGAGTCGTATGCTGAGGGCTTACGTGCCTCTTTTGCTTGATGAAAAGGCCGCGGAAGAATGAATTATCATGAAAATGTTACCCCGTCAGCTTTTATCCAAATGAAACGCGAAACGTGCAGCGCGGCACTGCGCTCATGATGTATTTATCCCTTCAAATTCCCGTAGTTGGGCCTATCTCGTAAAAAATAATCACATTAGGAGCTCAGGAGGAAATTTACAGGCTGCCAAAGTGGCCATTTTCCTCACGGGTCTCGAGAGCAAAGTACAGAGAATTCATGAAGGAAGGACGCGCCTTTTGGATTTAGCCAAGATTAGTCACTGTAAGGTGTTCTCTGTCCCGGCATCCTAATACTTGATGGGATTGGTTATTTTACAGCCTTCAACTGTGATGAATGTTCTAGAATGAATGTGTGACACGTGGTCCCTCCTCGATGTTGCGCGTGCCTAATTTGTTCGGCCCATCTTTAATGTATTCTCAGACACGCAGCCGGAATCACTCATTGGTGTTCTGATATTAAGGTACATACTTACTGATAATAAAATAGATGGTGCTGGTAGACAGCCCAACGAAAAGTACTGTCATTTCTCATGTATAATGACCACCCCCCCTGACCCCCCCCCCCCCCCCCACAAAAAAAAATGTCAAAAGTTAATCGTGCACATTGGGAGAAATGAAAAAAACCCATCTAGCCATCTGGCCATCTAGCGGTGAGGAAAAGGCTTCACAGTTGCATGCCGATATGCCACCGTCTCCGAGAGGTCATGACAAAGGTGTAGCCTACCTTTTTCATTCCAATATGATCAGAGTACGTATGATTGTATTTACAGTTGTGCTCATGCTGACTGATACCTGAACAATAACAATCATTAATTACTCAATGCTCAAGTTTTATTAATTGTTAATGCTTTTCTGAAAAGCCCGACAGTTTAATTTGAATCCCATTAAAGTAAAATTTAATGTTTTACCTGGCCCTTTATGTTTTCTTGAAATAATTGTACTCATCTTATAAATTCTGCCTGGGAAGTCCAACACGTGAGTACAACTGTGGATTTTCTCATTTACTAAATAACATTAGCACTGTGGATTTCAAAATAAGAGACAATCAATAGAAAGATAGTTAGGTTGAAATAAAGAGCTTAACGTCAGAATAATTCTTTGAGAAAACTGACAAAATACAAATAGTAATTCATGTTTGGACCATATGGATAGGAGCACAGTCATGTATTGTTAAAATGCATTATACATAGGAAGAAAGGGTTTTCCAGAATTTTGAGGTCAACTTTTAGGGTGCATATCACCGCATAAATCGCAGGGTTGAAAACGTGTGAAAAAAGTCGCCACTTATAGGCCGGAAATTACGGTAATAGTCCACCAAATGGCGAAAGATTCCAAGTATCTCGGTAGAGCAACAATACATATACGCTCAGAAACTATGCGCAATAAGTGAAGATGGCGCCTGCTGTAAACAAAAGGCAAAATATTGTTTGATATCTCGTGTTTTAAGTAGTAGTTGAATGCGCATTGGATATTCCTTCTTTTCCCAGCCCACTTGAATACAGCACTTAGTCACCAAAGAGACTTTTGTAGGCCTTAATCACTAACATGGGCCAAAACCGTTAACTGGGTGATGTAATCGATAAACCGTTGGTGCAAATATTGACGGATATCTCGACTCAACGATGGCGAGCATGTGATCTAAGTTGTATATAGTGAAAGGTGATTAGCATTCCAGTGGACATGAATCAAATCCGCAACGTTGCGTGCAAGTAATTTGTTGGTGCCATTTTAAACGGGCTCTCGAGCCGGCGTCCAGAATCACTCATTGAAAGTGTCGGCTTTGTCATCCCGTCCTCCTCGAGAGGAAATTTGCTCTCAGGCCTAATAAAAAAAAAAAAAAAACGGAAGCGTCGTCGTTGCGTGTGCCCTTGAGACAAGATTGGGGATTATTGAATTCTGGCCTGTCAAGATTTACAGGGCACGGAGAACACGGCGCAGATTGAAATCTCCGGAGCGCCGCGTCGGAGGACGACGCTCCTTAGAAGCGCATTTGTATTGGCGCAAGTGCCGCGCGCGATCGCATCATCAAATGCGGCGCGGTCGCCCACTCCGAGGAGCGGCCTGACTTTGTTCTGACTTTGTCTGCCAAAAGATTAGCTTTGGGGATTAACGTCATGTAGTCTCGCTCTCATGCCGTGTCATCCATCACTGCCCCGGTGAACGCGCTCTGAAGTACAATCGCCTGCACTCATCTAAAGCAATCTTACGGAGGAGTTACATGAAAATATCTTTTTTGAAAAAATAGCTAGAGTGGTGACTTGAGAGATGAATGGATGGCGTCCCCGTTTTCGAACAAATCGGTTTTCGAGCAAAAATTTTGCGATTTTTTTGCTTCTGTTTTCGAGTAAAAATCGGTACTCGAACATCCCAGACAAAACCCGGAAATAACATATCGGGTGTGGCCAGACGAGCTGACCCACGACGCGCTTTGTTGTGACTTCCCACGCCGCCAAAAAAGCCTGGGAACAACATAATGCGCGCGGCGCAAGCAGCTGACTCACCCACGACGCGTTTTATAATTGTCTATTCGAACGCCTCCCGTATATAACATTGCGAGCGGCGCAAGCAGTTGACCCACCCACAATGCGTTTTGTTATTGTCAATGCAATTGTCAAAAATACATACATTTTAAGCAAAAAATAAATATATTTCTTAAATGATTTTATTATATAAAGTATTTAAACTATACATGTATTCCTACTATACAGTTTATTATCAGGAAAAGCTAAAAAAAATGTTTTAAAAAGTCAAATTCTTTTAGGCTTGGAACGCATTATTTCTTTTTCCATTCATTGTAATGGGAAACACCAATTCGGTTTTCGAACAAATCACTTCTCGAACCGTTTTCTGGAACGGATTGTGGTCGAGAACCGAGACATCACTGTATTTGAACATAAACGGTTTAGTAGCACATGTAGACAGACAGATGATACAACAATACTCAATAGCATATTTTTTCATTTTTCTTTTTCTTTCTTTTTTTCTCCTTTTTCTGTGAAAAATGACGTAATTGACTGATAAAATTTGACTGTCTTCATGTAGTACATCCATATGTCTGTAGTGTACTTAATCATCCCAATTCCCCATCTTTGGTCAGTTTGGACGTTAGGGGTCGGTCATTCGGCCACTTTTCATTGATCAGTCACCAGTGACGACTATTTCTCATTGTATAAGACTTAGCATGTCGTAATGTTTTTGTGCTGTGCCCGAAATGACTTAAGCATGAGGATTTTTATTTTTTGCCCCATCTCAAAGCTGCACTTTCGGGGCTGCTATTGCCTGGCAACGCCGCTCTCCCCGCGTTTGAATTTTAACCAACGCTCAGGCCAACAAGTACACACTTTTGCGTCATTTTTTTTTTTTCACCCCAAACCGAATGACTGCAATTAATCAGGCGGCCGAATGTTTCATTCCGGAACGTATTTGTGAGTGTTCCGGGGGAGGGGGGCGGACACAGGAGAGCGCCGTTTGTTATGGGAGCCATCCCTCACGTCTTCCTGCAGCCTAATTACAAGGATACAGCTGTCCCAGTTCACCTGAGAGCCACAGACGCAACCTTTTCCTCCTCCTTCTCCTCCTCGTCTTCCTCCTCCCCCCACCAACCGCTTTAGGCCATCAGGGAGGTGCGAAGAAGAGACTTCGACAAAGAGGGGGGGGGGGGGGACATGGCGCCTGAACAATATGTTGTTTCATTAGGAAGAGAGGAGTTCACTTTGCATTCGAGAACCTACGAGGTCCAAAGTTTATTTATAACTAATGCATTCATTTTGTATTACATTTGAAACAAACTGTCTTAGTGTTTGACTCCCAAATATTCAACCTCTTTTTCCCCAAATGTTTTGTCCATGTTTTTGTAATTATCTGTATTTTTTTAATCATTTTTTGTGCAGAATTTCCCAAGAATTTTATATTTTACTTTAATATTATTGCATATTTTTTCACAAACGTTTTGGTTGTGATTTAGTTCATGTATGTGTATATTTCCAATATTTTTGTTTTCTTCCAAGTTTTTTTTAACTTTAATTTATTATCCTGCATGTATTATGATTTTTAGTAATTCCTGATATTTTTGAGTGTAAAATCTTAATTTGTATTCAATGTTTTTTCAAAAAATTTTGGATTGTTTTTATTTCCATGTATTTTTTTAAATATATTTTACTGTTTGTAGTATTTCCTTACATATCATTTTTTTGGACATATACTGTTGTAATTTTTTCCATGTTTGTTTTGATTTGCTTTGTATTTTTGACCTTTTTGTGTATTTTTTTGCTTTTCCCTTCAATGTTATTGTGTGTAAAATGTACCAGTAATAACTTTACTAGTAATAACTCTGTTTATATTATTTTCACTCATTTTTGTGCATGTCATCACAGTGGAAAGCGTTGGCCTCACAGTTCTGAGGTCCCGGGTTCGATCCCGGACCCGCCTGTGTGGAGTTTGCATGTTCTCATGCATGTCCTGCGTGGGTTTTCTCCGCTCACTCCGGTTTCCTCGCACATCCCAAAAACATGCAACATTAACTTGACACTCTAAATTGCCCATATGTGTAATTGCAAGTGCGGCTGTTTGTCTCTATCCTGCGATTGGCTGGCAACCAGTTCAGGGTATACCCCGCCTCCTGCCCGTTGACAGATGGGATAGGCTACGGCGCTCCCCGCGACCCTTGTGAGGATAAGCGGTCAAGAAAATGGATAGATGGATGTATATCTAGTACTTCTTTTAATAGACTGTGTCCCAAAACCTCCGCCTCCTCCTAAAGGTGGGTTCAGCGGCGCTAAAGCTTCACCTGGTACTCCGGGTTTTTGCGCATCAAAATCTTCCAGTCGAAGCCTTTGAACATCCTGAAGTGGATCCAGATAAAGCTTTATCGCTCTCC